>NW_026599299.1:0-300000 GCF_023634085.1 Falco cherrug | reverse complement strand
CCACCGGGGAAGGTGCCAGACAGGAGTTCTCCTGGTAGTTTTTACATTGCTCCGGTAGGCATCTGAAAGACACCACAAAAGTTGTTCTACCTGCTTTCTGGGCTGAGATGGGGAACCGCTGAATTTTGGAGTCGGCCGGTGACAAAATGTTCCAAACACACCCCATGCACAACTCCACCGGGGAAGGTGCCAGACAGGAGTTCTCCTGGTAGTTTTTACACTACCTTGGTAAGCATCTAAAAGACACCACAAAAGTTGTTCTACCTGCTTTCTGGGCTGAGATGGGGAAACGCTGAATTTTGGAGTCGGCTGGTGAAAAAATGTTCCAAACACACCCCATGCACAACTCCACCGGGGAAGGTGCCAGACAGGTGTTCTCTTAGTAGTTTTTACACTACCTTGGTAGGCATCTGAAAGACACCACAAAAGTTGTTCTACCTGCTTTCTGGGCTGAGATGGGGAACAGCTGAATTTTGGAGTCGGCCGGTGACAAAATGTTCCAAACACACCCCCTGCACAACTCCACAGGGGAAGGTGCCAGACAGGAGTTCTCTTAGTAGTTTTTACACTACCTTGGTAGGCATCTGAAAGACACCACAAAAGTTGTTCTACCTGCTTTCTGGGCTGAGATGGGGAATCGCTGAATTTTGGACTCGGCTGGTGACAAAATGTTCCAAAAACACCCCATGCACAACTCCACCGGGGAAGGTGCCAGACAGGAGTTCTCCTGGTAGTTTTTACATTGCTCCGGTAGGCATCTGAAAGACACCACAAAAGTTGTTCTACCTGCTTTCTGGGCTGAGATGGGGAACCGCTGAATTTTGGAGTCGGCCGGTGACAAAATGTTCCAAAGACACCCCATGCACAACTCCACCGGGGAAGGTGCCAGACAGGAGTTCTCTTAGTAGTTTTTACACTACCTTGGTAGGCATTTGAAAGACACCACAAAAGTTGTTCTACCTGCTTTCTGGGCTGAGATGGGGAACCGCTGAATTTTGGAGTCGGCTGGTGACAAAATGTTCCAAAGACACCCCATGCACAACTCCACCGGGGAAGGTGTCAGACAGGAGTTCTCTTGGTAGTTTTTACACTACCTTGGTAGGCATCTAAATAACACCACAAAAGTTGTTCTTCCTGCTTTCTGGGCTGAGATGGGGAATCGCTGAATTTTGGACTCGGCTGGTGACAAAATGTTCCAAAGACACCCCCTGCACAACTCCACCGGGGAAGGTGCCAGACAGGAGTTCTCCTGGTAGTTTTTACATTGCTCCGGTAGGCATCTGAAAGACACCACAAAAGTTGTTCTACCTGCTTTCTGGGCTGAGATGGGGAACAGCTGAATTTTGGAGTCGGCCGGTGACAAAATGTTCCAAACACACCCCCTGCACAACTCCACCGGGGAAGGTGCCAGACAGGAGTTCTCTTAGTAGTTTTTACACTACCCTGGTAGGCATCTGAAAGACACCACAAAAGTTGTTCTACCTGCTTTCTGGGCTGAGATGGGGAACAGCTGAATTTTGGAGTCGGCTGGTGACAAAATGTTCCAAACACACCCCCTGCACAACTCCACCGGGGAAGGTGCCAGACAGGAGTTCTCTTAGCAGTTTTTACACTACCTTGGTAGGCAGCTGAAAGGCACCACAAAAGTTGTTCTACCTGCTTTCTGGGCTGAGATGGGGAACCGCTGAATTTTGGAGTCGGCTGGTGACAAAATGTTCCAAAAACACCCCATGCACAACTCCACCGGGGAAGGTGCCAGGCAGGAGTTCTCTTGCTAGTTTTTACACTACCTTGGTAGGCACCTGAAAGACACCACAAAAGTTGTTTTACCTGCTTTCTGGGCTGAGATGGGGAACAGCTGAATTTTGGAGTCGGCCGGTGACAAAATGTTCCAAACACACCCCATGCACAACTCCACCGGGGAAGGTGCCAGACAGGAGTTCTCTTAATAGTTTTAACACTACCTTGGTCGGCATCTGAAAGACACCACAAAAGTTGTTCTACCTGCTTTCTGGGCTGAGATGGGGAAACGCTGAATTTTGGAGTCGGCTGGTGACAAAATGTTCCAAACACACCCCATGCACAACTCCACCGGGGAAGGTGCCAGACAGGAGTTCTCTTGGTAGTTTTTACACTACCTTGGTAGGCATCTGAAAGACACCACAAAAGTTGTTCTACCTGCTTTCTGGGCTGAGATGGGGAAACGCTGAATTTTGGAGTCGGCCGGTGACAAAATGTTCCAAACACACCCCCTGCACAACTCCACCGGGGAAGGTGCCAGACAGGAGTTCTCCTGGTAGTTTTTACACTACCTTGGTAGGCATCTGAAAGACACCACAAAAGTTGTTCTACCTGCTTTCTGGGCTGAGACGGGGAACAGCTGAATTTTGGAGTCGGCTGGTGACAAAATGTTCCAAAGACACCCCCTGCACAACTCCACCGGGGAAGGTGCCAGACAGGAGTTCTCCTGGTAGTTTTTACATTGCTCCGGTAGGCATCTGAAAGACACCACAAAAGTTGTTCTATCTGCTTTCTGGGCTGTGATGGGGAATCGCTGAATTTTGGAGTCGGCCGGTGACAAAATGTTCCAAAGACACCCCATGCACAACTCTACCGGGGAGGGTGCCAGACAAGCGTTCTCTTGATAGTTTTTACACTACATTGGTAGGCATCTAAAAGACACCACAAAAGTTGTTCTACCTGCTTTCTGGGCTGAGATGGGGAACCGCTGAATTTTGGAGTCGGCCGGTGACAAAATGTTCCAAACACACCCCATGCACAACTCCACCGGGGAAGGTGCCAGACAAGAGTTCTCTTGATAGTTTTTACACTACCTTGGTAGGCAGCTGAAAGGCACCACAAAAGTTGTTCTTCCTGCTTTCTGGGCTGAGATGGGGAACCGCTGAATTTTGGAGTCGGCTGGTGACAAAATGTTCCAAAGACACCCCATGCACAACTCCACCGGGGAAGGTGCCAGACAGGAGTTCTCTTGGTAGTTTTTACACTACCTTGGTAGGCATCTAAAAGACACCACAAAAGTTGTTCTACCTGCTTTCTGGGCTGAGATGGGGAAACGCTGAATTTTGGACTCGGCTGGTGACAAAATGTTCCAAAAACACCCCCTGCACAACTCCACCGGGGAAGGTGCCAGACAGGAGTTCTCTTAGTAGTTTCTACACTACCTTGGTAGGCAGCTGAAAGGCACCACAAAAGTTGTTCTACCTGCTTTCTGGGCTGAGATGGGGAACCGCTGAATTTTGGAGTCGGCTGGTGACAAAATGTTCCAAACACACCCCCTGCACAACTCCACCGGGGAAGGTGCCAGGCAGGAGTTCTCTTGGTAGGTTTTACACTACCTTGGTAGGCATCTGAAAGACACCACAAAAGTTGTTCTACCTGCTTTCTGGGCTGAGATGGGGAACAGCTGAATTTTGGACTCGGCTGGTGACAAAATGTTCCAAAGACACCCCCTGCACAACTCCACCGGGGAAGGTGCCAGACAGGAGTTCTCCTGGTAGTTTTTACATTGCTCCGGTAGGCATCTGAAAGACACCACAAAAGTTGTTCTACCTGCTTTCTGGGCTGAGATGGGGAACCGCTGAATTTTGGAGTCGGCTGGTGACAAAATGTTCCAAACACACCCCCTGCACAACTCCACCGGGGAAGGTGCCAGACAGGATTTCTCTTGGTAGATTTTACACTACCTTGGTAGGGAGCTGAAAGGCAGCACTAAAGTTGTTCTACCTGCTTTCTGGGCTGAGATGGGGAATCGCTGAATTTTGGACTCGGCCGGTGACAAAATGTTCCAAACACACCCCCTGCACAACTCCACCAGGGAAGGTGCCAGACAGGAGTTCTCCTGGTAGTTTTTACATTGCTCCGGTAGGCATCTGAAAGACACCACAAAAGTTGTTCTACCTGCTTTCTGGGCTGAGATGGGGAACCGCTGAATTTTGGAGTCGGCCGGTGACAAAATGTTCCAAAGACACCCCATGCACAACTCCACCGGGGAAGGTGCCAGACAAGCGTTCTCTTGATAGTTTTTACACTACCTTGGTAAGCATCTAAAAGACACCACAAAAGTTGTTCTACCTGCTTTCTGGGCTGAGATGGGGAAACGCTGAATTTTGGAGTCGGCCGGTGACAAAATGTTCCAAACACACCCCATGCACAACTCCACCGGGGAAGGTGCCAGACAAGCGTTCTCTTGATAGTTTTTTCACTACCTTGGTAGGCATCTAAAAGACACCACAAAAGTTGTTCTACCTGCTTTCTGGGCTGAGATGGGGAACAGCTGAATTTTGGACTCGGCTGGTGACAAAATGTTCCAAAGACACCCCCTGCACAACTCCACCGGGGAAGGTGCCAGACAGGAGTTCTCCTGGTAGTTTTTACATTGCTCCGGTAGGCATCTGAAAGACACCACAAAAGTTGTTCTACCTGCTTTCTGGGCTGAGATGGGGAACAGCTGAATTTTGGAGTCGGCCGGTGACAAAATGTTCCAAACACACCCCCTGCACAACTCCACCGGGGAAGGTGCCAGACAGGAGTTCTCTTGGTAGATTTTACACTACCTTGGTAGGGAGCTGAAAGACACCACAAAAGTTGTTCTACCTGCTTTCTGGGCTGAGATGGGGAATCGCTGAATTTTGGACTCGGCCGGTGACAAAATGTTCCAAACACACCCCCTGCACAACTCCACCGGGGAAGGTGCCAGACAGGAGTTCTCCTGGTAGTTTTTACATTGCTCCGGTAGGCATCTGAAAGACACCACAAAAGTTGTTCTACCTGCTTTCTGGGCTGAGATGGGGAACCGCTGAATTTTGGAGTCGGCCGGTGACAAAATGTTCCAAACACACCCCATGCACAACTCCACCGGGGAAGGTGCCAGACAGGAGTTCTCCTGGTAGTTTTTACACTACCTTGGTAGGCATTTGAAAGACACCACAAAAGTTGTTCTACCTGCTTTCTGGGCTGAGATGGGGAAACGCTGAATTTTGGAGTCGGCTGGTGAAAAAATGTTCCAAACACACCCCATGCACAACTCCACCGGGGAAGGTGCCAGACAGGAGTTCTCTTGGTAGTTTTTACACTACCTTGGTAGGCATCTAAAAGACACCACAAAAGTTGTTCTACCTGCTTTCTGGGCTGAGATGGGGAATCGCTGAATTTTGGACTCGGCTGGTGACAAAATGTTCCAAAGACACCCCCTGCACAACTCCACCGGGGAAGGTGCCAGACAGGAGTTCTCCTGGTAGTTTTTACATTGCTCCGGTAGGCATCTGAAAGACACCACAAAAGTTGTTCTACCTGCTTTCTGGGCTGAGATGGGGAACCGCTGAATTTTGGAGTCGGCCGGTGACAAAATGTTCCAAAGACACCCCATGCACAACTCCACCGGGGAAGGTGCCAGGCAGGAGTTCTCTTGATAGTTTTTACACTACCTTGGTAAGCATCTAAAAGACACCACAAAAGTTGTTCTACCTGCTTTCTGGGCTGAGATGGGGAAACGCTGAATTTTGGAGTCGGCCGGTGACAAAATGTTCCAAAGACACCCCATGCACAACTCCACCGGGGAAGGTGCCAGACAAGCGTTCTCTTGATAGTTTTTACACTACATTGGTAGGCATCTAAAAGACACCACAAAAGTTGTTCTACCTGCTTTCTGGGCTGAGATGGGGAACAGCTGAATTTTGGACTCGGCTGGTGACAAAATGTTCCAAAGACACCCCCTGCACAACTCCACCGGGGAAGGTGCCAGACAGGAGTTCTCCTTGTAGTTTTTACATTGCTCCGGTAGGCATCTGAAAGACACCACAAAAGTTGTTCTATCTGCTTTCTGGGCTGTGATGGGGAATCGCTGAATTTTGGAGTCGGCCGGTGACAAAATGTTCCAAAGACACCCCATGCACAACTCTACCGGGGAGGGTGCCAGACAAGCGTTCTCTTGATACTTTTTACACTACATTGGTAGGCATCTAAAAGACACCACAAAAGTTGTTCTACCTGCTTTCTGGGCTGAGATGGGGAACCGCTGAATTTTGGAGTCGGCCGGTGACAAAATGTTCCAAACACACCCCATGCACAACTCCACCGGGGAAGGTGCCAGACAAGAGTTCTCTTGATAGTTTTTACACTACCTTGGTAGGCAGCTGAAAGGCACCACAAAAGTTGTTCTTCCTGCTTTCTGGGCTGAGATGGGGAACCGCTGAATTTTGGAGTCGGCTGGTGACAAAATGTTCCAAAGACACCCCATGCACAACTCCACCGGGGAAGGTGCCAGACAGGAGTTCTCTTGGTAGTTTTTACACTACCTTGGTAGGCATCTAAAAGACACCACAAAAGTTGTTCTACCTGCTTTCTGGGCTGAGATGGGGAAACGCTGAATTTTGGACTCGGCTGGTGACAAAATGTTCCAAAAACACCCCCTGCACAACTCCACCGGGGAAGGTGCCAGACAGGAGTTCTCTTAGTAGTTTCTACACTACCTTGGTAGGCAGCTGAAAGGCACCACAAAAGTTGTTCTACCTGCTTTCTGGGCTGAGATGGGGAACCGCTGAATTTTGGAGTCGGCTGGTGACAAAATGTTCCAAACACACCCCCTGCACAACTCCACCGGGGAAGGTGCCAGGCAGGAGTTCTCTTGGTAGGTTTTACACTACCTTGGTAGGCATCTGAAAGACACCACAAAAGTTGTTCTACCTGCTTTCTGGGCTGAGATGGGGAACAGCTGAATTTTGGACTCGGCTGGTGACAAAATGTTCCAAAGACACCCCATGCACAACTCCACCGGGGAAGGTGCCAGACAGGAGTTCTCCTGGTAGTTTTTACATTGCTCCGGTAGGCATCTGAAAGACACCACAAAAGTTGTTCTACCTGCTTTCTGGGCTGAGATGGGGAACCGCTGAATTTTGGAGTCGGCTGGTGACAAAATGTTCCAAACACACCCCCTGCACAACTCCACCGGGGAAGGTGCCAGACAGGATTTCTCTTGGTAGATTTTACACTACCTTGGTAGGGAGCTGAAAGGCAGCACTAAAGTTGTTCTACCTGCTTTCTGGGCTGAGATGGGGAATCGCTGAATTTTGGACTCGGCCGGTGACAAAATGTTCCAAACACACCCCCTGCACAACTCCACCAGGGAAGGTGCCAGACAGGAGTTCTCCTGGTAGTTTTTACATTGCTCCGGTAGGCATCTGAAAGACACCACAAAAGTTGTTCTACCTGCTTTCTGGGCTGAGATGGGGAACCGCTGAATTTTGGAGTCGGCCGGTGACAAAATGTTCCAAAGACACCCCATGCACAACTCCACCGGGGAAGGTGCCAGACAAGCGTTCTCTTGATAGTTTTTACACTACCTTGGTAAGCATCTAAAAGACACCACAAAAGTTGTTCTACCTGCTTTCTGGGCTGAGATGGGGAAACGCTGAATTTTGGAGTCGGCCGGTGACAAAATGTTCCAAACACACCCCATGCACAACTCCACCGGGGAAGGTGCCAGAAAAGCGTTCTCTTGATAGTTTTTTCACTACCTTGGTAGGCATCTAAAAGACACCACAAAAGTTGTTCTACCTGCTTTCTGGGCTGAGATGGGGAACAGCTGAATTTTGGACTCGGCTGGTGACAAAATGTTCCAAAGACACCCCCTGCACAACTCCACCGGGGAAGGTGCCAGACAGGAGTTCTCCTGGTAGTTTTTACATTGCTCCGGTAGGCATCTGAAAGACACCACAAAAGTTGTTCTACCTGCTTTCTGGGCTGAGATGGGGAACAGCTGAATTTTGGAGTCGGCCGGTGACAAAATGTTCCAAACACACCCCCTGCACAACTCCACCGGGGAAGGTGCCAGACAGGAGTTCTCTTGGTAGATTTTACACTACCTTGGTAGGGAGCTGAAAGACACCACAAAAGTTGTTCTACCTGCTTTCTGGGCTGAGATGGGGAATCGCTGAATTTTGGACTCGGCCGGTGACAAAATGTTCCAAACACACCCCCTGCACAACTCCACCGGGGAAGGTGCCAGACAGGAGTTCTCCTGGTAGTTTTTACATTGCTCCGGTAGGCATCTGAAAGACACCACAAAAGTTGTTCTACCTGCTTTCTGGGCTGAGATGGGGAACCGCTGAATTTTGGACTCGGCCGGTGACAAAATGTTCCAAACACACCCCATGCACAACTCCACCGGGGAAGGTGCCAGACAGGAGTTCTCCTGGTAGTTTTTACACTACCTTGGTAGGCATTTGAAAGACACCACAAAAGTTGTTCTACCTGCTTTCTGGGCTGAGATGGGGAAACGCTGAATTTTGGAGTCGGCTGGTGAAAAAATGTTCCAAACACACCCCATGCACAACTCCACCGGGGAAGGTGCCAGACAGGAGTTCTCTTAGTAGTTTTTACGCTACCTTGGTAGGCATCTGAAAGACACCACAAAAGTTGTTCTACCTGCTTTCTGGGCTGAGATGGGGAACCGCTGAATTTTGGAGTCGGCTGGTGACAAAATGTTCCAAAAACACCCCATGCACAACTCCACCGGGGAAGGTGCCAGACAGGAGTTCTCTTGGTAGTTTTTACACTACCTTGGTAGGCATCTGAAAGACACCACAAAAGTTGTTCTACCTGCTTTCTGGGCTGAGATGGGGAATCGCTGAATTTTGGACTCGGCTGGTGACAAAATGTTCTAAAGACACCCCCTGCACAACTCCACCGGGGAAGGTGCCAGACAGGAGTTCTCCTGGTAGTTTTTACATTGCTCCGGTAGGCATCTGAAAGACACCACAAAAGTTGTTCTACCTGCTTTCTGGGCTGAGATGGGGAACCGCTGAATTTTGGAGTCGGCCGGTGACAAAATGTTCCAAAGACACCCCATGCACAACTCCACCGGGGAAGGTGCCAGGCAGGAGTTCTCTTGATAGTTTTTACACTACATTGGTAGGCATCTAAAAGACACCACAAAAGTTGTTCTACCTGCTTTCTGGGCTGAGATGGGGAACAGCTGAATTTTGGACTAGGATGGTGACAAAATGTTCCAAAGACACCCCATGCACAACTCCACCGGGGAAGGTGCCAGACAGGAGTTCTCCTGGTAGTTTTTACATTGCTCCGGTAGGCATCTGAAAGACACCACAAAAGTTGTTCTACCTGCTTTCTGGGCTGAGATGGGGAACCGCTGAATTTTGGAGTCGGCCGGTGACAAAATGTTCCAAAGACACCCCATGCACAACTCCACCGGGGAAGGTGCCAGGCAGGAGTTCTCTTGATAGTTTTTACACTACCTTGGTAAGCATCTAAAAGACACCACAAAAGTTGTTCTACCTGCTTTCTGGGCTGAGATGGGGAAACGCTGAATTTTGGAGTCGGCCGGTGACAAAATGTTCCAAAGACACCCCCTGCACAACTCCACCGGGGAAGGTGCCAGACAGGAGTTCTCTTAGTAGTTTCTACACTACCTTGGTAGGCAGCTGAAAGGCACCACAAAAGTTGTTCTACCTGCTTTCTGGGCTGAGATGGGGAACCGCTGAATTTTGGAGTCGGCTGGTGACAAAATGTTCCAAACACACCCCCTGCACAACTCCACCGGGGAAGGTGCCAGGCAGGAGTTCTCTTGGTAGGTTTTACACTACCTTGGTAGGCATCTGAAAGACACCACAAAAGTTGTTCTACCTGCTTTCTGGGCTGAGATGGGGAACAGCTGAATTTTGGACTCGGCTGGTGACAAAATGTTCCAAAGACACCCCATGCACAACTCCACCGGGGAAGGTGCCAGACAGGAGTTCTCCTGGTAGTTTTTACATTGCTCCGGTAGGCATCTGAAAGACACCACAAAAGTTGTTCTACCTGCTTTCTGGGCTGAGATGGGGAACCGCTGAATTTTGGAGTCGGCTGGTGACAAAATGTTCCAAACACACCCCCTGCACAACTCCACCGGGGAAGGTGCCAGACAGGATTTCTCTTGGTAGATTTTACACTACCTTGGTAGGGAGCTGAAAGGCAGCACTAAAGTTGTTCTACCTGCTTTCTGGGCTGAGATGGGGAATCGCTGAATTTTGGACTCGGCCGGTGACAAAATGTTCCAAACACACCCCCTGCACAACTCCACCAGGGAAGGTGCCAGACAGGAGTTCTCCTGGTAGTTTTTACATTGCTCCGGTAGGCATCTGAAAGACACCACAAAAGTTGTTCTACCTGCTTTCTGGGCTGAGATGGGGAACCGCTGAATTTTGGAGTCGGCCGGTGACAAAATGTTCCAAAGACACCCCATGCACAACTCCACCGGGGAAGGTGCCAGACAAGCGTTCTCTTGATAGTTTTTACACTACCTTGGTAAGCATCTAAAAGACACCACAAAAGTTGTTCTACCTGCTTTCTGGGCTGAGATGGGGAAACGCTGAATTTTGGAGTCGGCCGGTGACAAAATGTTCCAAACACACCCCATGCACAACTCCACCGGGGAAGGTGCCAGAAAAGCGTTCTCTTGATAGTTTTTTCACTACCTTGGTAGGCATCTAAAAGACACCACAAAAGTTGTTCTACCTGCTTTCTGGGCTGAGATGGGGAACAGCTGAATTTTGGACTCGGCTGGTGACAAAATGTTCCAAAGACACCCCCTGCACAACTCCACCGGGGAAGGTGCCAGACAGGAGTTCTCCTGGTAGTTTTTACATTGCTCCGGTAGGCATCTGAAAGACACCACAAAAGTTGTTCTACCTGCTTTCTGGGCTGAGATGGGGAACAGCTGAATTTTGGAGTCGGCCGGTGACAAAATGTTCCAAACACACCCCCTGCACAACTCCACCGGGGAAGGTGCCAGACAGGAGTTCTCTTGGTAGATTTTACACTACCTTGGTAGGGAGCTGAAAGACACCACAAAAGTTGTTCTACCTGCTTTCTGGGCTGAGATGGGGAATCGCTGAATTTTGGACTCGGCCGGTGACAAAATGTTCCAAACACACCCCCTGCACAACTCCACCGGGGAAGGTGCCAGACAGGAGTTCTCCTGGTAGTTTTTACATTGCTCCGGTAGGCATCTGAAAGACACCACAAAAGTTGTTCTACCTGCTTTCTGGGCTGAGATGGGGAACCGCTGAATTTTGGACTCGGCCGGTGACAAAATGTTCCAAACACACCCCATGCACAACTCCACCGGGGAAGGTGCCAGACAGGAGTTCTCCTGGTAGTTTTTACACTACCTTGGTAGGCATTTGAAAGACACCACAAAAGTTGTTCTACCTGCTTTCTGGGCTGAGATGGGGAAACGCTGAATTTTGGAGTCGGCTGGTGAAAAAATGTTCCAAACACACCCCCTGCACAACTCCACCGGGGAAGGTGCCAGACAGGAGTTCTCTTAGTAGTTTTTACGCTACCTTGGTAGGCATCTGAAAGACACCACAAAAGTTGTTCTACCTGCTTTCTGGGCTGAGATGGGGAACCGCTGAATTTTGGAGTCGGCCGGTGACAAAATGTTCCAAAGACACCCCATGCACAACTCCACCGGGGAAGGTGCCAGGCAGGAGTTCTCTTGATAGTTTTTACACTACATTGGTAGGCATCTAAAAGACACCACAAAAGTTGTTCTACCTGCTTTCTGGGCTGAGATGGGGAACAGCTGAATTTTGGACTAGGATGGTGACAAAATGTTCCAAAGACACCCCATGCACAACTCCACCGGGGAAGGTGCCAGACAGGAGTTCTCCTGGTAGTTTTTACATTGCTCCGGTAGGCATCTGAAAGACACCACAAAAGTTGTTCTACCTGCTTTCTGGGCTGAGATGGGGAACCGCTGAATTTTGGAGTCGGCCGGTGACAAAATGTTCCAAAGACACCCCATGCACAACTCCACCGGGGAAGGTGCCAGGCAGGAGTTCTCTTGATAGTTTTTACACTACCTTGGTAAGCATCTAAAAGACACCACAAAAGTTGTTCTACCTGCTTTCTGGGCTGAGATGGGGAAACGCTGAATTTTGGAGTCGGCCGGTGACAAAATGTTCCAAAAACACCCCCTGCACAACTCCACCGGGGAAGGTGCCAGACAAGCGTTCTCTTGATAGTTTTTTCACTACCTTGGTAGGCATCTAAAAGACACCACAAAAGTTGTTCTACCTGCTTTGTGGGCTGAGATGGGGAAACGCTGAATTTTGGACTCGGCTGGTGACAAAATGTTCCAAAAACACCCCCTGCACAACTCCACCGGGGAAGGTGCCAGACAGGAGTTCTCCTGGTAGTTTATACATTGCTCCGGTAGGCATCTGAAAGACACCACAAAAGTTGTTCTACCTGCTTTCTGGGCTGAGATGGGGAATCGCTGAATTTTGGAGTCGGCTGGTGACAAAATGTTCCAAACACACCCCCTGCACAACTCCACCGGGGAAGGTGCCAGACAGGAGTTCTCTTAGCAGTTTTTACACTACCTTGGTAGGCAGCTGAAAGGCACCACAAAAGTTGTTCTACCTGCTTTCTGGGCTGAGATGGGGAACCGCTGAATTTTGGAGTCGGCTGGTGACAAAATGTTCCAAAAACACCCCATGCACAACTCCACCGGGGAAGGTGCCAGACAGGAGTTCTCCTGGTAGTTTTTACACTACCTTGGTAGGCACCTGAAAGACACCACAAAAGTTGTTTTACCTGCTTTCTGGGCTGAGATGGGGAACAGCTGAATTTTGGAGTCGGCCGGTGACAAAATGTTCCAAACACACCCCATGCACAACTCCACCGGGGAAGGTGCCAGACAGGAGTTCTCTTAATAGTTTTAACACTACCTTGGTCGGCATCTGAAAGACACCACAAAAGTTGTTCTACCTGCTTTCTGGGCTGAGATGGGGAAACGCTGAATTTTGGACTCGGCTGGTGACAAAATGTTCCAAACACACCCCATGCACAACTCCACCGGGGAAGGTGCCAGACAGGAGTTCTCTTGGTAGTTTTTACACTACCTTGGTAGGCATCTGAAAGACACCACAAAAGTTGTTCTACCTGCTTTCTGGGCTGAGATGGGGAAACGCTGAATTTTGGAGTCGGCCGGTGACAAAATGTTCCAAACACACCCCCTGCACAACTCCACCGGGGAAGGTGCCAGACAGGAGTTCTCCTGGTAGTTTTTACACTACCTTGGTAGGCATCTGAAAGACACCACAAAAGTTGTTCTACCTGCTTTCTGGGCTGAGACGGGGAACAGCTGAATTTTGGAGTCGGCTGGTGACAAAATGTTCCAAAGACACCCCCTGCACAACTCCACCGGGGAAGGTGCCAGACAGGAGTTCTCCTGGTAGTTTTTACATTGCTCCGGTAGGCATCTGAAAGACACCACAAAAGTTGTTCTATCTGCTTTCTGGGCTGTGATGGGGAATCGCTGAATTTTGGAGTCGGCCGGTGACAAAATGTTCCAAAGACACCCCATGCACAACTCTACCGGGGAGGGTGCCAGACAAGCGTTCTCTTGATAGTTTTTACACTACATTGGTAGGCATCTAAAAGACACCACAAAAGTTGTTCTACCTGCTTTCTGGGCTGAGATGGGGAACAGCTGAATTTTGGACTCGGCTGGTGACAAAATGTTCCAAAGACACCCCATGCACAACTCCACCGGGGAAGGTGCCAGACAGGAGTTCTCCTGGTAGTTTTTACATTGCTCCGGTAGGCATCTGAAAGACACCACAAAAGTTGTTCTACCTGCTTTCTGGGCTGAGATGGGGAACCGCTGAATTTTGGAGTCGGCCGGTGACAAAATGTTCCAAACACACTCCCTGCACAACTCCACCGGGGAAGGTGCCAGACAGGAGTTCTCCTGGTAGTTTTTACATTGCTCCGGTAGGCATCTGAAAGACACCACAAAAGTTGTTCTACCTGCTTTCTGGGCTGAGATGGGGAAACGCTGAATTTTGGACTCGGCTGGTGATAAAATGTTCCAAAAACACCCCCTGCACAACTCCACCGGGGAAGGTGCCAGACAGGAGTTCTCGTAGTAGTTTCTACACTACCTTGGTAGGCAGCTGAAAGGCACCACAAAAGTTGTTCTACCTGCTTTCTGGGCTGAGATGGGGAACCGCTGAATTTTGGAGTCGGCTGGTGACAAAATGTTCCAAACACACCCCCTGCACAACTCCACCGGGGAAGGTGCCAGGCAGGAGTTCTCTTGGTAGGTTTTACACTACCTTGGTAGGCATCTGAAAGACACCACAAAAGTTGTTCTACCTGCTTTCTGGGCTGAGATGGGGAACAGCTGAATTTTGGACTCGGCTGGTGACAAAATGTTCCAAAGACACCCCCTGCACAACTCCACCGGGGAAGGTGCCAGACAGGAGTTCTCCTGGTAGTTTTTACATTGCTCCGGTAGGCATCTGAAAGACACCACAAAAGTTGTTCTACCTGCTTTCTGGGCTGAGATGGGGAACCGCTGAATTTTGGAGTCGGCTGGTGACAAAATGTTCCAAACACACCCCCTGCACAACTCCACCGGGGAAGGTGCCAGACAGGATTTCTCTTGGTAGATTTTACACTACCTTGGTAGGGAGCTGAAAGGCAGCACTAAAGTTGTTCTACCTGCTTTCTGGGCTGAGATGGGGAATCGCTGAATTTTGGACTCGGCCGGTGACAAAATGTTCCAAACACACCCCCTGCACAACTCCACCAGGGAAGGTGCCAGACAGGAGTTCTCCTGGTAGTTTTTACATTGCTCCGGTAGGCATCTGAAAGACACCACAAAAGTTGTTCTACCTGCTTTCTTGGCTGAGATGGGGAACCGCTGAATTTTGGAGTCGGCCGGTGACAAAATGTTCCAAAGACACCCCATGCACAACTCCACCGGGGAAGGTGCCAGACAAGCGTTCTCTTGATAGTTTTTACACTACCTTGGTAAGCATCTAAAAGACACCACAAAAGTTGTTCTACCTGCTTTCTGGGCTGAGATGGGGAATCGCTGAATTTTGGACTCGGCCGGTGACAAAATGTTCCAAACACACCCCATGCACAACTCCACCGGGGAAGGTGCCAGACAAGCGTTCTCTTGATAGTTTTTTCACTACCTTGGTAGGCATCTAAAAGACACCACAAAAGTTGTTCTACCTGCTTTCTGGGCTGAGATGGGGAACAGCTGAATTTTGGACTCGGCTGGTGACAAAATGTTCCAAAGACACCCCCTGCACAACTCCACCGGGGAAGGCGCCAGACAGGAGTTCTCCTGGTAGTTTTTACATTGCTCCGGTAGGCATCTGAAAGACACCACAAAAGTTGTTCTACCTGCTTTCTGGGCTGAGATGGGGAACAGCTGAATTTTGGAGTCGGCCGGTGACAAAATGTTCCAAACACACCCCCTGCACAACTCCACCGGGGAAGGTGCCAGACAGGAGTTCTCCTGTTAGTTTTTACACTACCTTGGTAGGCATTTGAAAGACACCACAAAAGTTGTTCTACCTGCTTTCTGGGCTGAGATGGGGAAATGCTGAATTTTGGAGTCGGCTGGTGAAAAAATGTTCCAAACACACCCCATGCACAACTCCACCGGGGAAGGTGCCAGACAGGAGTTCTCTTAGTAGTTTTTACGCTACCTTGGTAGGCATCTGAAAGACACCACAAAAGTTGTTCTACCTGCTTTCTGGGCTGAGATGGGGAACCGCTGAATTTTGGAGTCGGCTGGTGACAAAATGTTCCAAAAACACCCCATGCACAACTCCACCGGGGAAGGTGCCAGACAGGAGTTCTCTTGGTAGTTTTTACACTACCTTGGTAGGCATCTAAAAGACACCACAAAAGTTGTTCTACCTGCTTTCTGGGCTGAGATGGGGAATCGCTGAATTTTGGACTCGGCTGGTGACAAAATGTTCCAAAGACACCCCCTGCACAACTCCACCGGGGAAGGTGCCAGACAGGAGTTCTCCTGGTAGTTTTTACATTGCTCCGGTAGGCATCTGAAAGACACCACAAAAGTTGTTCTACCTGCTTTCTGGGCTGAGATGGGGAACCGCTGAATTTTGGAGTCGGCCGGTGACAAAATGTTCCAAACACACTCCCTGCACAACTCCACCGGGGAAGGTGCCAGACAGGAGTTCTCCTGGTAGTTTTTACATTGCTCCGGTAGGCATCTGAAAGACACCACAAAAGTTGTTCTACCTGCTTTCTGGGCTGAGATGGGGAAACGCTGAATTTTGGACTCGGCTGGTGACAAAATGTTCCAAAAACACCCCCTGCACAACTCCACCGGGGAAGGTGCCAGACAGGAGTTCTCTTAGTAGTTTCTACACTACCTTGGTAGGCAGCTGAAAGGCACCACAAAAGTTGTTCTACCTGCTTTCTGGGCTGAGATGGGGAACCGCTGAATTTTGGAGTCGGCTGGTGACAAAATGTTCCAAACACACCCCCTGCACAACTCCACCGGGGAAGGTGCCAGGCAGGAGTTCTCTTGGTAGGTTTTACACTACCTTGGTAGGCATCTGAAAGACACCACAAAAGTTGTTCTACCTGCTTTCTGGGCTGAGATGGGGAACAGCTGAATTTTGGACTCGGCTGGTGACAAAATGTTCCAAAGACACCCCCTGCACAACTCCACCGGGGAAGGTGCCAGACAGGAGTTCTCCTGGTAGTTTTTACATTGCTCCGGTAGGCATCTGAAAGACACCACAAAAGTTGTTCTACCTGCTTTCTGGGCTGAGATGGGGAACCGCTGAATTTTGGAGTCGGCTGGTGACAAAATGTTCCAAACACACCCCCTGCACAACTCCACCGGGGAAGGTGCCAGACAGGATTTCTCTTGGTAGATTTTACACTACCTTGGTAGGGAGCTGAAAGGCAGCACTAAAGTTGTTCTACCTGCTTTCTGGGCTGAGATGGGGAATCGCTGAATTTTGGACTCGGCCGGTGACAAAATGTTCCAAACACACCCCCTGCACAACTCCACCAGGGAAGGTGCCAGACAGGAGTTCTCCTGGTAGTTTTTACATTGCTCCGGTAGGCATCTGAAAGACACCACAAAAGTTGTTCTACCTGCTTTCTGGGCTGAGATGGGGAACCGCTGAATTTTGGAGTCGGCCGGTGACAAAATGTTCCAAAGACACCCCATGCACAACTCCACCGGGGAAGGTGCCAGACAAGCGTTCTCTTGATAGTTTTTACACTACCTTGGTAAGCATCTAAAAGACACCACAAAAGTTGTTCTACCTGCTTTCTGGGCTGAGATGGGGAATCGCTGAATTTTGGACTCGGCCGGTGACAAAATGTTCCAAACACACCCCATGCACAACTCCACCGGGGAAGGTGCCAGACAAGCGTTCTCTTGATAGTTTTTTCACTACCTTGGTAGGCATCTAAAAGACACCACAAAAGTTGTTCTACCTGCTTTCTGGGCTGAGATGGGGAACAGCTGAATTTTGGACTCGGCTGGTGACAAAATGTTCCAAAGACACCCCCTGCACAACTTCACCGGGGAAGGCGCCAGACAGGAGTTCTCCTGGTAGTTTTTACATTGCTCCGGTAGGCATCTGAAAGACACCACAAAAGTTGTTCTACCTGCTTTCTGGGCTGAGATGGGGAACAGCTGAATTTTGGAGTCGGCCGGTGACAAAATGTTCCAAACACACCCCCTGCACAACTCCACCGGGGAAGGTGCCAGACAGGAGTTCTCCTGTTAGTTTTTACACTACCTTGGTAGGCATTTGAAAGACACCACAAAAGTTGTTCTACCTGCTTTCTGGGCTGAGATGGGGAAATGCTGAATTTTGGAGTCGGCTGGTGAAAAAATGTTCCAAACACACCCCATGCACAACTCCACCGGGGAAGGTGCCAGACAGGAGTTCTCTTAGTAGTTTTTACGCTACCTTGGTAGGCATCTGAAAGACACCACAAAAGTTGTTCTACCTGCTTTCTGGGCTGAGATGGGGAACCGCTGAATTTTGGAGTCGGCTGGTGACAAAATGTTCCAAAAACACCCCATGCACAACTCCACCGGGGAAGGTGCCAGACAGGAGTTCTCTTGGTAGTTTTTACACTACCTTGGTAGGCATCTAAAAGACACCACAAAAGTTGTTCTACCTGCTTTCTGGGCTGAGATGGGGAATCGCTGAATTTTGGACTCGGCTGGTGACAAAATGTTCCAAAGACACCCCCTGCACAACTCCACCGGGGAAGGTGCCAGACAGGAGTTCTCCTGGTAGTTTTTACATTGCTCCGGTAGGCATCTGAAAGACACCACAAAAGTTGTTCTACCTGCTTTCTGGGCTGAGATGGGGAACCGCTGAATTTTGGAGTCGGCCGGTGACAAAATGTTCCAAAGACACCCCATGCACAACTCCACCGGGGAAGGTGCCAGGCAGGAGTTCTCTTGATAGTTTTTACACTACCTTGGTAAGCATCTAAAAGACACCACAAAAGTTGTTCTACCTGCTTTCTGGGCTGAGATGGGGAAACGCTGAATTTTGGAGTCGGCCGGTGACAAAATGTTCCAAAGACACCCCATGCACAACTCCACGGGGGAAGGTGCCAGACAGGAGTTCTCCTGGTAGTTTTTACATTGCTCCGGTAGGCATCTGAAAGACACCACAGAAGTTGTTCTACCTGCTTTCTGGGCTGAGATGGGGAACCGCTGAATTTTGGAGTCGGCCGGTGACAAAATGTTCCAAACACACCCCCTGCACAACTCCACCGGGGAAGGTGCCAGACAGGAGTTCTCCTGGTAGTTTTTACATTGCTCCGGTAGGCATCTGAAAGACACCACAAAAGTTGTTCTACCTGCTTTCTGGGCTGAGATGGGGAACCGCTGAATTTTGGAGTCGGCCGGTGACAAAATGTTCCAAAGACACCCCATGCACAACTCCACCGGGGAAGGTGCCAGGCAGGAGTTCTCTTGATAGTTTTTACACTACCTTGGTAAGCATCTAAAAGACACCACAAAAGTTGTTCTACCTGCTTTCTGGGCTGAGATGGGGAAACGCTGAATTTTGGAGTCGGCCGGTGACAAAATGTTCCAAAGACACCCCCTGCACAACTCCACCGGGGAAGGTGCCAGACAAGCGTTCTCGTGATAGTTTTTTCACTACCTTGGTAGGCATCTAAAAGACACCACAAAAGTTGTTCTACCTGCTTTCTGGGCTGAGATGGGGAACAGCTGAATTTTGGACTCGGCTGGTGACAAAATGTTCCAAAGACACCCCATGCACAACTCCACCGGGGAAGGTGCCAGACAGGAGTTCTCCTGGTAGTTTTTACATTGCTCCGGTAGGCATCTGAAAGACACCACAAAAGTTGTTCTACCTGCTTTCTGGGCTGAGATGGGGAACCGCTGAATTTTGGAGTCGGCCGGTGACAAAATGTTCCAAAGACACCCCATGCACAACTCCACCGGGGAAGGTGCCAGGCAGGAGTTCTCTTGATAGTTTTTACACTACCTTGGTAAGCATCTGAAAGACACCACAAAAGTTGTTCTACCTGCTTTCTGGGCTGAGATGGGGAAACGCTGAATTTTGGAGTCGGCCGGTGACAAAATGTTCCAAAGACACCCCCTGCACAACTCCACCGGGGAAGGTGCCAGACAAGCGTTCTCTTGATAGTTTTTTCACTACCTTGGTAGGCATCTAAAAGACACCACAAAAGTTGTTCTACCTGCTTTCTGGGCTGAGATGGGGAAACGCTGAATTTTGGAGTCGGCTGGTGACAAAATGTTCCAAAAACACCCCCTGCACAACTCCACCGGGGAAGGTGCCAGACAGGAGTTCTCCTGGTAGTTTTTACATTGCTCTGGTAGGCATCTGAAAGACACCACAAAAGTTGTTCTATCTGCTTTCTGGGCTGAGATGGGGAAACGCTGAATTTTGGAGTCGGCCGGTGACAAAATGTTCCAAACACACCCCATGCACAACTCCACGGGGGAAGGTGCCAGACAGGAGTTCTCCTGGTAGTTTTTACACTACCTTGGTAGGCATCTAAAAGACACCACAAAAGTTGTTCTACCTGCTTTCTGGGCTGAGATGGGGAAACGCTGAATTTTGGAGTCGGCCGGTGACAAAATGTTCCAAACACACCCCCTGCACAACTCCACCGGGGAAGGTGCCAGACAGGAGTTCTCCTGGTAGTTTTTACATTGCTCCGGTAGGCATCTGAAAGACACCACAAAAGTTGTTGTACCTGCTTTCTGGGCTGAGATGGGGAACCGCTGAATTTTGGAGTCGGCCGGTGACAAAATGTTCCAA
This sequence comes from Falco cherrug, assembly GCF_023634085.1. Taxonomy (NCBI): domain Eukaryota; kingdom Metazoa; phylum Chordata; class Aves; order Falconiformes; family Falconidae; genus Falco; species Falco cherrug. The sequence continues at coordinate 279,835 of NW_026599299.1, read as the reverse complement.
ACACACCCCATGCACAACTCCACCGGGGAAGGTGCCAGACAGGAGTTCTCTTAGTAGTTTTTACACTACCTTGGTAGGCATCTGAAAGACACCACAAAAGTTGTTCTACCTGCTTTCTGGGCTGAGATGGGGAACAGCTGAATTTTGGAGTCGGCTGGTGACAAAATGTTCCAAACACACCCCCTGCACAACTCCACCGGGGAAGGTGCCAGGCAGGAGTTCTCTTGGTAGGTTTTACACTACCTTGGTAGGCATCTAAAAGACACCACAAAAGTTGTTCTACCTGCTTTCTGGGCTGAGATGGGGAACAGCTGAATTTTGGACTCGGCTGGTGACAAAATGTTCCAAAGACACCCCCTGCACAACTCCACCGGGGAAGGTGCCAGACAGGAGTTCTCCTGGTAGTTTTTACATTGCTCCGGTAGGCATCTGAAAGACACCACAAAAGTTGTTCTACCTGCTTTCTGGGCTGAGATGGGGAACCGCTGAATTTTGGAGTCGGCCGGTGACAAAATGTTCCAAAGACACCCCATGCACAACTCCACCGGGGAAGGTGCCAGACAGGAGTTCTCCTGGTAGTTTTTACATTGCTCCGGTAGGCATCTGAAAGACACCACAAAAGTTGTTCTACCTGCTTTCTGGGCTGAGATGGGGAACCGCTGAATTTTGGAGTCGGCCGGTGACAAAATGTTCCAAACATACCCCATGCACAACTCCACCGGGGAAGGTGCCAGACAGGAGTTCTCTTGGTAGTTTTTACACTACCTTGGTAGGCATCTAAAAGACACCACAAAAGTTGTTCTACCTGCTTTCTGGGCTGAGATGGGGAAACGCTGAATTTTGGACTCGGCTGGTGACAAAATGTTCCAAACACACCCCATGCACAACTCCACCGGGGAAGGTGCCAGACAGGAGTTCTCTTGGTAGTTTTTACACTACCTGGGTAGGCATCTGAAAGACACCACAAAAGTTGTTCTACCTGCTTTCTGGGCTGAGATGGGGAAACGCTGAATTTTGGAGTCGGCCGGTGACAAAATGTTCCAAACACACCCCCTGCACAACTGCACCGGGGAAGGTGCCAGACAGGAGTTCTCCTGGTAGTTTTTACATTGCTCCGGTAGGCATCTAAAAGACACCACAAAAGTTGTTCTACCTGCTTTCTGGGCTGAGATGGGGAACCGCTGAATTTTGGAGTCGGCCGGTGACAAAATGTTCCAAACACACCCCATGCACAACTCCACCGGGGAAGGTGCCAGACAAGAGTTCTCTTAATAGTTTTTACACTACCTTGGTAGGCAGCTGAAAGGCACCACAAAAGTTGTTCTTCCTGCTTTCTGGGCTGAGATGGGGAACCGCTGAATTTTGGAGTCGGCTGGTGACAAAATGTTCCAAAGACACCCCATGCACAACTCCACCGGGGAAGGTGCCAGACAGGAGTTCTCTTGGTAGTTTTTACACTACCTTGGTAGGCATCTAAAAGACACCACAAAAGTTGTTCTACCTGCTTTCTGGGCTGAGATGGGGAACAGCTGAATTTTGGACTCGGCTGGTGACAAAATGTTCCAAAGACACCCCCTGCACAACTCCACCGGGGAAGGTGCCAGGCAGGAGTTCTCCTGGTAGTTTTTACATTGCTCCGGTAGGCATCTGAAAGACACCACAAAAGTTGTTCTACCTGCTTTCTGGGCTGAGATGGGGAACCGCTGAATTTTGGAGTCGGCCGGTGACAAAATGTTCCAAAGACACCCCATGCACAACTCCACCGGGGAAGGTGCCAGACAGGAGTTCTCCTGGTAGTTTTTACATTGCTCCGGTAGGCATCTGAAAGACACCACAAAAGTTGTTCTACCTGCTTTCTGGGCTGAGATGGGGAAACGCTGAATTTTGGAGTCGGCCGGTGACAAAATGTTCCAAACACACCCCATGCACAACTCCACCGGGGAAGGTGCCAGACAGGAGTTCTCTTAATAGTTTTTACACTACCTTGGTAGGCATCTAAAAGACACCACAAAAGTTGTTCTACCTGCTTTCTGGGCTGAGATGGGGAACCGCTGAATTTTGGAGTCGGCCGGTGACAAAATGTTCCAAAGACACCCCCTGCACAACTCCACCGGGGAAGGTGCCAGACAGGAGTTCTCCTGGTAGTTTTTACATTGCTCCGGTAGGCATCTGAAAGACACCACAAAAGTTGTTCTACCTGCTTTCTGGGCTGAGATGGGGAACCGCTGAATTTTGGAGTCGGCCGGTGACAAAATGTTCCAAAGACACCCCATGCACAACTCCACCGGGGAAGGTGCCAGGCAGGAGTTCTCTTGGTAGTTTTTACACTACCTTGGTAAGCATCTAAAAGACACCACAAAAGTTGTTCTTCCTGCTTTCTGGGCTGAGATGGGGAAACGCTGAATTTTGGAGTCGGCCGGTGACAAAATGTTCCAAAGACACCCCCTGCACAACTCCACCGGGGAAGGTGCCAGACAAGCGTTCTCGTGATAGTTTTTTCACTACCTTGGTAGGCATCTAAAAGACACCACAAAAGTTGTTCTACCTGCTTTCTGGGCTGAGATGGGGAACAGCTGAATTTTGGACTCGGCTGGTGACAAAATGTTCCAAAGACACCCCATGCACAACTCCACCGGGGAAGGTGCCAGACAGGAGTTCTCCTGGTAGTTTTTACATTGCTCCGGTAGGCATCTGAAAGACACCACAAAAGTTGTTCTACCTGCTTTCTGGGCTGAGATGGGGAACCGCTGAATTTTGGAGTCGGCCGGTGACAAAATGTTCCAAAGACACCCCATGCACAACTCCACCGGGGAAGGTGCCAGGCAGGAGTTCTCTTGATAGTTTTTACACTACCTTGGTAAGCATCTGAAAGACACCACAAAAGTTGTTCTACCTGCTTTCTGGGCTGAGATGGGGAAACGCTGAATTTTGGAGTCGGCCGGTGACAAAATGTTCCAAAGACACCCCCTGCACAACTCCACCGGGGAAGGTGCCAGACAAGCGTTCTCTTGATAGTTTTTTCACTACCTTGGTAGGCATCTAAAAGACACCACAAAAGTTGTTCTACCTGCTTTCTGGGCTGAGATGGGGAAACGCTGAATTTTGGACTCGGCTGGTGACAAAATGTTCCAAAAACACCCCCTGCACAACTCCACCGGGGAAGGTGCCAGACAGGAGTTCTCCTGGTAGTTTTTACATTGCTCCGGTAGGCATCTGAAAGACACCACAAAAGTTGTTCTATCTGCTTTCTGGGCTGAGATGGGGAAACGCTGAATTTTGGAGTCGGCCGGTGACAAAATGTTCCAAACACACCCCATGCACAACTCCACGGGGGAAGGTGCCAGACAGGAGTTCTCCTGGTAGTTTTTACACTACCTTGGTAGGCATCTAAAAGACACCACAAAAGTTGTTCTACCTGCTTTCTGGGCTGAGATGGGGAAACGCTGAATTTTGGAGTCGGCCGGTGACAAAATGTTCCAAACACACCCCCTGCACAACTCCACCGGGGAAGGTGCCAGACAGGAGTTCTCCTGGTAGTTTTTACATTGCTCCGGTAGGCATCTGAAAGACACCACAAAAGTTGTTGTACCTGCTTTCTGGGCTGAGATGGGGAACCGCTGAATTTTGGAGTCGGCCGGTGACAAAATGTTCCAAACACACCCCATGCACAACTCCACCGGGGAAGGTGCCAGACAGGAGTTCTCTTAGTAGTTTTTACACTACCTTGGTAGGCATCTGAAAGACACCACAAAAGTTGTTCTACCTGCTTTCTGGGCTGAGATGGGGAACAGCTGAATTTTGGAGTCGGCTGGTGACAAAATGTTCCAAACACACCCCCTGCACAACTCCACCGGGGAAGGTGCCAGGCAGGAGTTCTCTTGGTAGGTTTTACACTACCTTGGTAGGCATCTAAAAGACACCACAAAAGTTGTTCTACCTGCTTTCTGGGCTGAGATGGGGAACAGCTGAATTTTGGACTCGGCTGGTGACAAAATGTTCCAAAGACACCCCCTGCACAACTCCACCGGGGAAGGTGCCAGACAGGAGTTCTCCTGGTAGTTTTTACATTGCTCCGGTAGGCATCTGAAAGACACCACAAAAGTTGTTCTACCTGCTTTCTGGGCTGAGATGGGGAACCGCTGAATTTTGGAGTCGGCCGGTGACAAAATGTTCCAAAGACACCCCATGCACAACTCCACCGGGGAAGGTGCCAGACAGGAGTTCTCCTGGTAGTTTTTACATTGCTCCGGTAGGCATCTGAAAGACACCACAAAAGTTGTTCTACCTGCTTTCTGGGCTGAGATGGGGAACCGCTGAATTTTGGACTCGGCCGGTGACAAAATGTTCCAAACATACCCCATGCACAACTCCACCGGGGAAGGTGCCAGACAGGAGTTCTCTTGGTAGTTTTTACACTACCTTGGTAGGCATCTAAAAGACACCACAAAAGTTGTTCTACCTGCTTTCTGGGCTGAGATGGGGAAACGCTGAATTTTGGACTCGGCTGGTGACAAAATGTTCCAAACACACCCCATGCACAACTCCACCGGGGAAGGTGCCAGACAGGAGTTCTCTTGGTAGTTTTTACACTACCTGGGTAGGCATTTGAAAGACACCACAAAAGTTGTTCTACCTGCTTTCTGGGCTGAGATGGGGAAACGCTGAATTTTGGAGTCGGCCGGTGACAAAATGTTCCAAACACACCCCCTGCACAACTGCACCGGGGAAGGTGCCAGACAGGAGTTCTCCTGGTAGTTTTTACATTGCTCCGGTAGGCATCTGAAAGACACCACAAAAGTTGTTCTACCTGCTTTCTGGGCTGAGATGGGGAAACGCTGAATTTTGGAGTCGGCCGGTGACAAAATGTTCCAAACACACCCCATGCACAACTCCACCGGGGAAGGTGCCAGACAAGAGTTCTCTTAATAGTTTTTACACTACCTTGGTAGGCAGCTGAAAGGCACCACAAAAGTTGTTCTTCCTGCTTTCTGGGCTGAGATGGGGAACCGCTGAATTTTGGAGTCAGCTGGTGACAAAATGTTCCAAAGACACCCCATGCACAACTCCACCGGGGAAGGTGCCAGACAGGAGTTCTCTTGGTAGTTTTTACACTACCTTGGTAGGCATCTAAAAGACACCACAAAAGTTGTTCTACCTGCTTTCTGGGCTGAGATGGGGAACAGCTGAATTTTGGACTCGGCTGGTGACAAAATGTTCCAAAGACACCCCCTGCACAACTCCACCGGGGAAGGTGCCAGACAGGAGTTCTCCTGGTAGTTTTTACATTGCTCCGGTAGGCATCTGAAAGACACCACAAAAGTTGTTCTACCTGCTTTCTGGGCTGAGATGGGGAACCGCTGAATTTTGGAGTCGGCCGGTGACAAAATGTTCCAAACACACCCCATGCACAACTCCACCGGGGAAGGTGCCAGACAGGAGTTCTCCTGGTAGTTTTTACATTGCTCCGGTAGGCATCTGAAAGACACCACAAAAGTTGTTCTACCTGCTTTCTGGGCTGAGATGGGGAACCGCTGAATTTTGGAGTCGGCCGGAGACAAAATGTTCCAAACATACCCCATGCACAACTCCACCGGGGAAGGTGCCAGACAGGAGTTCTCTTGGTAGTTTTTACACTACCTTGGTAGGCATCTAAAAGACACCACAAAAGTTGTTCTACCTGCTTTCTGGGCTGAGATGGGGAAACGCTGAATTTTGGACTCGGCTGGTGACAAAATGTTCCAAACACACCCCATGCACAACTCCACCGGGGAAGGTGCCAGACAGGAGTTCTCTTGGTAGTTTTTACACTACCTGGGTAGGCATCTGAAAGACACCACAAAAGTTGTTCTACCTGCTTTCTGGGCTGAGATGGGGAAACGCTGAATTTTGGAGTCGGCCGGTGACAAAATGTTCCAAACACACCCCCTGCACAACTCCACCGGGGAAGGTGCCAGACAGGAGTTCTCTTAGTAGTTTTTACACTACCTTGGTAGGCATCACAAAAGACACCACAAAAGTTGTTCTACCTGCTTTCGGGGCTGAGATGGGGAACAGCTGAATTTTGGAGTCGGCTGGTGACAAAATGTTCCAAAGACACCCCCTGCACAACTCCACCGGGGAAGGTGCCAGACAGGAGTTCTCCTGGTAGTTTTTACATTGCTCTGGTAGGCATCTGAAAGACACCACAAAAGTTGTTCTATCTGCTTTCTGGGCTGTGATGGGGAATCGCTGAATTTTGGAGTCGGCCGGTGACAAAATGTTCCAAAGACACCCCATGCACAACTCTACCGGGGAAGGTGCCAGACAAGCGTTCTCTTGATAGTTTTTACACTACATTGGTAGGCATCTAAAAGACACCACAAAAGTTGTTCTACCTGCTTTCTGGGCTGAGATGGGGAACAGCTGAATTTTGGACTCGGCTGGTGACAAAATGTTCCAAAGACACCCCCTGCACAACTGCACCGGGGAAGGTGCCAGACAGGAGTTCTCCTGGTAGTTTTTACATTGCTCCGGTAGGCATCTAAAAGACACCACAAAAGTTGTTCTACCTGCTTTCTGGGCTGAGATGGGGAACCGCTGAATTTTGGAGTCGGCCGGTGACAAAATGTTCCAAACACACCCCATGCACAACTCCACCGGGGAAGGTGCCAGACAAGAGTTCTCTTAATAGTTTTTACACTACCTTGGTAGGCAGCTGAAAGGCACCACAAAAGTTGTTCTTCCTGCTTTCTGGGCTGAGATGGGGAACCGCTGAATTTTGGAGTCGGCTGGTGACAAAATGTTCCAAAGACACCCCATGCACAACTCCACCGGGGAAGGTGCCAGACAGGAGTTCTCTTGGTAGTTTTTACACTACCTTGGTAGGCATCTAAAAGACACCACAAAAGTTGTTCTACCTGCTTTCTGGGCTGAGATGGGGAAACGCTGAATTTTGGACTCGGCTGGTGACGAAATGTTCCAAACACACCCCCTGCACAACTCCACCGGGGAAGGTGCCAGACAGGAGTTCTCTTAGTAGTTTCTACACTACCTTGGTAGGCAGCTGAAAGGCACCACAAAAGTTGTTCTACCTGCTTTCTGGGCTGAGATGGGGAACCGCTGAATTTTGGAGTCGGCTGGTGACAAAATGTTCCAAACACACCCCCTGCACAACTCCACCGGGGAAGGTGCCAGGCAGGAGTTCTCTTGGTAGGTTTTACACTACCTTGGTAGGCATCTAAAAGACACCACAAAAGTTGTTCTACCTGCTTTCTGGGCTGAGATGGGGAACAGCTGAATTTTGGACTCGGCTGGTGACAAAATGTTCCAAAGACACCCCCTGCACAACTCCACCGGGGAAGGTGCCAGACAGGAGTTCTCCTGGTAGTTTTTACATTGCTCCGGTAGGCATCTGAAAGACACCACAAAAGTTGTTCTACCTGCTTTCTGGGCTGAGATGGGGAACCGCTGAATTTTGGAGTCGGCCGGTGACAAAATGTTCCAAAGACACCCCATGCACAACTCCACCGGGGAAGGTGCCAGACAAGCGTTCTCTTGATAGTTTTTACACTACCTTGGTAAGCATCTAAAAGACACCACAAAAGTTGTTCTACCTGCTTTCTGGGCTGAGATGGGGAAACGCTGAATTTTGGAGTCGGCCGGTGACAAAATGTTCCAAAGACACCCCATGCACAACTCCACCGGGGAAGGTGCCAGACAAGCGTTCTCTTGATAGTTTTTTCACTACCTTGGTAGGCATCTAAAAGACACCACAAAAGTTGTTCTACCTGCTTTCTGGGCTGAGATGGGGAACAGCTGAATTTTGGACTCGGCTGGTGACAAAATGTTCCAAATTCACCCCCTGCACAACTCCACCGGGGAAGGTGCCAGACAGGAGTTCTCCTGGTAGTTTTTACATTGCTCCGGTAGGCATCTGAAAGACACCACAAAAGTTGTTCTACCTGCTTTCTGGGCTGAGATGGGGAACCGCTGAATTTTGGAGTCGGCTGGTGACAAAATGTTCCAAACACACCCCATGCACAACTCCACCGGGGAAGGTGCCAGACAGGAGTTCTCTTAGTAGTTTTTACACTACCTTGGTAGGCAGCTGAAAGGCACCACAAAAGTTGTTCTACCTGCTTTCTGGGCTGAGATGGGGAAACGCTGAATTTTGGAGTCGGCTGGTGACAAAATGTTCCAAAGACACCCCCTGCACAACTCCACCGGGGAAGGTGCCAGACAGGAGTTCTCTTAATAGTTTTTACACTACCTTGGTAGGCATCTAAAAGACACCACAAAAGTTGTTCTACCTGCTTTCTGGGCTGAGATGGGGAATCGCTGAATTTTGGACTCGGCTGGTGACAAAATGTTCCAAACACACCCCCTGCACAACTCCACCGGGGAAGGTGCCAGACAGGAGTTCTCTTAGTAGTTTCTACACTACCTTGGTAGGCAGCTGAAAGACACCACAAAAGTTGTTCTTCCTGCTTTCTGGGCTGAGATGGGGAACCGCTGAATTTTGGACTCGGCCGGTGACAAAATGTTCCAAACACACCCCCTGCACAACTCCACCGGGGAAGGTGCCAGACAGGAGTTCTCCTGGTAGTTTTTACATTGCTCCGGTAGGCATCTGAAAGACACCACAAAAGTTGTTCTACCTGCTTTCTGGGCTGAGATGGGGAACCGCTGAATTTTGGAGTCGGCCGGTGACAAAATGTTCCAAACATACCCCATGCACAACTCCACCGGGGAAGGTGCCAGACAGGAGTTCTCTTGGTAGTTTTTACACTACCTTGGTAGGCATCTAAAAGACACCACAAAAGTTGTTCTTCCTGCTTTCTGGGCTGAGATGGGGAAACGCTGAATTTTGGACTCGGCTGGTGACAAAATGTTCCAAAGACACCCCATGCACAACTCCACCGGGGAAGGTGCCAGACAGGAGTTCTCTTGGTAGTTTTTACACTACCTGGGTAGGCATCTGAAAGACACCACAAAAGTTGTTCTACCTGCTTTCTGGGCTGAGATGGGGAAACGCTGAATTTTGGAGTCGGCCGGTGACAAAATGTTCCAAACACACCCCCTGCACAACTCCACCGGGGAAGGTGCCAGACAGGAGTTCTCTTAGTAGTTTTTACACTACCTTGGTAGGCATCACAAAAGACACCACAAAAGTTGTTCTACCTGCTTTCGGGGCTGAGATGGGGAACAGCTGAATTTTGGAGTCGGCTGGTGACAAAATGTTCCAAAGACACCCCCTGCACAACTCCACCGGGGAAGGTGCCAGACAGGAGTTCTCCTGGTAGTTTTTACATTGCTCCGGTAGGCATCTAAAAGACACCACAAAAGTTGTTCTACCTGCTTTCTGGGCTGAGATGGGGAACCGCTGAATTTTGGAGTCGGCCGGTGACAAAATGTTCCAAACACACCCCATGCACAACTCCACCGGGGAAGGTGCCAGACAGGAGTTCTCTTGATAGTTTTTACACTACCTTGGTAGGCAGCTGAAAGGCACCACAAAAGTTGTTCTTCCTGCTTTCTGGGCTGAGATGGGGAACCGCTGAATTTTGGAGTCGGCTGGTGACAAAATGTTCCAAAGACACCCCATGCACAACTCCACCGGGGAAGGTGCCAGACAGGAGTTCTCCTGGTAGTTTTTACACTACCTTGGTAGGCATCTAAAAGACACCACAAAAGTTGTTCTACCTGCTTTCTGGGCTGAGATGGGGAAACGCTGGATTTTGGAGTCGGCTGGTGACAAAATGTTCCAAACACACCCCCTGCACAACTCCACCGGGGAAGGTGCCAGACAGGAGTTCTCCTGGTAGTTTTTACACTACCTTGGTAAGCATCTAAAAGACACCACAAAAGTTGTTCTACCTGCTTTCTGGGCTGAGATGGGGAACCGCTGAATTTTGGAGTCGGCCGGTGACAAAATGTTCCAAAGACACCCCATGCACAACTCCACCGGGGAAGGTGCCAGACAAGCGTTCTCTTGATAGTTTTTACACTACCTTGGTAAGCATCTAAAAGACACCACAAAAGTTGTTCTACCTGCTTTCTGGGCTGAGATGGGGAAACGCTGAATTTTGGAGTCGGCCGGTGACAAAATGTTCCAAAGACACCCCATGCACAACTCCACCGGGGAAGGTGCCAGACAAGCGTTCTCTTGATAGTTTTTTCACTACCTTGGTAGGCATCTAAAAGACACCACAAAAGTTGTTCTACCTGCTTTCTGGGCTGAGATGGGGAACACCTGAATTTTGGAGTCGGCTGGTGACAAAATGTTCCAAAGACACCCCCTGCACAACTCCACCTGGGAAGGTGCCAGACAGGAGTTCTCCTGGTAGTTTTTACATTGCTCCGGTAGGCATCTGAAAGACACCACAAAAGTTGTTCTACCTGCTTTCTGGGCTGAGATGGGGAACCGCTGAATTTTGGAGTCGGCTGGTGACAAAATGTTCCAAAGACACCCCATGCACAACTCCACCGGGGAAGGTGCCAGACAGGAGTTCTCTTAGTAGTTTTTACACTACCTTGGTAGGCAGCTGAAAGGCACCACAAAAGTTGTTCTACCTGCTTTCTGGGCTGAGATGGGGAAACGCTGAATTTTGGAGTCGGCTGGTGACAAAATGTTCCAAAGACACCCCCTGCACAACTCCACCGGGGAAGGTGCCAGACAGGAGTTCTCTTAGTAGTTTCTACACTACCTTGGTAGGCAGCTGAAAGACACCACAAAAGTTGTTCTACCTGCTTTCTGGGCTGAGATGGGGAACCGCTGAATTTTGGACTCGGCTGGTGACAAAATGTTCCAAACACACCCCCTGCACAACTCCACCGGGGAAGGTGCCAGGCAGGAGTTCTCTTGGTAGTTTTAACACTACCTTGGTCGGCATCTGAAAGACACCACAAAAGTTGTTGTACCTGCTTTCTGGGCTGAGATGGGGAATCGCTGAATTTTGGACTCGGCTGGTGACAAAATGTTCCAAACACACCCCCTGCACAACTCCACCGGGGAAGGTGCCAGACAAGCGTTCTCTTGATAGTTTTTACACTACCTTGGTAGGCATCTAAAAGACACCACAAAAGTTGTTCTACCTGCTTTCTGGGCTGAGATGGGGAATCGCTGAATTTTGGACTCGGCCGGTGACAAAATGTTCCAAACACACCCCCTGCACAACTCCACCGGGGAAGGTGCCAGACAGGAGTTCTCTTAGTAGTTTTTACACTACCTTGGTAGGCATCTGAAAGACACCACAAAAGTTGTTCTACCTGCTTTCTGGGCTGAGATGGGGAACAGCTGAATTTTGGAGTCGGCTGGTGACAAAATGTTCCAAAGACACCCCCTGCACAACTCCACCGGGGAAGGTGCCAGACAGGAGTTCTCCTGGTAGTTTTTACATTGCTCCGGTAGGCATCTGAAAGACACCACCAAAGTTGTTCTATCTGCTTTCTGGGCTGAGATGGGGAATCGCTGAATTTTGGACTCGGCCGGTGACAAAATGTTCCAAAGACACCCCATGCACAACTCCACCGGGAAGGTGCCAGACAAGCGTTCTCTTGATAGTTTTTACACTACCTTGGTAGGCATTTGAAAGACACCACAAAAGTTGTTCTACCTGCTTTCTGGGCTGAGATGGGGAACAGCTGAATTTTGGACTCGGCTGGTGACAAAATGTTCCAAAGACACCCCCTGCACAACTCCACCGGGGAAGGTGCCAGACAGGAGTTCTCCTGGTAGTTTTTACATTGCTCCGGTAGGCATCTGAAAGACACCACAAAAGTTGTTCTACCTGCTTTCTGGGCTGAGATGGGGAACCGCTGAATTTTGGAGTCGGCCGGTGACAAAATGTTCCAAAAACACCCCATGCACAACTCCACCGGGGAAGGTGCCAGACAAGAGTTCTCTTGATAGTTTTTACACTACCTTGGTAGGCATCTAAAAGACACCACAAAAGTTGTTCTACCTGCTTTCTGGGCTGAGATGGGGAACCGCTGAATTTTGGACTCGGCTGGTGACAAAATGTTCCAAACACACCCCCTGCACAACTCCACCGGGGAAGGTGCCAGACAGGAGTTCTCTTGGTAGATTTTACACTACCTTGGTAGGGAGCTGAAAGGCAGCACAAAAGTTGTTCTACCTGCTTTCTGGGCTGAGATGGGGAATCGCTGAATTTTGGACTCGGCCGGTGACAAAATGTTCCAAAGACACCCCATGCACAACTCCACCGGGGAAGGTGCCAGGCAGGAGTTCTCTTGGTAGTTTTTACACTACCTTGGTAGGCAGCTGAAAGACACCACAAAAGTTGTTCTACCTGCTTTCTGGGCTGAGATGGGGAACAGCTGAATTTTGGAGTCGGCCGGTGACAAAATGTTCCAAACACACCCCCTGCACAACTCCACCGGGGAAGGTGCCAGACAGGAGTTCTCCTGGTAGTTTTTACACTACCTTGGTAGGCATCTAAAAGACACCACAAAAGTTGTTCTACCTGCTTTCTGGGCTGAGATGGGGAAACGCTGAATTTTGGAGTCGGCTGGTGAAAAAATGTTCCAAACACACCCCATGCACAACTCCACCGGGGAAGGTGCCAGACAGGAGTTCTCTTAGTAGTTTTTACGCTACCTTGGTAGGCATCTGAAAGACACCACAAAAGTTGTTCTACCTGCTTTCTGGGCTGAGATGGGGAACCGCTGAATTTTGGACTCGGCTGGTGACAAAATGTTCCAAAAACACCCCATGCACAACTCCACCGGGGAAGGTGCCAGACAGGAGTTCTCTTGGTAGTTTTTACACTACCTTGGTAGGCAGCTGAAAGACACCACAAAAGTTGTTCTTCCTGCTTTCTGGGCTGAGATGGGGAACAGCTGAATTTTGGAGTCGGCTGGTGACAAAATGTTCCAAACACACCCCCTGCACAACTCCACCGGGGAAGGTGCCAGACAGGAGTTCTCCTGGTAGTTTTTACATTGCTCCGGTAGGCATCTGAAAGACACCACAAAAGTTGTTCTATCTGCTTTCTGGGCTGAGATGGGGAATCGCTGAATTTTGGAGTCGGCCGGTGACAAAATGTTCCAAACACACCCCCTGCACAACTCCACCGGGGAAGGTGCCAGACAGGAGTTCTCTTGGTAGATTTTACACTACCTTGGTAGGGAGCTGAAAGGCAGCACTAAAGTTGTTCTACCTGCTTTCTGGGCTGAGATGGGGAATCGCTGAATTTTGGACTCGGCCGGAGACAAAATGTTCCAAACACACCCCATGCACAACTCCACCGGGGAAGGTGCCAGACAGGAGTTCTCCTGGTAGTTTTTACATTGCTCCGGTAGGCATCTGAAAGACACCACAAAAGTTGTTCTACCTGCTTTCTGGGCTGAGATGGGGAACCGCTGAATTTTGGAGTCGGCCGGTGACAAAATGTTCCAAACACACCCCATGCACAACTCCACCGGGGAAGGTGCCAGACAGGAGTTCTCCTGGTAGTTTTTACACTACCTTGGTAGGCATTTGAAAGACACCACAAAAGTTGTTGTACCTTCTTTATGGGCTGAGATGGGGAACCGCTGAATTTTGGAGTCGGCTGGTGAAAAAATGTTCCAAACACACCCCATGCACAACTCCACCGGGGAAGGTGCCAGACAGGAGTTCTCTTAGTAGTTTTTACGCTACCTTGGTAGTCATCTGAAAGACACCACAAAAGTTGTTCTACCTGCTTTCTGGGCTGAGATGGGGAACCGCTGAATTTTGGAGTCGGCTGGTGACAAAATGTTCCAAAGACACCCCCTGCACAACTCCACCGGGGAAGGTGCCAGACAGGAGTTCTCTTGGTAGTTTTTACACTACCTTGGTAGGCATCTAAAAGACACCACAAAAGTTGTTCTACCTGCTTTCTGGGCTGAGATGGGGAATCGCTGAATTTTGGAGTCGGCCGGTGACAAAATGTTCCAAACACACCCCATGCACAACTCCACCGGGGAAGGTGCCAGGCAGGAGTTCTCTTAGTAGTTTCTACACTGCCTTGGTAGGCAGCTGAAAGACACCACAAAAGTTGTTCTACCTGCTTTCTGGGCTGAGATGGGGAACCGCTGAATTTTGTACTCGGCTGGTGACAAAATGTTCCAAACACACCCCCTGCACAACTCCACCGGGGAAGGTGCCAGACAGGAGTTCTCTTGGTAGTTTTAACACTACCTTGGTCGGCATCTGAAAGACACCACAAAAGTTGTTCTACCTGCTTTCTGGGCTGAGATGGGGAACAGCTGAATTTTGGAGTCGGCTGGTGACAAAATGTTCCAAACACACCCCCTGCACAACTCCACCGGGGAAGGTTCCAGACAGGAGTTCTCCTGGTAGTTTTTACATTGCTCCGGTAGGCATCTGAAAGACACCACCAAAGTTGTTCTATCTGCTTTCTGGGCTGAGATGGGGAATCGCTGAATTTTGGACTCGGCCAGTGACAAAATGTTCCAAAGACACCCCATGCACAACTCCACTGGGGAAGGTGCCAGACAAGCGTTCTCTTGATAGTTTTTACACTACCTTGGTAGGCATCTAAAAGACACCACAAAAGTTGTTCTACCTGCTTTCTGGGCTGAGATGGGGAACAGCTGAATTTTGGACTCGGCTGGTGACAAAATGTTCCAAACACACCCCCTGCACAACTCCACCGGGGAAGGTGCCAGGCAGGAGTTCTCCTGGTAGTTTTTACATTGCTCCGGTAGGCATCTGAAAGACACCACAAAAGTTGTTCTACCTGCTTTCTGGGCTGAGATGGGGAAACGCTGAATTTTGGACTCGGCCGGTGACAAAATGTTCCAAACACACCCCATGCACAACTCCACCGGGGAAGGTGCCAGACAGGAGTTCTCTTGGTAGATTTTACACTACCTTGGTAGGGAGCTGAAAGGCAGCACAAAAGTTGTTCTACCTGCTTTCTGGGCTGAGATGGGGAATCGCTGAATTTTGGAGTCGGCCGGTGACAAAATGTTCCAAAGACACCCCATGCACAACTACACTGGGGAAGGTGCCAGACAAGCGTTCTCTTGATAGTTTTTACACTACCTTGGTAGGCATCTAAAAGACACCACAAAAGTTGTTCTACCTGCTTTCTGGGCTGAGATGGGGAACCGCTGAATTTTGGAGTCGGCTGGTGACAAAATGTTCCAAAGACACCCCCTGCACAACTCCACCGGGGAAGGTGCCAGACAGGAGTTCTCTTGGTAGTTTTTACACTACCTTGGTAGGCATCTAAAAGACACCACAAAAGTTGTTCTACCTGCTTTCTGGGCTGAGATGGGGAATCGCTGAATTTTGGACTCGGCTGGTGACAAAACGTTCCAAACACACCCCCTGCACAACTCCACCGGGGAAGGTGCCAGACAGGAGTTCTCTTAGTAGTTTCTACACTACCTTGGTAGGCAGCTGAAAGACACCACAAAAGTTGTTCTACCTGCTTTCTGGGCTGAGATGGGGAACCGCTGAATTTTGTACTCGGCTGGTGACAAAATGTTCCAAACACACCCCCTGCACAACTCCACCGGGGAAGGTGCCAGGCAGGAGTTCTCTTGGTAGTTTTAACACTACCTTGGTCGGCATCTGAAAGACACCACAAAAGTTGTTCTACCTGCTTTCTGGGCTGAGATGGGGAACAGCTGAATTTTGGAGTCGGCTGGTGACAAAATGTTCCAAACACACCCCCTGCACAACTCCACCGGGGAAGGTTCCAGACAGGAGTTCTCCTGGTAGTTTTTACATTGCTCCGGTAGGCATCTGAAAGACACCACCAAAGTTGTTCTATCTGCTTTCTGGGCTGAGATGGGGAATCGCTGAATTTTGGACTCGGCCGGTGACAAAATGTTCCAAAGACACCCCATGCACAACTCCACTGGGGAAGGTGCCAGACAAGCGTTCTCTTGATAGTTTTTACACTACCTTGGTAGGCATCTAAAAGACACCACAAAAGTTGTTCTACCTGCTTTCTGGGCTGAGATGGGGAACAGCTGAATTTTGGACTCGGCTGGTGACAAAATGTTCCAAAGACACCCCCTGCACAACTCCACCGGGGAAGGTGCCAGACAGGAGTTCTCCTGGTAGTTTTTACATTGCTCCGGTAGGCATCTGAAAGACACCACAAAAGTTGTTCTACCTGCTTTCTGGGCTGAGATGGGGAAACGCTGAATTTTGGACTCGGCTGGTGACAAAATGTTCCAAACACACCCCATGCACAACTCCACCGGGGAAGGTGCCAGACAGGAGTTCTCTTGGTAGATTTTACACTACCTTGGTAGGGAGCTGAAAGGCAGCACAAAAGTTGTTCTACCTGCTTTCTGGGCTGAGATGGGGAATCGCTGAATTTTGGAGTCGGCCGGTGACAAAATGTTCCAAACACACCCCCTGCACAACTCCACCGGGGAAGGTGCCAGACAGGAGTTCTCCTGGTAGTTTTTACATTGCTCCGGTAGGCATCTGAAAGACACCACAAAAGTTGTTCTACCTGCTTTCTGGGCTGAGATGGGGAACCGCTGAATTTTGGAGTCGGCCGGTGACAAAATGTTCCAAACACACCCCATGCACAACTCCACCGGGGAAGGTGCCAGACAGGAGTTCTCCTGGTAGTTTTTACACTACCTTGGTAAGCATCTAAAAGACACCACAAAAGTTGTTCTACCTGCTTTCTGGGCTGAGATGGGGAAACGCTGAATTTTGGACTCGGCCGGTGAAAAAATGTTCCAAAGACACCCCATGCACAACTCCACCGGGGAAGGTGCCAGACAGGAGTTCTCTTAGTAGTTTTTACACTACCTTGGTAGGCATCTAAAAGACACCACAAAAGTTGTTCTACCTGCTTTCTGGGCTGAGATGGGGAATAGCTGAATTTTGGACTCGGCCGGTGACAAAATGTTCCAAACACACCCCATGCACAACTCCACCGGGGAAGGTGCCAGACAGGAGTTCTCCTGGTAGTTTTTACATTGCTCCGGTAGGCATCTGAAAGACACCACAAAAGTTGTTCTACCTGCTTTCTGGGCTGAGATGGGGAAACGCTGAATTTTGGACTCGGCCGGTGACAAAATTTTCCAAACACACCCCCTGCACAACTCCACCGGGGAAGGTGCCAGACAGGAGTTCTCTTGGTAGTTTCTACACTACCTTGCTAGGCATTTGAAAGGCACCACAAAAGTTGTTCTACCTGCTTTCTGGGCTGAGATGGGGAACCGCTGAATTTTGGAGTCGGCCGGTGACAAAATGTTCCAAACACACCCCCTGCACAACTCCACCGGGGAAGGTGCCAGACAGGAGTTCTCTTGATAGTTTTTACACTACCTTGGTAGGCATCTAAAAGACACCACAAAAGTTGTTCTACCTGCTTTGTGGGCTGAGATGGGGAACCGCTGAATTTTGGACTCGGCTGGTGACAAAATGTTCCAAACACACCCCCTGCACAACTCCACCGGGGAAGGTGCCAGACAGGAGTTCTCCTGGTAGTTTTTACACTACCTTGGTAGGGAGCTGAAAGGCAGCACAAAAGTTGTTCTACCTGCTTTCTGGGCTGAGATGGGGAACAGCTGAATTTTGGACTCGGCCGGTGACAAAATGTTCCAAACACACCCCCTGCACAACTCCACCGGGGAAGGTGCCAGACAGGAGTTCTCCTGGTAGTTTTTACATTGCTCCGGTAGGCATCTGAAAGACACCACAAAAGTTGTTGTACCTGCTTTCTGGGCTGAGATGGGAACCGCTGAGTTTTGGACTCGGCTGGTGACAAAATGTTCCAAACACACCCCCTGCACAACTCCACCGGGGAAGGTGCCAGACAGGAGTTCTCCTGGTAGTTTTTACACTACCTTGGTAGGCATCTGAAAGACACCACAAAAGTTGTTCTTCCTGCTTTCTGGGCTGAGATGGGGAACCGCTGAATTTTGGAGTCGGCCGGTGAAAAAATGTTCCAAACACACCCCCTGCACAACTCCACTAGCGAAGGTGCCAGGGACGAGTTCTCCTGGTAGTTTTTACATTGCTCCGATAGGCATCAAAAGGACACCACAAAAGTTGTTCTACCTGCTTTCTGGGCTGAGATGGGGAACCGCTGAATTTTGGAGTCGGCCGGTGACAAAATGTTCCAAACACACCCCATGCACAACTCCACCAGGGAAGGTGCCAGGCAGGAGTTCTCTTGGTAGTTTTTACACTACCTTGGTAGGCAGCTGAAAGGCACAAAAAAAGTTGTTGTACCTTCTTTCTGGGCTGAGATGGGGAACCGCTGAATTTTGGACTCGGCCGGTGACAAAATGTTCCAAAGACACCCCATGCACAACTCCACCGGGGAAGGTGCCAGACAGGACTTCTCCTGGTAGTTTTTACATTGCTCCGGTAGGCATCTGAAAGACACCACAAAAGTTGTTCTACCTGCTTTCTGGGCTGAGATGGGGAACCGCTGAATTTTGGACTCGGCTGGTGACAAAATGTTCCAAACACACCCCCTGCACAACTCCACCGGGGAAGGTGCCAGACAGGAGTTCTCCTGGTAGTTTTTACATTGCTCCGGTAGGCATCTGAAAGACACCACAAAAGTTGTTCTACCTGCTTTCTGGGCTGAGATGGGGAACCGCTGAATTTTGGAGTCGGCCGGTGACAAAATGTTCCAAAGACACCCCATGCACAACTCCACCGGGGAAGGTGCCAGGCAGGAGTTCTCTTGGTAGTTTTTACACTACCTTGGTAGGCAGCTGAAAGGCACCACAAAAGTTGTTCTACCTGCTTTCTGGGCTGAGATGGGGAACCGCTGAATTTTGGAGTCGGCCGGTGACAAAATGTTCCAAAGACACCCCATGCACAACTCCACCGGGGAAGGTGCCAGGCAGGAGTTCTCCTGGTAGTTTTTACACTACCTTGGTAGGCATCTGAAAGACACCACAAAAGTTGTTTTACCTGCTTTCTGGGCTGAGATGGGGAACCGCTGAATTTTGGAGTCGGCCGGTGACAAAATGTTCCAAAGACACCCCCTGCACAACTCCACCGGGGAAGGTGCCAGGCAGGAGTTCTCTTGGTAGTTTTTACACTACCTTGGTAGGCAGCTGAAAGGCACCACAAATGTTGTTCTTCCTGCTTTCTTGGCTGAGATGGGGAACCGCTGAATTTTGGAGTCGGCCGGTGACAAAATGTTCCAAACACACCCCATGCACAACTCCACCGGGGAAGGTGCCAGAAAGGAGTTCTCTTGGTAGTTTTTACATTGCTCCGGTAGGCATCAAAAGGACACCACAAAAGTTGTTCTTCCTGCTTTCTGGGCTGAGATGGGGAACCGCTGAATTTTGGAGTCGGCCGGTGACAAAATGTTCCAAACACACCCCATGCACAACTCCACCGGGGAAGGTGCCAGGCAGGAGTTCTCTTGGTAGTTTTTACATTGCTCTGGTAGGCACCAAAGGACACCACAAAAGTTGTTCTTCCTGCTTTCTGGGCTGAGATGGGGAATCGCTGAATTTTGGACTCGGCTGGTGACAAAATGTTCCAAAGACACCCCATGCACAACTCCACCGGAGAAGGTGCCAGACAGGAGTTCTCCTGGTAGTTTTTACATTGCTCCGGTAGGCATCTGAAAGACACCACAAAAGTTGTTCTACCTGCTTTCTGGGCTGAGATGGGGAACCGCTGAATTTTGGAGTCGGACGGTGACAAAATGTTCCAAAGACACCCCATGCACAACTCCACCGGGGAAGGTGCCAGACAGGAGTTCTCTTAGTAGTTTTTACACTACCTTGGTAGGCATTTGAAAGGCACCACAAAAGTTGTTCTTCCTGCTTTCTGGGCTGAGATGGGGAACCGCTGAATTTTGGAGTCGGCCGGTGAAAAAATGTTCCAAAGACACCCCATGCAC
This sequence comes from Falco cherrug, assembly GCF_023634085.1. NCBI lineage: Eukaryota > Metazoa > Chordata > Aves > Falconiformes > Falconidae > Falco > Falco cherrug. Next base: position 259,985 of record NW_026599299.1, on the reverse strand, counting down.
AACTCCACTAGCGAAGGTGCCAGGGACGAGTTCTCTTGGTAGTTTTTACATTGCTCCGGTAGGCATCTGAAAGACACCACAAAAGTTGTTCTTCCTGCTTTCTGGGCTGAGATGGGGAATCGCTGAATTTTGGACTCGTCCGGTGACAAAATGTTCCAAACACACCCCATGCACAACTCCACCGGGGAAGGTGCCAGACAGGAGTTCTCTTGGTAGTTTTTACACTACCTTGGTAGGCAGCTGAAAGGCACAAGAAAAGTTGTTGTACCTTCTTTCTGGGCTGAGATGGGGAACCGCTGAATTTTGGAGTCGGCCGGTGACAAAATGTTCCAAACACACCCCATGCACAACTCCACTAGGGAAGGTGCCAGGCAGGAGTTCTGTTGGTAGTTTTTACATTGCTCCGGTAGGCATCTGAAAGACACCACAAAAGTTGTTCTACCTGCTTTCTGGGCTGAGATGGGGAACCGCTGAATTTTGGAGTCGGCCGGTGACAAAATGTTCCAAACACACCCCATGCACAACTCCACCGGGGAAGGTGCCAGACAGGAGTTCTCTTAGTAGTTTTTACACGACCTTGGTAGGCATTTGAAAGGCACCACAAAAGTTGTTCTTCCTGCTTTCTAGGCTGAGATGGGGAACCGCTGAATTTTGGAGTCGGCCGGTGACAAAATGTTCCAAAGACACCCCATGCACAACTCCACTAGGGAAGGTGCCAGACAGGAGTTCTCTTAATAGTTTTTACACTACCTTGGTAGGCATCTGAAAGGCACCACAAAAGTTGTTTTACCTGCTTTGTGGGCTGAGATGGGGAACCGCTGAATTTTGGAGTCGGCCGGTGACAAAATATTCCAAACACACCCCATGCACAACTCCACTAGCGAAGGTGCCAGGGACGAGTTCTGTTGGTAGTTTTTACATTGCTCCGGTAGGCATCAAAAGGACACCACAAAAGTTGTTCTTCCTGCTTTCTGTGCTGAGATGGGGAACCGCTGAATTTTGGACTCGGCCGGTGACAAAATGTTCCAAAGACACCCCATGCACAACTCCACCGGGGAAGGTGCCAGAAAGGAGTTCTCCTGGTAGTTTTTACATTGCTCTGGTAGGCATCTGAAAGACACCACAAAAGTTGTTCTACCTGCTTTCTGGGCTGAGATGGGGAACCGCTGAATTTTGGAGTCGGATGGTGACAAAATGTTCCAAATACACCCCATGCACAACTCCACTAGCGAAGGTGCCAGGCACGAGTTCTCCTGGTAGTTTTTACATTGCTCCGGTAGGCATCAAAAGGACACCACAAAAGTTGTTCTTCCTGCTTTCTGGGCTGAGATGGGGAACCGCTGAATTTTGGAGTCGGCCGGTGACAAAATGTTCCAAAGACACCCCATGCACAACTCCACCGGGGAAGGTGCCAGGCAGGAGTTCTGTTGGTAGTTTTTACATTGCTCCGGTAGGCAGCAACAGGACACCACAAAAGTTGTTCTTCCTGCTTTCTGGGCTGAGATGGGGAATCGCTGAATTTTGGACTCGGCCGGTGACAAAATGTTCCAAATACACCCCATGCACAACTCCACCGGGGAAGGTGCCGGACAGGAGTTCTCCTGGTAGTTTTTACATTGCTCCGGTAGGCATCTGAAAGACACCACAAAAGTTGTTCTTCCTGCTTTCTGGGCTGAGATGGGGAACCGCTGAATTTTGGACTCGGCTGGTGACAAAATGTTCCAAAGACATCCCATGCACAACTCCACCGGGGAAGGTGCCAGACAGGAGCTCTCTTAGTAGTTTTTACACTACCTTGGTAGGCATTTGAAAGGCACCACAAAAGTTGTTGTACCTTCTTTCTGGGCTGAGATGGGGAACCGCTGAATTTTGGAGTCGGCCGGTGAAAAAATGTTCCAAAGACACCCCATGCACAACTCCACTAGCGAATGTGCCAGGGACGAGTTCTGTTGGTAGTTTTTACATTGCTCCGATAGGCATCAAAAGGACACCACAAAAGTTGTTCTTCCTGCTTTCTGGGCTGAGATGGGGAATCGCTGAATTTTGGACTCGTCCGGTGACAAAATGTTCCAAACACACCCCATGCACAACTCCACCAGGGAAGGTGCCAGGCAGGAGTTCTCTTGGTAGTTTTTACACTACCTTGGTAGGCAGCTGAAAGGCACAAGAAAAGTTGTTGTACCTTCTTTCTGGGCTGAGATGGGGAACTGCTGAATTTTGGAGTCGGCCGGTGACAAAATGTTCCAAAGACACCCCATGCACAACTCCACTGGGGAAGGTGCCAGACAGGAGTTCTCCTGGTAGTTTTTACATTGCTCCGGTAGGCATCTGAAAGACACCACAAAAGTTGTTCTACCTGCTTTCTGGGCTGAGATGGGGAACCGCTGAATTTTGGAGTCGGCCGGTGACAAAATGTTCCAAACACACCCCATGCACAACTCCACTAGGGAAGGTGCCAGAAAGGAGTTCTCCTGGTAGTTTTTACATTGCTCCGGTAGGCATCTGAAAGACACCACAAAAGTTGTTCTACCTGCTTTCTGGGCTGAGATGGGGAACCGCTGAATTTTGGAGTCGGCCGGTGACAAAATGTTCCAAACACACCCCATGCACAACTCCACCGGGGAAGGTGCCAGACAGGAGTTCTCCTGGTAGTTTTTACACTACCTTGGTAGGCATCTGAAAGACACCACAAAAGTTGTTTTACCTGCTTTCTGGGCTGAGATGGGGAACCGCTGAATGTTGGAGTCGGCCGGTGACAATATGTTCCAAACACACACCCTGCACAACTCCACCGGGGAAGGTGCCAGACAGGACTTCTCTTAATAGTTTTTACACTACCTTGGTAGGCATCTGAAAGACACCACAAAAGTTGTTCTACCTGCTTTCTGGGCTGAGATGGGGAACCGCTGAATTTTGGACTCGGCCGGTGGCAAAATGTTCCAAAGACACCCCATGCACAACTCCACTAGCGAAGGTGCCAGGGACGAGTTCTGTTGGTAGTTTTTACATTGCTCCGGTAGGCATCAAAAGGACACCACAATAGTTGTTCTTCCTGCTTTCTGGGCTGAGATGGGGAATCGCTGAATTTTGGAGTCGGCCGGTGACAAAATGTTCCAAAGACACCCCATGCACAACTCCACCGGGGAAGGTGCCAGACAGGAGTTCTCTTGGTAGTTTTTACACGACCTTGGTAGGCAGCTGAAAGGCACAAGAAAAGTTGTTGTACCTTCTTTCTGGGCTGAGATGGGGAACCGCTGAATTTTGGACTCGGCCGGTGACAAAATGTTCCAAACACACCCCATGCACAACTCCACCGGGGAAGGTGCCAGGCAGGAGTTCTCTTGGTAGTTTTTACATTGCTCCGGTAGGCAGCAAAAGGACACCACAAAAGTTGTTCTTCCTGCTTTCTGGGCTGAGATGGGGAATCGCTGAATTTTGGACTCAGCTGGTGACAAAATGTTCCAAATACACCCCATGCACAACTCCACCGGGGAAGGTGCCAGACAGGAGTTCTCCTGGTAGTTTTTACATTGCTCCGGTAGGCATCTGAAAGACACCACAAAAGTTGTTCTACCTGCTTTCTGGGCTGAGATGGGGAACCGCTGAATTTTGGACTCGGCTGGTGACAAAATGTTCCAAAGACATCCCATGCACAACTCCACCGGGGAAGGTGCCAGACAGGAGTTCTCTTAATAGTTTTAACACTACCTTGGTCGGCATTTGAAAGGCACCACAAAAGTTGTTCTTCCTGCTTTCTGGGCTGAGATGGGGAACCGCTGAATTTTGGAGTCGGCCGGTGAAAAAATGTTCCAAAGACACCCCATGCACAACTCCACTAGCGAAGGTGCCAGGGACAAGTTCTGTTGGTAGTTTTTACATTGCTCCGATAGGCATCAAAAGGACACCACAAAAGTTGTTCTTCCTGCTTTCTGGGCTGAGATGGGGAATCGCTGAATTTTGGACACGTCCGGTGACAAAATGTTCCAAACACACCCCATGCACAACTCCACCAGGGAAGGTGCCAGGCAGGAGTTCTCTTGGTAGTTTTTACACTACCTTGGTAGGCAGCTGAAAGGCACAAGAAAAGTTGTTGTACCTTCTTTCTGGGCTGAGATGGGGAACTGCTGAATTTTGGACTCGGCCGGTGACAAAATGTTCCAAAGACACCCCATGCACAACTCCACCGGGGAAGGTGCCAGACAGGAGTTCTCCTGGTAGTTTTTACATTGCTCTGGTAGGCATCTGAAAGACACCACAAAAGTTGTTCTACCTGCTTTCTGGGCTGAGATGGGGAACCGCTGAATTTTGGAGTCGGCCGGTGACAAAATGTTCCAAACACACCCCATGCACAACTCCACTAGGGAAGGTGCCAGAAAGGAGTTCTCCTGGTAGTTTTTACATTGCTCCGGTAGGCATCTGAAAGACACCACAAAAGTTGTTCTACCTGCTTTCTGGGCTGAGATGGGGAACCGCTGAATTTTGGACTCGGCCGGTGACAAAATGTTCCAAACACACCCCATGCACAACTCCACCGGGGAAGGTGCCAGACAGGAGTTCTCCTGGTAGTTTTTACACTACCTTGGTAGGCATCTGAAAGACACCACAAAAGTTGTTTTACCTGCTTTCTGGGCTGAGATGGGGAACCGCTGAATTTTGGAGTCGGCCGGTGACAAAATGTTCCAAACACACCCCCTGCACAACTCCACCGGGGAAGGTGCCAGACAGGATTTCTCTTAATAGTTTTTACACTACCTTGGTAGGCATCTGAAAGGCACCACAAAAGTTGTTGTACCTGCTTTCTGGGCTGAGATGGGGAACCGCTGAATTTTGGAGTCGGCCGGTGACAAAATGTTCCAAACACACCCCATGCACAACTCCACCGGGGAAGGTGCCAGGGACGAGTTCTGTTGGTAGTTTTTACATTGCTCCGGTAGGCATCAAAAGGACACCACAAAAGTTGTTCTTCCTGCTTTCTGGGCTGAGATGGGGAACCGCTGAATTTTGGACTCGGCCGGTGACAAAATGTTCCAAAGACAACCCATGCACAACTCCACCGGGGAAGGTGCCAGACAGGAGTTCTCTTGGTAGTTTTTACACTACCTTGGTAGGCAGCTGAAAGGCACAAGAAAAGTTGTTGTACCTTCTTTCTGGGCTGAGATGGGGAACCGCTGAATTTTGGAGTCGGCCGGTGACAAAATGTTCCAAACACACCCCATGCACAACTCCACCGGGGAAGGTGCCAGACAGGAGTTCTCCTGGTAGTTTTTACATTGCTCCGGTAGGCATCTGAAAGACACCACAAAAGTTGTTGTACCTGCTTTCTGGGCTGAGATGGGGAACCGCTGAATTTTGGAGTCGGCCGGTGACAAAATGTTCCAAACACACCCCATGCACAACTCCACCGGGGAAGGTGCCAGACAGGAGTTCTCTTGATAGTTTTTACACTACCTTGGTAGGCAGCTGAAAGGCACCACAAAAGTTGTTCTACCTGCTTTCTGGGCTGAGATGGGGAACAGCTGAATTTTGGACTCGGCTGGTGACAAAATTTTAATAAATACACCCCATGCACAACTCCACTAGCGAAGGTGCCAAAAACAAATTCTGTTGGTAGTTTTTACATTGCTCCGGTAGGCATCTGAAAGACACCACAAAAGTTGTTCTACCTGCTTTCTGGGCTGAGATGGGGAACCGCTGAATTTTGGACTCGGCCGGTGACAAAATGTTCCAAACACACCCCATGCACAACTCCACCGGGGAAGGTGCCAGACAGGAGTTCTCCTGGTAGTTTTTACACTACCTTGGTAGGCATCTGAAAGACACCACAAAAGTTGTTTTACCTGCTTTCTGGGCTGAGATGGGGAACCGCTGAATTTTGGAGTCGGCCGGTGACAAAATGTTCCAAACACACCCCCTGCACAACTCCACCGGGGAAGGTGCCAGACAGGATTTCTCTTAATAGTTTTTACACTACCTTGGTAGGCATCTGAAAGGCACCACAAAAGTTGTTGTACCTGCTTTCTGGGCTGAGATGGGGAACCGCTGAATTTTGGAGTCGGCCGGTGACAAAATGTTCCAAACACACCCCATGCACAACTCCACCGGGGAAGGTGCCAGGGACGAGTTCTGTTGGTAGTTTTTACATTGCTCCGGTAGGCATCAAAAGGACACCACAAAAGTTGTTCTTCCTGCTTTCTGGGCTGAGATGGGGAACCGCTGAATTTTGGACTCGGCCGGTGACAAAATGTTCCAAAGACAACCCATGCACAACTCCACCGGGGAAGGTGCCAGACAGGAGTTCTCTTGGTAGTTTTTACACTACCTTGGTAGGCAGCTGAAAGGCACAAGAAAAGTTGTTGTACCTTCTTTCTGGGCTGAGATGGGGAACCGCTGAATTTTGGAGTCGGCCGGTGACAAAATGTTCCAAACACACCCCATGCACAACTCCACCGGGGAAGGTGCCAGACAGGAGTTCTCCTGGTAGTTTTTACATTGCTCCGGTAGGCATCTGAAAGACACCACAAAAGTTGTTGTACCTGCTTTCTGGGCTGAGATGGGGAACCGCTGAATTTTGGAGTCGGCCGGTGACAAAATGTTCCAAACACACCCCATGCACAACTCCACCGGGGAAGGTGCCAGACAGGAGTTCTCTTGATAGTTTTTACACTACCTTGGTAGGCAGCTGAAAGGCACCACAAAAGTTGTTCTACCTGCTTTCTGGGCTGAGATGGGGAACAGCTGAATTTTGGACTCGGCTGGTGACAAAATTTTAATAAATACACCCCATGCACAACTCCACTAGCGAAGGTGCCAAAAACAAATTCTGTTGGTAGTTTTTACATTGCTCCGGTAGGCATCAAAAAGACACTACAAAAGTTGTTGTACCTGCTTTCTGGGCTGAGATGGGGAACCGCTGAATTTTGGCCTCGGCTGGTGACAAAATGTTCCAAACACACCCCATGCACAACTCCACCGGGGAAGGTGGCAGAAAGGAGTTCTCCTGGTAGTTTTTACATTGCTCCGGTAGGCATCTGAAAGACGCCACAAAAGTTGTTCTACCTGCTTTCTGGGCTGAGATGGGGAACCGCTGAATTTTGGAGTCGGCTGGTGACAAAAAGTTCCAAACACACCCCATGCACAACTCCACCGGGGAAGGTGCCAGACAGGAGTTCTCCTGGTAGTTTTTACATTGCTCCGGTAGGCATCTGAAAGACACCACAAAAGTTGTTCTACCTGCTTTCTGGGCTGAGATGGGGAACCGCTGAATTTTGGACTCGGCCGGTGACAAAATGTTCCAAACACACCCCATGCACAACTCCACCGGGGAAGGTGCCAGGCAGGAGTTCTCTTAGTAGTTTTTACACTACCTTGGTAGGCAGCTGAAAGGCACCACAAAAGTTGTTCTTCCTGCTTTCTGGGCTGAGATGGGGAACCGCTGAATTTTGGAGTCGGCCGGTGACAAAATGTTCCAAACACACCCCATGCACAACTCCACTAGGGAAGGTGCCAGGGACGAGTTCTCTTAGTAGTTTTTACACTACCTTGGTAGGCATTTGAAAGGCACCACAAAAGTTGTTCTACCGGCTTTCTGGGCTGAGATGGGGAACCGCTGAATTTTGGACTCGGCCGGTGACAAAATGTTCCAAACACACCCCCTGCACAACTCCACCGGGGAAGGTGCCAGGCAGGAGTTCTCTTGGTAGTTTTTACACTACCTTGGTAGGCAGCTGAAAGGCACAAGAAAAGTTGTTGTACCTTCTTTCTGGGCTGAGATGGGGAACCGCTGAATTTTGGAGTCGGCCGGTGACAAAATGTTCCAAAGACACCCCATGCACAACTCCACCGGGGAAGGTGCCAGACAGGAGTTCTCCTGGTAGTTTTTACATTGCTCCGGTAGGCATCTGAAAGACACCACAAAAGTTGTTCTACCTGCTTTCTGGGCTGAGATGGGGAACCGCTGAATTTTGGAGTCGGCCGGTGACAAAATGTTCCAAACACACCCCATGCACAACTCCACCGGGGAAGGTGCCAGAAAGGAGTTCTCCTGGTAGTTTTTACATTGCTCCGGTAGGCATCTGAAAGACACCACAAAAGTTGTTCTACCTGCTTTCTGGGCTGAGATGGGGAACCGCTGAATTTTGGACTCGGCTGGTGACAAAATGTTCCAAACACACCCCATGCACAACTCCACCGGGGAAGGTGCCAGACAGGAGTTCTCTTAATAGTTTTTACACTACCTTGGTAGGCATCTGAAAGACACCACAAAAGTTGTTTTACCTGCTTTCTGGGCTGAGATGGGGAACCGCTGAATTTTGGAGTCGGCCGGTGACAAAATGTTCCAAACACACCCCATGCACAACTCCACCGGGGAAGGTGCCAGACAGGACTTCTCTTAATAGTTTTTACACTACCTTGGTAGGCATCTGAAAGGCACCACAAAAGTTGTTGTACCTGCTTTCTGGGCTGAGATGGGGAACCGCTGAATTTTGGAGTCGGCCGGTGACAAAATGTTCCAAACACACCCCATGCACAACTCCACTAGCGAAGGTGCCAGGGACGAGTTCTGTTGGTAGTTTTTACATTGCTCCGGTAGGCATCAAAAGGACACCACAAAAGTTGTTCTACCTGCTTTCTGGGCTGAGATGGGGAATCGCTGAATTTTGGACTCGGCCGGTGACAAAATGTTCCAAAGACACCCCATGCACAACTCCACCGGGGAAGGTGCCAGACAGGAGTTCTCCTGGTAGTTTTTACATTGCTCCGGTAGGCATCTGAAAGACACCACAAAAGTTGTTTTACCTGCTTTCTGGGCTGAGATGGGGAACCGCTAAATTTTGGAGTCGGCTGGTGACAAAATGTTCCAAAGACATCCCATGCACAACTCCACCGGGGAAGGTGCCAGACAGGAGTTCTCTTAGTAGTTTTTACACTACCTTGGTAGGCATTTGAAAGGCACCACAAAAGTTGTTCTTCCTGCTTTCTGGGCTGAGATGGGGAACCGCTGAATTTTGGAGTCGGCCGGTGACAAAATGTTCCAAAGACACCCCATGCACAACTCCACTAGCGAAGGTGCCAGGGACGAGTTCTCCTGGTAGTTTTTACATTGCTCCAATAGGCATCAAAAGGACACCACAAAAGTTGTTCTTCCTGCTTTCTGGGCTGAGATGGGGAATCGCTGAATTTTGGACTTGGCCGGTGACAAAATGTTCCAAACACACCCCCTGCACAACTCCACCAGGGAAGGTGCCAGACAGGAGTTCTCTTGGTAGTTTTTACACTACCTTGGTAGGCAGCTGAAAGGCACAATAAAAGTTGTTGTACCTTCTTTCTGGGCTGAGATGGGGAACCGCTGAATTTTGGACTCGGCCGGTGACAAAATGTTCCAAAGACACCCCATGCACAACTCCACCGGGGAAGGTGCCAGACAGGAGTTCTCCTGGTAGTTTTTACATTGCTCCGGTAGGCATCTGAAAGACACCACAAAAGTTGTTCTACCTGCTTTCTGGGCTGAGATGGGGAACCGCTGAATTTTGGAGTCGGCCGGTGACAAAATGTTCCAAACACACCCCATGCACAACTCCACCGGGGAAGGTGCCAGACAGGAGTTCTCCTGGTAGTTTTTACATTGCTCCGGTAGGCATCTGAAAGACACCACAAAAGTTGTTCTACCTGCTTTCTGGGCTGAGATGGGGAACCGCTGAATTTTGGAGTCGGCCGGTGACAAAATGTTCCAAACACACCCCATGCACAACTCCACCGGGGAAGGTGCCAGACAGGACTTCTCTTAATAGTTTTTACACTACCTTGGTAGGCATCTGAAAGGCACCACAAAAGTTGTTCTACCTGCTTTCTGGGCTGAGATGGGGAACCGCTGAATTTTGGAGTCGGCCGGTGACAAAATGTTCCAAACACACCCCATGCACAACTCCACTAGCGAAGGTGCCAGGGACGAGTTCTGTTGGTAGTTTTTACATTGCTCCGGTAGGCATCAAAAGGACACCACAAAAGTTGTTCTTCCTGCTTTCTGGGCTGAGATGGGGAACCGCTGAATTTTGGAGTCGGCCGGTGACAAAATGTTCCAAACACACCCCATGCACAACTCCACCGGGGAAGGTGCTAGACAGGAGTTCTCTTGATAGTTTTTACACTACCTTGGTAGGCATCTGAAAGGCACCACAAAAGTTGTTCTACCTGCTTTCTGGGCTGAGATGGGGAACAGCTGAATTTTGGACTCGGCTGGTGACAAAATTTTAATAAATACACCCCATGCACAACTCCACTAGCGAAAGTGCCAGGAACAAATTCTGTTGGTAGTTTTTACATTGCTCCGGTAGGCATCTGAAAGACACCACAAAAGTTGTTGTACCTGCTTTCTGGGCTGAGATGGGGAACCGCTGAATTTTGGAGTCGGCCGGTGACAAAATGTTCCAAACACACCCCATGCACAACTCCACCGGGGAAGGTGCCAGACAGGAGTTCTCTTGATAGTTTTTACACTACCTTGGTAGGCATTTGAAAGGCACCACAAAAGTTGTTCTTCCTGCTTTCTGGGCTGAGATGGGGAACCGCTGAATTTTGGAGTCGGCCGGTGAAAAAATGTTCCAAAGACACCCCATGCACAACTCCACTAGCGAAGGTGCCAGGGACGAGTTCTGTTGGTAGTTTTTACATTGCTCTGGTAGGCATCAAAAGGACACCACAAAAGTTGTTTTACCTGTTTTCTGGGCTGAGATGGGGAACCGCTGAATTTTGGAGTCGGCCGGTGACAAAATGTTCCAAAGACACCCCATGCACAACTCCACCGGGGAAGGTGCCAGGCAGGAGTTCTCTTGGTAGTTTTTACACTACCTTGGCAGGCAGCTGAAAGGCACAAGAAAAGTTGTTGTACCTTCTTTCTGGGCTGAGATGGGGAACCGCTGAATTTTGGACTCGGCCGGTGACAAAATGTTCCAAACACACCCCATGCACAACTCCACTAGCGAAGGTGCCAGGGACGAGTTCTGTTGGTAGTTTTTACATTGCTCCGGTAGGCAGCAAAAGGACACCACAAAAGTTGTTCTTCCTGCTTTCTGGGCTGAGATGGGGAATCGCTGAATTTTGGAGTCGGCCGGTGACAAAATGTTCCAAAGACACCCCATGCACAACTCCACCGGGGAAGGTGCCAGACAGGAGTTCTCCTGGTAGTTTTTACATTGCTCCGGTAGGCATCTGAAAGACACCACAAAAGTTGTTCTACCTGCTTTCTGGGCTGAGATGGGGAACCGCTGAATTTTGGAGTCGGCTGGTGACAAAATGTTCCAAAGACACCCCATGCACAACTCCACCGGGGAAGGTGCCAGACAGGAGTTCTCTTAGTAGTTTTTACACTACCTTGGTAGGCATTTGAAAGGCACCACAAAAGTTGTTGTACCTTCTTTCTGGGCTGAGATGGGGAACCGCTGAATTTTGGAGTCGGGCGGTGACAAAATGTTCCAAAGACACCCCATGCACAACTCCACCGGGGAAGGTGCCAGACAGGAGTTCTCCTGGTAGTTTTTACATTGCTCCGGTAGGCATCTGAAAGACACCACAAAAGTTGTTCTACCTGCTTTCTGGGCTGAGATGGGGAACCGCTGAATTTTGGACTCGGCCGGTGACAAAATGTTCCAAAGACACCCCATGCACAACTCCACCGGGGAAGGTGCCAGGCAGGAGTTCTCTTAGTAGTTTTTACACTACCTTGGTAGGCATTTGAAAGGCACCACAAAAGTTGTTGTACCTTCTTTCTGGGCTGAGATGGGGAACCGCTGAATTTTGGAGTCGGGCGGTGACAAAATGTTCCAAAGACACCCCATGCACAACTCCACTAGCGAAGGTGCCAGGGACGAGTTCTGTTGGTAGTTTTTACATTGCTCCGGTAGGCATCAAAAGGACACCACAAAAGTTGTTCTTCCTGCTTTCTGGGCTGAGATGGGGAACCGCTGAATTTTGGAGTCGGCCGGTGACAAAATGTTCCAAACACACCCCATGCACAACTCCACCGGGGAAGGTGCCAGGCAGGAGTTCTCTTGGTAGTTTTTACACTACCTTGGTAGGCAGCTGAAAGGCACCACAAAAGTTGTTGTACCTTCTTTCTGGGCTGAGATGGGGAACCGCTGAATTTTGGACTCGGCCAGTGACAAAATGTTCCAAAGACACCCCATGCACAACTCCACTAGCGAAGGTGCCAGGGACGAGTTCTGTTGGTAGTTTTTACATTGCTCCGGTAGGCAGCAAAAGGACACCACAAAAGTTGTTCTTCCTGCTTTCTGGGCTGAGATGGGGAATCGCTGAATTTTGGACTCGGCCGGTGACAAAATGTTCCAAACACACCCCGTGCACAACTCCACCGGGGAAGGTGCCAGACAGGAGTTCTCCTGGTAGTTTTTACATTGCTCCGGTAGGCATCTGAAAGACACCACAAAAGTTGTTCTACCTGCTTTCTGGGCTGAGATGGGGAATCGCTGAATTTTGGAGTCGGCCGGTGACAAAATGTTCCAAACACACCCCATGCACAACTCCACTAGCGAAGGTGCCAGGCAGGAGTTCTCTTAATAGTTTTTACACTACCTTGGTAGGCAGCTGAAAGGCACAAGAAAAGTTGTTCTACCTGCTTTCTGGGCTGAGATGGGGAACCGCTGAATTTTGGAGTCGGCCGGTGACAAAATGTTCCAAAGACACCCCATGCACAACTCCACCGGGGAAGGTGCCAGACAGGAGTTCTCTTGGTAGTTTTTACACTACCTTGGTGGGCAGCTGAAAGGCACAAGAAAAGTTGTTGTACCTTCTTTCTGGGCTGAGATGGGGAACCGCTGAATTTTGGACTCGGCCGGTGACAAAATGTTCCAAACACACCCCATGCACAACTCCACCGGGGAAGGTGCCAGGCAGGAGTTCTCCTGGTAGTTTTTACATTGCTCCGGTAGGCATCTGAAAGACACCACAAAAGTTGTTCTACCTGCTTTCTGGGCTGAGATGGGGAACCGCTGAATTTTGGAGTCGGCCGGTGACAAAATGTTCCAAACACACCCCATGCACAACTCCACCGGGGAAGGTTCCAGGCAGGAGTTCTCTTAGTAGTTTTTACACTACCTTGGTAGGCATCTGAAAGGCACCACAAAAGTTGTTCTTCCTGCTTTCTGGGCTGAGATGGGGAACCGCTGAATTTTGGACTCGGCCGGTGACAAAATGTTCCAAACACACCCCATGCACAACTCCACTAGCGAAGGTGCCAGGGACGAGTTCTGTTGGTAGTTTTTACATTGCTCCGGTAGGCATCAAAAGGACACCACAAAAGTTGTTCTTCCTGCTTTCTGGGCTGAGATGGGGAATCGCTGAATTTTGGACTCGGCCGGTGAAAAAATGTTCCAAAGACACCCCATGCACAACTGCACTAGCGAAGGTGCCAGGGAAGAGTTCTCTTGGTAGTTTTTACACAACCTTGGTAGGCAGCTGAAAGGCACCACAAAAGTTGTTCTACCTGCTTTCTGGGCTGAGATGGGGAATCGCTGAATTTTGGAGTCGGCCGGTGACAAAATGTTCCAAACACACCCCATGCACAACTCCACCGGGGAAGGTGCCAGACAGGAGTTCTCTTGATAGTTTTTACACTACCTTGGTAGGCAGCTGAAAGGCACCACAAAAGTTGTTCTACCTGCTTTCTGGGCTGAGATGGGGAACAGCTGAATTTTGGACTCGGCTGGTGACAAAATTTTAATAAATACACCCCATGCACAACTCCACTAGCGAAGGTGCCAGGAACGAATTCTGTTGGTAGTTTTTACATTGCTCCGGTAGGCATCTGAAAGACACCACAAAAGTTGTTCTACCTGCTTTCTGGGCTGAGATGGGGAACCGCTGACTTTTGGACTCGGCTGGTGACAAAATGTTCCAAACACACCCCATGCACAACTCCACCGGGGAAGGTGCCAGACAGGAGTTCTCCTGGTAGTTTTTACATTGCTCCGGTAGGCATCTGAAAGACACCACAAAAGTTGTTCTACCTGCTTTCTGGGCTGAGATGGGGAACCGCTGAATTTTGGAGTCGGCCGGTGACAAAATGTTCCAAACACACCCCATGCACAACTCCACCGGGGAAGGTGCCAGAGAGGAGTTCTCTTAATAGTTTTTACACTACCTTGGTAGGCATCTGAAAGACACCACAAAAGTTGTTTTACCTGCTTTCTGGGCTGAGATGGGGAACCGCTGAATTTTGGAGTCGGCCGGTGACAAAATGTTCCAAACACACCCCATGCACAACTCCACCGGGGAAGGTGCCAGACAGGACTTCTCTTAATAGTTTTTACACTACCTTGGTAGGCATCTGAAAGGCACCACAAAAGTTGTTGTACCTGCTTTCTGGGCTGAGATGGGGAACCGCTGAATTTTGGAGTCGGCCGGTGACAAAATGTTCCAAACACACCCCATGCACAACTCCACTAGCGAAGGTGCCAGGGACGAGTTCTGTTGGTAGTTTTTACATTGCTCCGGTAGGCATCAAAAGGACACCACAAAAGTTGTTCTACCTGCTTTCTGGGCTGAGATGGGGAACCGCTGAATTTTGGACTCGGCCGGTGACAAAATGTTCCAAACACACCCCATGCACAACTCCACCGGGGAAGGTGCCAGACAGGAGTTCTCTTAATAGTTTTTACACTACCTTGGTAGGCATCTGAAAGACACCACAAAAGTTGTTTTACCTGCTTTCTGGGCTGAGATGGGGAACCGCTGAATTTTGGAGTCGGCCGGTGACAAAATGTTCCAAACACACCCCATGCACAACTCCACCGGGGAAGGTGCCAGACAGGAGTTCTCTTGATAGTTTTTACACTACCTTGGTAGGCAGCTGAAAGGCACCACAAAAGTTGTTCTACCTGCTTTCTGGGCTGAGATGGGGAACAGCTGAATTTTGGACTCGGCTGGTGACAAAATTTTAATAAATACACCCCATGCACAACTCCACTAGCGAAGGTGCCAGGAACGAATTCTGTTGGTAGTTTTTACATTGCTCCGGTAGGCATCTGAAAGACACCACAAAAGTTGTTCTACCTGCTTTCTGGGCTGAGATGGGGAACCGCTGACTTTTGGACTCGGCTGGTGACAAAATGTTCCAAACACACCCCATGCACAACTCCACCGGGGAAGGTGCCAGACAGGAGTTCTCCTGGTAGTTTTTACATTGCTCCGGTAGGCATCTGAAAGACACCACAAAAGTTGTTCTACCTGCTTTCTGGGCTGAGATGGGGAACCGCTGAATTTTGGAGTCGGCCGGTGACAAAATGTTCCAAACACACCCCATGCACAACTCCACCGGGGAAGGTGCCAGACAGGAGTTCTCTTAATAGTTTTTACACTACCTTGGTAGGCATCTGAAAGACACCACAAAAGTTGTTTTACCTGCTTTCTGGGCTGAGATGGGGAACCGCTGAATTTTGGAGTCGGCCGGTGACAAAATGTTCCAAACACACCCCATGCACAACTCCACCGGGGAAGGTGCCAGACAGGACTTCTCTTAATAGTTTTTACACTACCTTGGTAGGCATCTGAAAGGCACCACAAAAGTTGTTGTACCTGCTTTCTGGGCTGAGATGGGGAACCGCTGAATTTTGGAGTCGGCCGGTGACAAAATGTTCCAAACACACCCCATGCACAACTCCACTAGCGAAGGTGCCAGGGACGAGTTCTGTTGGTAGTTTTTACATTGCTCCGGTAGGCATCAAAAGGACACCACAAAAGTTGTTCTACCTGCTTTCTGGGCTGAGATGGGGAACCGCTGAATTTTGGACTCGGCCGGTGACAAAATGTTCCAAACACACCCCATGCACAACTCCACCGGGGAAGGTGCCAGACAGGAGTTCTCTTAATAGTTTTTACACTACCTTGGTAGGCATCTGAAAGACACCACAAAAGTTGTTTTACCTGCTTTCTGGGCTGAGATGGGGAACCGCTGAATTTTGGACTCGGCCGGTGACAAAATGTTCCAAAGACACCCCATGCACAACTCCACTAGCGAAGGTGCCAGGGACGAGTTCTGTTGGTAGTTTTTACATTGCTCCGGTAGGCAGCAAAAGGACACCACAAAAGTTGTTCTTCCTGCTTTCTGGGCTGAGATGGGGAATCGCTGAATTTTGGACTCGGCCGGTGACAAAATGTTCCAAACACACCCCATGCACAACTCCACCGGGGAAGGTGCCAGACAGGAGTTCTCCTGGTAGTTTTTACATTGCTCCGGTAGGCATCTGAAAGACACCACAAAAGTTGTTCTACCTGCTTTCTGGGCTGAGATGGGGAACCACTGAATTTTGGAGTCGGCCGGTGACAAAATGTTCCAAACACACCCCATGCACAACTCCACCGGGGAAGGTGCCAGACAGGACTTCTCTTAATAGTTTTTACACTACCTTGGTAGGCATTTGAAAGGCACCACAAAAGTTGTTCTTCCTGCTTTCTGGGCTGAGATGGGGAACCGCTGAATTTTGGAGTCGGCCGGTGACAAAATGTTCCAAAGACACCCCATGCACAACTCCACTAGCGAAGGTGCCAGGGACGAGTTCTGTTGGTAGTTTTTACATTGCTCCGGTAGGCATCAAAAGGACACCACAAAAGTTGTTCTTCCTGCTTTCTGGGCTGAGATGGGGAACCGCTGAATTTTGGACTCGGCCGGTGACAAAATTTTCCAAAGACACCCCATGCACAACTCCACCGGGGAAGGTGCCAGACAGGAGTTCTCTTAATAGTTTTTACACTACCTTGGTAGGCATCTGAAAGACACCACAAAAGTTGTTCTACCTGCTTTCTGGGCTGAGATGGGGAACCGCTGAATTTTGGAGTCGGCCGGTGACAAAATGTTCCAAACACACCCCATGCACAACTCCACCGGGGAAGGTGCCAGGCAGGAGTTCTCCTGGTAGTTTTTACATTGCTCCGGTAGGCATCTGAAAGACACCACAAAAGTTGTTTTACCTGCTTTCTGGGCTGAGATGGGGAACCGCTGAATTTTGGAGTCGGCCGGTGACAAAATGTTCCAAACACACCCCATGCACAACTCCACCGGGGAAGGTGCCAGACAGGAGTTCTCTTAGTAGTTTTTACACTACCTTGGTAGGCATTTGAAAGGCACCACAAAAGTTGTTCTTCCTGCTTTCTGGGCTGAGATGGGGAACCGCTGAATTTTGGAGTCGGCCGGTGACAAAATGTTCCAAAGACACCCCATGCACAACTCCACTAGCGAAGGTGCCAGGGACGAGTTCTGTTGGTAGTTTTTACATTCCTCCGGTAGGCAGCAAAAGGACACCACAAAAGTTGTTCTTCCTGCTTTCTGGGCTGAGATGGGGAATCGCTGAATTTTGGACTCGGCCGGTGACAAAATGTTCCAAAGACACCCCATGCACAACTCCACCGGGGAAGGTGCCAGACAGGAGTTCTCCTGGTAGTTTTTACATTGCTCCGGTAGGCATCTGAAAGACACCACAAAAGTTGTTCTACCTGCTTTCTGGGCTGAGATGGGGAACCGCTGAATTTTGGAGTCGGCCGGTGACAAAATGTTCCAAACACACCCCATGCACAACTCCACCGGGGAAGGTGCCAGACAGGAGTTCTCTTAGTAGTTTTTACACTACCTTGGTAGGCATTTGAAAGGCACCACAAAAGTTGTTCTACCTGCTTTCTGGGCTGAGATGGGGAACCGCTGAATTTTGGAGTCGGCCGGTGACAAAATGTTCCAAAGACACCCCATGCACAACTCCACTAGCGAAGGTGCCAGGGACGAGTTCTGTTGGTAGTTTTTACATTGCTCCGGTAGGCATCAAAAGGACACCACAAAAGTTGTTCTTCCTGCTTTCTGGGCTGAGATGGGGAACCGCTGAATTTTGGACTCGGCCGGTGACAAAATGTTCCAAAGACACCCCATGCACAACTCCACCGGGGAAGGTGCCAGACAGGAGTTCTCCTGGTAGTTTTTACATTGCTCCGGTAGGCATCTGAAAGACACCACAAAAGTTGTTCTACCTGCTTTCTGGGCTGAGATGGGGAACCGCTGAATTTTGGACTCGGCCGGTGACAAAATGTTCCAAAGACACCCCATGCACAACTCCACCGGGGAAGGTGCCAGACAGGAGTTCTCCTGGTAGTTTTTACATTGCTCTGGTAGGCATCTGAAAGACACCACAAAAGTTGTTCTACCTGCTTTCTGGGCTGAGATGGGGAACCGCTGAATTTTGGAGTCGGCCGGTGACAAAATGTTCCAAAAACACCCCATGCACAACTCCACCGGGGAAGGTGCCAGACAGGAGTTCTCTTAATAGTTTTTACACTACCTTGGTAGGCATCTGAAAGGCACCACAAAAGTTGTTGTACCTGCTTTCTGGGCTGAGATGGGGAACCGCTGAATTTTGGAGTCGGCCGGTGACAAAATGTTCCAAAGACACCCCATGCACAACTCCACCGGGGAAGGTGCCAGACAGGAGTTCTCTTGGTAGTTTTTACGCTACCTTGGTAGGCATTTGAAAGGCACCACAAAAGTTGTTCTTCCTGCTTTCTGGGCTGAGATGGGGAACCGCTGAATTTTGGAGTCGGCCGGTGACAAAATGTTCCAAAGACACCCCATGCACAACTCCACTAGCGAAGGTGCCAGGGACGAGTTCTGTTGGTAGTTTTTACATTGCTCCGGTAGGCAGCAAAAGGACACCACAAAAGTTGTTCTTCCTGCTTTCTGGGCTGAGATGGGGAATCGCTGAATTTTGGACTCGGCCGGTGACAAAATGTTCCAAAGACACCCCATGCACAACTCCACCGGGGAAGGTGCCAGACAGGAGTTCTCCTGGTAGTTTTTACATTGCTCCGGTAGGCATCTGAAAGACACCACAAAAGTTGTTCTACCTGCTTTCTGGGCTGAGATGGGGAACCGCTGAATTTTGGAGTCGGCCGGTGACAAAATGTTCCAAACACACCCCATGCACAACTCCACTAGGGAAGGTGCCAGAAAGGAGTTCTCCTGGTAGTTTTTACATTGCTCCGGTAGGCATCAAAAGGACACCACAAAAGTTGTTCTTCCTGCTTTCTGGGCTGAGATGGGGAACCGCTGAATTTTGGAGTCGGCCGGTGACAAAATGTTCCAAACACACCCCATGCACAACTCCACTAGCGAAGGTGCCAGGGACGAGTTCTGTTGGTAGTTTTTACATTGCTCCGGTAGGCAGCAAAAGGACACCACAAAAGTTGTTCTTCCTGCTTTCTGGGCTGAGATGGGGAATCGCTGAATTTTGGACTCGGCCGGTGACAAAATGTTCCAAAGACACCCCGTGCACAACTCCACCGGGGAAGGTGCCAGACAGGAGTTCTCCTGGTAGTTTTTACATTGCTCCGGTAGGCATCTGAAAGACACCACAAAAGTTGTTCTACCTGCTTTCTGGGCTGAGATGGGGAATCGCTGAATTTTGGAGTCGGCCGGTGACAAAATGTTCCAAAGACACCCCATGCACAACTCCACCGGGGAAGGTGCCAGACAGGAGTTCTCCTGGTAGTTTTTACATTGCTCTGGTAGGCATCTGAAAGACACCACAGAAGTTGTTCTACCTGCTTTCTGGGCTGAGATGGGGAACCGCTGAATTTTGGAGTCGGCCGGTGACAAAATGTTCCAAAGACACCCCATGCACAACTCCACCGGGGAAGGTGCCAGGCAGGAGTTCTCCTGGTAGTTTTTACATTGCTCCGGTAGGCATCAAAAGGACACCACAAAAGTTGTTCTTCCTGCTTTCTGGGCTGAGATGGGGAACCGCTGAATTTTGGAGTCGGCCGGTGACAAAATATTCCAAACACACCCCATGCACAACTCCACTAGCGAAGGTGCCAGGGACGAGTTCTGTTGGTAGTTTTTACATTGCTCCGGTAGGCAGCAAAAGGACACCACAAAAGTTGTTCTTCCTGCTTTCTGGGCTGAGATGGGGAATCGCTGAATTTTGGACTCGGCCGGTGACAAAATGTTCCAAACACACCCCCTGCACAACTCCACCGGGGAAGGTGCCAGACAGGAGTTCTCCTGGTAGTTTTTACATTGCTCCGGTAGGCATCTGAAAGACACCACAAAAGTTGTTCTACCTGCTTTCTGGGCTGAGATGGGGAATCGCTGAATTTTGGAGTCGGCCGGTGACAAAATGTTCCAAACACACCCCATGCACAACTCCACCGGGGAAGGTGCCAGACAGGAGTTCTCTTGATAGTTTTTACACTACCTTGGTAGGCAGCTGAAAGGCACCACAAAAGTTGTTCTACCTGCTTTCTGGGCTGAGATGGGGAACAGCTGAATTTTGGACTCGGCTGGTGACAAAATTTTAATAAATACACCCCATGCACAACTCCACTAGCGAAGGTGCCAGGAACAGATTCTGTTGGTAGTTTTTACATTGCTCCTGTAGGCATCAAAAAGACACTACAAAAGTTGTTCTACCTGCTTTCTGGGCTGAGATGGGGAACCGCTGAATTTTGGACTCGGCTGGTGACAAAATGTTCCAAACACACCCCATGCACAACTCCACCGGGGAAGGTGCCAGGCAGGAGTTCTCCTGGTAGTTTTTACATTGCTCCGGTAGGCATCTGAAAGACACCACAAAAGTTATTCTACCGGCTTTCTGGGCTGAGATGGGGAATCGCTGAATTTTGGACTCGGCTGGTGACAAAAAGTTCCAAACACACCCCATGCACAACTCCACCGGGGAAGGTGCCAGGCAGGAGTTCTCCTGGTAGTTTTTACATTGCTCCGGTAGGCATCTGAAAGACACCACAAAAGTTGTTGTACCTGCTTTCTGGGCTGAGATGGGGAACCGCTGAATTTTGGAGTCGGCCGGTGACAAAATGTTCCAAACACACCCCATGCACAACTCCACTAGGGAAGGTGCCAGAAAGGAGTTCTCCTGGTAGTTTTTACACTACCTTGGTAGGCATCTGAAAGGCACCACAAAAGTTGTTCTACCTGCTTTCTGGGCTGAGATGGGGAACCGCTGAATTTTGGACTCGGCCGGTGACAAAATGTTCCAAACACACCCCATGCACAACTCCACTAGCGAAGGTGCCAGGGACGAGTTCTGTTGGTAGTTTTTACATTGCTCCGGTAGGCATCAAAAGGACACCACAAAAGTTGTTCTTCCTGCTTTCTGGGCTGAGATGGGGAATCGCTGAACTTTGGACTCGGCCGGTGGCAAAATATTCCAAAGACGCCCCATGCACAACTCCACCGGGGAAGGTGCCAGGCAGGAGTTCTGTTGGTAGTTTTTACACTACCTTGGTAGGCAGCTGAAAGGCACCACAAAAGTTGTTCTACCTGCTTTCTGGGCTGAGATGGGGAACCGCTGAATTTTGGAGTCGGCCGGTGACAAAATGTTCCAAAGACACCCCATGCACAACTCCACCGGCGAAGGTGCCAGGCAGGAGTTCTCTTGGTAGTTTTTACACTACCTTGGTAGGCAGCTGAAAGGCACAATAAAAGTTGTTCTACCTGCTTTCTGGGCTGAGATGGGGAACCGCTGATTTTTGGAGTCGGCCGGTGACAAAATGTTCCAAACACACCCCATGCACAACTCCACCGGGGAAGGTGCCAGGCAGGAGTTCTCTTGGTAGTTTTTACATTGCTCCGGTAGGCATCAAAAGGACACCACAAAAGTTGTTCTACCTGCTTTCTGGGCTGAGATGGGGAACCGCTGAATTTTGGAGTCGGCCGGTGACAAAATGTTCCAAACACACCCCATGCACAACTCCACCGGGGAAGGTGCCAGGCAGGAGTTCTCTTGGTAGTTTTTACACGACCTTGGTAGGCAGCTGAAAGGCACCACAAAAGTTGTTCTACCTGCTTTCTGGGCTGAGAAGGGGAACCGCTGAATTTTGGACTCGGCTGGTGACAAAATTTTAATAAATACACCCCATGCACAACTCCACTAGCGAAGGTGCCAGGGACGAGTTCTGTTGGTAGTTTTTACATTGCTCCGGTAGGCATCAAAAGGACACCACAAAAGTTGTTCTTCCTGCTTTCTGGGCTGAGATGGGGAATCGCTGAATTTTGGAGTCGGCCGGTGACAAAATGTTCCAAAGACACCCCATGCACAACTCCACCGGGGAAGGTGCCAGGCAGGAGTTCTCTTGGTAGTTTTTACACTACCTTGGTAGGCAGCTGAAAGGCACAAGAAAAGTTGTTGTACCTTCTTTCTGGGCTGAGATGGGGAACCGCTGAATTTTGGACTCGGCCGGTGACAAAATGTTCCAAACACACCCCATGCACAACTCCACCGGGGAAGGTGCCAGAAAGGAGTTCTCCTGGTAGTTTTTACATTGCTCCGGTAGGCATCTGAAAGACACCACAAAAGTTGTTCTACCTGCTTTCTGGGCTGAGATGGGGAACCGCTGAATTTTGGAGTCCGCCGGTGACAAAATGTTCCAAACACACCCCATGCACAACTCCACCGGGGAAGGTTCCAGGCAGGAGTTCTCTTAGTAGTTTTTACACTACCTTGGTAGGCAGCTGAAAGGCACCACAAAAGTTGTTCTTCCTGCTTTCTGGGCTGAGATGGGGAACCGCTGAATTTTGGACTCGGCCGGTGACAAAATGTTCCAAAGACACCCCATGCACAACTCCACTAGCGAAGGTGCCAGGGACGAGTTCTGTTGGTAGTTTTTACATTGCTCCGGTAGGCATCAAAAGGACACCACAAAAGTTGTTCTTCCTGCTTTCTGGGCTGAGATGGGGAATCGCTGAATTTTGGACTCGGCCGGTGAAAAAATGTTCCAAAGACACCCCATGCACAACTGCACTAGCGAAGGTGCCAGGGACGAGTTCTCTTGGTAGTTTTTACACAACCTTGGTAGGCAGCTGAAAGGCACCACAAAAGTTGTTCTACCTGCTTTCTGGGCTGAGATGGGGAACCGCTGAATTTTGGAGTCGGCCGGTGACAAAATGTTCCAAACACACCCCATGCACAACTCCACCGGGGAAGGTGCCAGACAGGAGTTCTCTTGATAGTTTTTACACTACCTTGGTAGGCAGCTGAAAGGCACCACAACAGTTGTTCTACCTGCTTTCTGGGCTGAGATGGGGAACAGCTGAATTTTGGACTCGGCTGGTGACAAAATTTTAATAAATACACCCCATGCACAACTCCACTAGCGAAGGTGCCAGGAACGAATTCTGTTGGTAGTTTTTACATTGCTCCGGTAGGCATCTGAAAGACACCACAAAAGTTGTTCTACCTGCTTTCTGGGCTGAGATGGGGAACCGCTGACTTTTGGAGTCGGCTGGTGACAAAATGTTCCAAAGACACCCCATGCACAACTCCACCGGGGAAGGTGCCAGACAAGACTTCTCTTAATAGTTTTTACACTACCTTGGTAGGCATTTGAAAGGCACCACAAAAGTTGTTCTTCCTGCTTTCTGGGCTGAGATGGGGAACCGCTGAATTTTGGACTCGGCCGGTGACAAAATGTTCCAAAGACACCCCATGCACAACTCCACTAGCGAAGGTGCCAGGGACGAGTTCTGTTGGTAGTTTTTACATTGCTCCGGTAGGCATCAAAAGGACACCACAAAAGTTGTTCTTCCTGCTTTCTGGGCTGAGATGGGGAACCGCTGAATTTTGGAGTCGGCCGGTGACAAAATGTTCCAAAGACACCCCATGCACAACTCCACCGGGGAAGGTGCCAGAAAGGAGTTCTCTTGGTAGTTTTTACACAACCTTGGTAGGTAGCTGAAAGGCACCACAAAAGTTGTTCTACCTGCTTTCTGGGCTGAGATGGGGAACCGCTGAATTTTGGAGTCGGCCGGTGACAAAATGTTCCAAAGACACCCCATGCACAACTCCACTAGCGAAGGTGCCAGGGACGAGTTCTGTTGGTAGTTTTTACATTGCTCCGGTAGGCAGCAAAAGGACACCACAAAAGTTGTTCTTCCTGCTTTCTGGGCTGAGATGGGGAATCGCTGAATTTTGGACTCGGCCGGTGACAAAATGTTCCAAAGACACCCCATGCACAACTCCACCGGGGAAGGTGCCAGGCAGGAGTTCTCTTGATAGTTTTTACACTACCTTGGTAGGCAGCTGAAAGGCACCACAAAAGTTGTTGTACCTGCTTTCTGGGCTGAGATGGGGAATCGCTGAATTTTGGACTCGGCCGGTGACAAAATGTTCCAAACACACCCCATGCACAACTCCACCGGGGAAGGTGCCAGACAGGAGTTCTCCTGGTAGTTTTTACATTGCTCCGGTAGGCATCTGAAAGACACCACAAAAGTTGTTCTACCTGCTTTCTGGGCTGAGATGGGGAACCGCTGAATTTTGGACTCGGCCGGTGACAAAATGTTCCAAATACACCCCCTGCACAACTCCACCGGGGAAGGTGCCAGGCAGGAGTTCTGTTGGTAGTTTTTACATTGCTCCTGTAGGCATCAAAAAGACACTACAAAAGTTGTTCTACCTGCTTTCTGGGCTGAGATGGGGAACCGCTGAATTTTGGACTCGGCTGGTGACAAAATGTTCCAAACACACCCCATGCACAACTCCACCGGGGAAGGTGCCAGAAAGGAGTTCTCCTGGTAGTTTTTACATTGCTCCGGTAGGCATCTGAAAGACACCACAAAAGTTGTTCTACCTGCTTTCTGGGCTGAGATGGGGAAACGCTGAATTTTGGAGTCGGCTGGTGACAAAAAGTTCCAAACACACCCCATGCACAACTCCACCGGGGAAGGTGCCAGACAGGAGTTCTCCTGGTAGTTTTTACATTGCTCCGGTAGGCATCTGAAAGACACCACAAAAGTTGTTCTACCTGCTTTCTGGGCTGAGATGGGGAACCGCTGACTTTTGGAGTCGGCCGGTGACAAAATGTTCCATACACACCCCATGCACAACTCCACCGGGGAAGGTGCCAGAAAGGAGTTCTCCTGGTAGTTTTTACACTACCTTGGTAGGCATCTGAAAGGCACCACAAAAGTTGTTCTACCTGCTTTCTGGGCTGAGATGGGGAACCGCTGAATTTTGGACTCGGCCGGTGACAAAATGTTCCAAACACACCCCATGCACAACTCCACTAGCGAAGGTGCCAGGGACGAGTTCTGTTGGTAGTTTTTACATTGCTCCGGTAGGCATCAAAAGGACACCACAAAAGTTGTTCTTCCTGCTTTCTGGGCTGAGATGGGGAACCGCTGAATTTTGGACTCGGCCGGTGACAAAATGTTCCAAATACACCCCCTGCACAACTCCACCGGGGAAGGTGCCAGGCAGGAGTTCTGTTGGTAGTTTTTACATTGCTCCGGTAGGCATCAAAAGGACACCACAAAAGTTGTTGTACCTGCTTTCTGGGCTGAGATGGGGAACCGCTGAATTTTGGAGTCGGCCGGTGACAAAATGTTCCAAACACACCCCATGCACAACTCCACCGGGGAAGGTGCCAGGCAGGAGTTCTCTTGGTAGTTTTTACACTACCTTGGTAGGCATTTGAAAGGCACAAGTAAAGTTGTTCTACCTTCTTTCTGGGCTGAGAAGGGGAACAGCTGAATTTTGGACTCGGCTGGTGACAAAATTTTAATAAATACACCCCATGCACAACTCCACTAGCGAAGGTGCCAGGAACGAGTTCTGTTGGTAGTTTTTACATTGCTCCGGTAGGCATCAAAAGGACACCACAAAAGTTGTTCTTCCTGCTTTCTGGGCTGAGATGGGGAATCGCTGAATTTTGGAGTCGGCCGGTGACAAAATGTTCCAAACACACCCCATGCACAACTCCACCGGGGAAGGTGCCAGGCAGGAGTTCTCTTGGTAGTTTTTACACTACCTTGGTAGGCAGCTGAAAGGCACAAGAAAAGTTGTTGTACCTTCTTTCTGGGCTGAGATGGGGAACCGCTGAATTTTGGAGTCGGCCGGTGACAAAATGTTCCAAAGACACCCCATGCACAACTCCACCGGGGAAGGTGCCAGGCAGGAGTTCTCTTGGTAATTTTTACACTACCTTGGTAGGCAGCTGAAAGGCACAAGAAAATTTGTTCTACCTGCTTTCTGGGCTGAGATGGGGAACCGCTGAATTTTGGACTCGGCCGGTGACAAAATGTTCCAAAGACACCCCATGCACAACTCCACCGGGGAAGGTGCCAGACAGGAGTTCTCTTGGTAGTTTTTACACTACCTTGGTAGGCAGCTGAAAGGCACCACAAAAGTTGTTGTACCTGCTTTCTGGGCTGAGATGGGGAATCGCTGAATTTTGGACTCGGCTGGTGACAAAATGTTCCAAACACACCCCATGCACAACTCCACCGGGGAAGGTGCCAGAAAGGAGTTCTCTTGGTAGTTTTTACATTGCTCCGGTAGGCATCAAAACGACACCACAAAAGTTGTTCTACCTGCTTTCTGGGCTGAGATGGGGAACCGCTGAATTTTGGAGTCGGCCGGTGACAAAATGTTCCAAAGACACCCCATGCACAACTCCACCGGGGAAGGTGCCAGGGACGAGTTCTGTTGGTAGTTTTTACACTACCTTGGTAGGCAGCTGAAAGGCACAAGAAAAGTTGTTGTACCTTCTTTCTGGGCTGAGAAGGGGAACAGCTGAATTTTGGACTCGGCTGGTGACAAAATTTTAATAAATACACCCCATGCACAACTCCACTAGCGAAGGTGCCAGGGACGAGTTCTGTTGGTAGTTTTTACATTGCTCCGGTAGGCACCAAAAGGACACCACAAAAGTTGTTCTTCCTGCTTTCTGGGCTGAGATGGGGAACCGCTGAATTTTGGACTCGGCCGGTGACAAAATGTTCCAAAGACACCCCATGCACAACTCCACCGGGGAAGGTGCCAGGCAGGAGTTCTCTTGGTAGTTTTTACAGTACCTTGGTAGGCAGCCGAAAGGCACAAGAAAAGTTGTTGTACCTTCTTTCTAGGCTGAGATGGGGAACCGCTGAATTTTGGACTCGGCCGGTGACAAAATGTTCCAAACACACCCCATGCACAACTCCACCGGGGAAGGTGCCAGAAAGGAGTTCTCCTGGTAGTTTTTACATTGCTCCAGTAGGCATCTGAAAGACACCACAAAAGTTGTTCTACCTGCTTTCTGGGCTGAGATGGGGAACCGCTGAATTTTGGAGTCGGCCGGTGACAAAATGTTCCAAACACACCCCATGCACAACTCCACCGGGGAAGGTGCCAGGCAGGAGTTCTCTTAGTAGTTTTTACACTACCTTGGTAGGCATCAAAAGGACACCACAAAAGTTGTTCTTCCTGCTTTCTGGGCTGAGATGGGGAACCGCTGAATTTTGGAGTCGGCCGGTGACAAAATGTTCCAAACACACCCCATGCACAACTCCACCGGGGAAGGTGCCAGGCAGGAGTTCTCCTGGTAGTTTTTACACGACCTTGGTAGGCAGCTGAAAGGCACCACAAAAGTTGTTCTTCCTGCTTTCTGGGCTGAGAAGGGGAACAGCTGAATTTTGGACTCGGCTGGTGACAAAATTTTAATAAATACACCCCATGCACAACTCCACTAGCGAAGGTGCCAGGGACGAGTTCTGTTGGTAGTTTTTACATTGCTCCGGTAGGCATCAAAAGGACACCACAAAAGTTGTTCTTCCTGCTTTCTGGGCTGAGATGGGGAACCGCTGAATTTTGGACTCGGCCGGTGACAAAATGTTCCAAACACACCCCATGCACAACTCCACCGGGGAAGGTGCCAGGCAGGAATTCTCTTGGTAGTTTTTACACTACCTTGGTAGGCATCTAAAAGACACCACAAAAGTTGTTCTACCTGCTTTCTGGGCTGAGATGGGAAACCGCTGAATTTTGGAGTCGGCCGGTGACAAAATGTTCCAAAGACACCCCATGCACAACTCCACCGGGGAAGGTTCCAGGCAGGAGTTCTCTTAGTAGTTTTTACACTACCTTGGTAGGCAGCTGAAAGGCACCACAAAAGTTGTTCTTCCTGCTTTCTGGGCTGAGATGGGGAACCGCTGAATTTTGGAGTCGGCCGGTGACAAAATGTTCCAAACACACCCCATGCACAACTCCACTAGGGAAGGTGCCAGACAGGAGTTCTCTTAGTAGTTTTTACACTACCTTGGTAGGCATTTGAAAGGCACCACAAAAGTTGTTCTTCCTGCTTTCTGGGCTGAGATGGGGAACCGCTGAATTTTGGACTCGGCCGGTGACAAAATGTTCCAAACACACCCCATGCACAACTCCACTAGCGAAGGTGCCAGGGACGAGTTCTGTTGGTAGTTTTTACATTGCTCCGGTAGGCAGCAAAAGGACACCACAAAAGTTGTTCTTCCTGCTTTCTGGGCTGAGATGGGGAATCGCTGAATTTTGACTCGGCCGGTGAAAAAATGTTCCAAAGACACCCCATGCACAACTGCACTAGCGAAGGTGCCAGGGACGAGTTCTCTTGGTAGTTTTTACACAACCTTGGTAGGCAGCTGAAAGGCACCACAAAAGTTGTTCTACCTGCTTTCTGGGCTGAGATGGGGAATCGCTGAATTTTGGAGTCGGCCGGTGACAAAATGTTCCAAACACACCCCATGCACAACTCCACCGGGGAAGGTGCCAGACAGGAGTTCTCTTGATAGTTTTTACACTACCTTGGTAGGCAGCTGAAAGGCACCACAAAAGTTGTTCTACCTGCTTTCTGGGCTGAGATGGGGAACAGCTGAATTTTGGACTCGGCTGGTGACAAAATTTTAATAAATACACCCCATGCACAACTCCACTAGCGAAGGTGCCAGGAACGAATTCTGTTGGTAGTTTTTACATTGCTCCGGTAGGCATCTGAAAGACACCACAAAAGTTGTTCTACCTGCTTTCTGGGCTGAGATGGGGAACCGCTGACTTTTGGATTCGGCTGGTGACAAAATGTTCCAAAGACACCCCATGCACAACTCCACTAGCGAAGGTGCCAGGCAGGAGTTCTCCTGGTAGTTTTTACATTGCTCCGGTAGGCATCTGAAAGACACCACAAAAGTTGTTCTACCTGCTTTCTGGGCTGAGATGGGGAACCGCTGAATTTTAGAGTCGGCTGGTGACAAAATGTTCCAAAGACACCCCATGCACAACTTCACCGGGGAAGGTGCCAGACAGGACTTCTCTTAATAGTTTTTACACTACCTTGGTAGGCATTTGAAAGGCACCACAAAAGTTGTTCTTCCTGCTTTCTGGGCTGAGATGGGGAACCGCTGAATTTTGGAGTCGGCCGGTGACAAAATGTTCCAAACACACCCCATGCACAACTCCACCGGGGAAGGTGCCAGGCAGGAGTTCTCCTGGTAGTTTTTACACGACCTTGGTAGGCAGCTGAAAGGCACCACAAAAGTTGTTCTTCCTGCTTTCTGGGCTGAGATGGGGAACCGCTGAATTTTGGACTCGGCCGGTGACAAAATGTTCCAAAGACACCCCATGCACAACTCCACCGGGGAAGGTACCAGCCAGGAGTTCTCTTGGTAGTTTTTACATTGCTCCGGTAGGCAGCAAAGGGACACCACAAAAGTTGTTCTACCTGCTTTCTGGGCTGAGATGGGGAACCGCTGAATTTTGGACTCGGCTGGTGACAAAATGTTCCAAAGACACCCCATGCACAACTCCACTAGCGAAGGTGCCAGGGACGAGTTCTGTTGGTAGTTTTTACATTGCTCCGGTAGGCAGCAAAAGGACACCACAAAAGTTGTTCTTCCTGCTTTCTGGGCTGAGATGGGGAATCGCTGAATTTTGGAGTCGGCCGGTGACAAAATGTTCCAAACACACCCCATGCACAACTCCACCGGGGAAGGTGCCAGACAGGAGTTCTCTTGATAGTTTTTACACTACCTTGGTAGGCAGCTGAAAGGCACCACAAAAGTTGTTCTACCTGATTTCTGGGCTGAGATGGGGAACAGCTGAATTTTGGGCTCGGCTGGTGACAAAATGTTCCAAAGACACCCCATGCACAACTCCACCGGGGAAGGTGCCAGACAGGAGTTCTCCTGGTAGTTTTTACATTGCTCCGGTAGGCATCTGAAAGACACCACAAAAGTTGTTCTACCTGCTTTCTGGGCTGAGATGGGGAACCGCTGACTTTTGGATTCGGCTGGTGACAAAATGTTCCAAAGACACCCCATGCACAACTCCACTAGCGAAGGTGCCAGACAGGAGTTCTCCTGGTAGTTTTTACATTGCTCCGGTAGGCATCTGAAAGACACCACAAAAGTTGTTCTACCTGCTTTCTGGGCTGAGATGGGGAACCGCTGAATTTTAGAGTCGGCTGGTGACAAAATGTTCCAAAGACACCCCATGCACAACTTCACCGGGGAAGGTGCCAGACAGGACTTCTCTTAATAGTTTTTACACTACCTTGGTAGGCATTTGAAAGGCACCACAAAAGTTGTTCTTCCTGCTTTCTGGGCTGAGATGGGGAACAGCTGAATTTTGGACTCGGCTGGTGACAAAATTTTAATAAATACACCCCATGCACAACTCCACTAGCGAAGGTGCCAGGAACGAATTCTGTTGGTAGTTTTTACATTGCTCCGGTAGGCATCTGAAAGACACCACAAAAGTTGTTCTACCTGCTTTCTGGGCTGAGATGGGGAACCGCTGACTTTTGGATTCGGCTGGTGACAAAATGTTCCAAAGACACCCCATGCACAACTCCACTAGCGAAGGTGCCAGACAGGAGTTCTCCTGGTAGTTTTTACATTGCTCCGGTAGGCATCTGAAAGACACCACAAAAGTTGTTCTACCTGCTTTCTGGGCTGAGATGGGGAACCGCTGAATTTTAGAGTCGGCTGGTGACAAAATGTTCCAAAGACACCCCATGCACAACTTCACCGGGGAAGGTGCCAGACAGGACTTCTCTTAATAGTTTTTACACTACCTTGGTAGGCATTTGAAAGGCACCACAAAAGTTGTTCTTCCTGCTTTCTGGGCTGAGATGGGGAACCGCTGAATTTTGGAGTCGGCCGGTGACAAAATGTTCCAAAGACACCCCATGCACAACTCCACTAGCGAAGGTGCCAGGGACGAGTTCTGTTGGTAGTTTTTACATTGCTCCGGTAGGCATCAAAAGGACACCACAAAAGTTGTTCTTCCTGCTTTCTGGGCTGAGATGGGGAACCGCTGAATTTTGGAGTCGGCCGGTGACAAAATATTCCAAAGACACCCCATGCACAACTCCACCGGGGAAGGTGCCAGGCAGGAGTTCTCTTGGTAGTTTTTACACTACCTTGGTAGGCAGCTGAAAGGCACCACAAAAGTTGTTGTACCTGCTTTCTGGGCTGAGATGGGGAACCGCTGAATTTTGGACTCGGCCAGTGACAAAATGTTCCAAAGACACCCCATGCACAACTCCACTAGCGAAGGTGCCAGGGACGAGTTCTGTTGGTAGTTTTTACATTGCTCCGGTAGGCAGCAAAAGGACACCACAAAAGTTGTTCTTCCTGCTTTCTGGGCTGAGATGGGGAATCACTGAATTTTGGAGTCGGCCGGTGACAAAATGTTCCAAACACACCCCATGCACAACTCCACCGGGGAAGGTGCCAGGCAGGAGTTCTCTTGATAGTTTTTACACTACCTTGGTAGGCAGCTGAAAGGCACCACAAAAGTTGTTCTACCTGCTTTCTGGGCTGAGATGGGGAACAGCTGAATTTTGGGCTCGGCTGGTGACAAAATGTTCCAAAGACACCCCATGCACAACTCCACCGG
Source organism: Falco cherrug (assembly GCF_023634085.1). NCBI lineage: Eukaryota > Metazoa > Chordata > Aves > Falconiformes > Falconidae > Falco > Falco cherrug. Next base: position 228,294 of record NW_026599299.1, on the reverse strand, counting down.
GGAAGGTGCCAGACAGGAGTTCTCCTGGTAGTTTTTACATTGCTCCGGTAGGCATCTGAAAGACACCACAAAAGTTGTTCTACCTGCTTTCTGGGCTGAGATGGGGAACCGCTGAATTTTGGAGTCGGCCGGTGGCAAAATGTTCCAAACACACCCCATGCACAACTCCACCGGGGAAGGTGCCAGGCAGGAGTTCTCTTGGTAGTTTTTACATTGCTCCGGTAGGCATCTGAAAGACACCACAAAAGTTGTTCTACCTGCTTTCTGGGCTGAGAGGGGGAACCGCTGAATGTTGGAGTCGGCCGGTGACAAAATGTTCCAAACACACCCCCTGCACAACTCCACCGGGGAAGGTGCCAGGCAGGAGTTCTCCTGGTAGTTTTTACACTACCTTGGTAGGCAGCTGAAAGGCACCACAAAAGTTGTTCTACCTGCTTTCTGGGCTGAGATGGGGAACCGCTGAATTTTGGACTCGGCCGGTGACAAAATGTTCCAAACACACCCCATGCACAACTCCACCGGGGAAGGTGCCAGACAGGAGTTCTCCTGGTAGTTTTTACATTGCTCCGGTAGGCATCAAAAGGACACCACAAAAGTTGTTCTACCTGCTTTCTGGGCTGAGATGGGGAACCGCTGAATTTTGGAGTCGGCCGGTGACAAAATGTTCCAAACACACCCCATGCACAACTCCACCGGGGAAGGTGCCAGACAGGAGTTCTCTTGGTAGTTTTTACACTACCTTGGTAGGCATTTGAAAGGCACCACAAAAGTTTTCTTCCTGCTTTCTGGGCTGAGATGGGGAACCGCTGAATTTTGGAGTCGGCCGGTGACAAAATGTTCCAAACACACCCCATGCACAACTCCACCGGGGAAGGTGCCAGGCAGGAGTTCTCTTGATAGTTTTTACACTACCTTGGTAGGCATTTGAAAGGCACAAGAAAAGTTGTTGTACCTTCTTTCTGGGCTGAGAAGGGGAACAGCTGAATTTTGGACTCGGCTGGTGACAAAATTTTAATAAATACACCCCATGCACAACTCCACTAGCGAAGGTGCCAGGAACGAGTTCTGTTGGTAGTTTTTACATTGCTCCAGTAGGCATCAAAAGGACACCACAAAAGTTGTTCTTCCTGCTTTCTGGGCTGAGATGGGGAACCGCTGAATATTGGACTCGGCCGGTGACAAAATGTTCCAAAGACACCCCATGCACAACTCCACTAGGGAAGGTGCCAGACAGGAGTTCTCTTAGTAGTTTTTACACTACCTTGGTAGGCATTTGAAAGGCACCACAAAAGTTGTTCTTCCTGCTTTCTGGGCTGAGATGGGGAACCGCTGAATTTTGGAGTCGGCCGGTGACAAAATGTTCCAAAGACACCCCATGCACAACTCCACTAGGGAAGGTGCCAGGCAGGAGTTCTCTTAGTAGTTTTTACACTACCTTGGTAGGCAGCTGAAAGGCACCACAAAAGTTGTTCTACCTGCTTTCTGGGCTGAGATGGGGAATCGCTGAATTTTGGAGTCGGCCGGTGACAAAATGTTCCAAAGACACCCCATGCACAACTCCACCGGGGAAGGTGCCAGACAGGAGTTCTCCTGGTAGTTTTTACATTGCTCCGGTAGGCATCTGAAAGACACCACAAAAGTTGTTCTACCTGCTTTCTGGGCTGAGATGGGGAACCGCTGACTTTTGGATTCGGCTGGTGACAAAATGTTCCAAAGACACCCCATGCACAACTCCACTAGCGAAGGTGCCAGACAGGAGTTCTCCTGGTAGTTTTTACATTGCTCCGGTAGGCATCTGAAAGACACCACAAAAGTTGTTCTACCTGCTTTCTGGGCTGAGATGGGGAACCGCTGAATTTTGGAGTCGGCTGGTGACAAAATGTTCCAAAGACACCCCATGCACAACTTCACCGGGGAAGGTGCCAGACAGGACTTCTCTTAATAGTTTTTACACTACCTTGGTAGGCATTTGAAAGGCACCACAAAAGTTGTTCTTCCTGCTTTCTGGGCTGAGATGGGGAACAGCTGAATTTTGGACTCGGCTGGTGACAAAATTTTAATAAATACACCCCATGCACAACTCCACTAGCGAAGGTGCCAGGAACGAATTCTGTTGGTAGTTTTTACATTGCTCCGGTAGGCATCTGAAAGACACCACAAAAGTTGTTCTACCTGCTTTCTGGGCTGAGATGGGGAACCGCTGACTTTTGGATTCGGCTGGTGACAAAATGTTCCAAAGACACCCCATGCACAACTCCACTAGCGAAGGTGCCAGACAGGAGTTCTCCTGGTAGTTTTTACATTGCTCCGGTAGGCATCTGAAAGACACCACAAAAGTTGTTCTACCTGCTTTCTGGGCTGAGATGGAAAACCGCTGAATTTTAGAGTCGGCTGGTGACAAAATGTTCCAAAGACACCCCGTGCACAACTTCACCGGGGAAGGTGCCAGACAGGACTTCTCTTAATAGTTTTTACACTACCTTGGTAGGCATTTGAAAGGCACCACAAAAGTTGTTCTTCCTGCTTTCTGGGCTGAGATGGGGAACCGCTGAATTTTGGAGTCGGCCGGTGACAAAATGTTCCAAAGACACCCCATGCACAACTCCACTAGCGAAGGTGCCAGGGACGAGTTCTGTTGGTAGTTTTTACATTGCTCCGGTAGGCATCAAAAGGACACCACAAAAGTTGTTCTTCCTGCTTTCTGGGCTGAGATGGGGAATCGCTGAATTTTGGACTCGGCCGGTGACAAAATGTTCCAAAGACACCCCATGCACAACTCCACCGGGGAAGGTGCCAGGCAGGAGTTCTCTTGGTAGTTTTTACACTACCTTGGTAGGCAGCTGAAAGGCACCACAAAAGTTGTTGTACCTGCTTTCTGGGCTGAGATGGGGAACCGCTGAATTTTGGACTCGGCCAGTGACAAAATGTTCCAAAGACACCCCATGCACAACTCCACTAGCGAAGGTGCCAGGGACGAGTTCTGTTGGTAGTTTTTACATTGCTCCGGTAGGCAGCAAAAGGACACCACAAAAGTTGTTCTTCCTGCTTTCTGGGCTGAGATGGGGAATCGCTGAATTTTGGAGTCGGCCGGTGACAAAATGTTCCAAACACACCCCATGCACAACTCCACTAGCGAAGGTGCCAGGGACGAGTTCTGTTGGTAGTTTTTACATTGCTCCGGTAGGCATCAAAAGGACACCACAAAAGTTGTTCTTCCTGCTTTCTGGGCTGAGATGGGGAACCGCTGAATTTTGGACTCGGCCGGTGACAAAATGTTCCAAATACACCCCATGCACAACTCCACCGGGGAAGGTGCCAGACAGGAGTTCTCTTGGTAGTTTTTACACTACCTTGGTAGGCAGCTGAAAGGCACAATAAAAGTTGTTCTACCTGCTTTCTGGGCTGAGATGGGGAACCGCTGAATTTTGGACTCGGCCGGTGACAAAATGTTCCAAACACACCCCATGCACAACTCCACCGGGGAAGGTGCCAGACAGGAGTTCTCTTGGTAGTTTTTACACTACCTTGGTAGGCATTTGAAAGGCACCACAAAAGTTTTCTTCCTGCTTTCTGGGCTGAGATGGGGAACCGCTGAATTTTGGAGTCGGCCGGTGACAAAATGTTCCAAACACACCCCATGCACAACTCCACCGGGGAAGGTGCCAGGCAGGAGTTCTCTTGGTAGTTTTTACACTACCTTGGTAGGCATTTGAAAGGCACAAGAAAAGTTGTTGTACCTTCTTTCTGGGCTGAGAAGGGGAACAGCTGAATTTTGGACTCGGCTGGTGACAAAATTTTAATAAATACACCCCATGCACAACTCCACTAGCGAAGGTGCCAGGAACGAGTTCTGTTGGTAGTTTTTACATTGCTCCAGTAGGCATCAAAAGGACACCACAAAAGTTGTTCTTCCTGCTTTCTGGGCTGAGATGGGGAACCGCTGAATATTGGAGTCGGCCGGTGACAAAATGTTCCAAAGACACCCCATGCACAACTCCACTAGGGAAGGTGCCAGACAGGAGTTCTCTTAGTAGTTTTTACACTACCTTGGTAGGCATTTGAAAGGCACCACAAAAGTTGTTCTTCCTGCTTTCTGGGCTGAGATGGGGAACCGCTGAATTTTGGACTAGGCCGGTGACAAAATGTTCCAAACACACCCCATGCACAACTCCACTAGCGAAGGTGCCAGGGACGAGTTCTGTTGGTAGTTTTTACATTGCTCCGGTAGGCAGCAAAAGGACACCACAAAAGTTGTTCTTCCTGCTTTCTGGGCTGAGATGGGGAACCGCTGAATTTTGGACTCGGCTGGTGACAAAATTTTAATAAATACACCCCATGCACAACTCCACTAGCGAAGGTGCCAGGAACGAATTCTGTTGGTAGTTTTTACATTGCTCCGGTAGGCATCTGAAAGACACCACAAAAGTTGTTCTACCTGCTTTCTGGGCTGAGATGGGGAACCGCTGACTTTTGGACTCGGCTGGTGACAAAATGTTCCAAAGACACCCCATGCACAACTCCACCGGGGAAGGTGCCAGACAGGAGTTCTCCTGGTAGTTTTTACATTGCTCCGGTAGGCATCTGAAAGACACCACAAAAGTTGTTCTACCTGCTTTCTGGGCTGAGATGGGGAACCGCTGAATTTTAGAGTCGGCTGGTGACAAAATGTTCCAAAGACACCCCATGCACAACTTCACCGGGGAAGGTGCCAGACAGGACTTCTCTTAATAGTTTTTACACTACCTTGGTAGGCATTTGAAAGGCACCACAAAAGTTGTTCTTCCTGCTTTCTGGGCTGAGATGGGGAACAGCTGAATTTTGGACTCGGCTGGTGACAAAATTTTAATAAATACACCCCATGCACAACTCCACTAGCGAAGGTGCCAGGAACGAATTCTGTTGGTAGTTTTTACATTGCTCCGGTAGGCATCTGAAAGACACCACAAAAGTTGTTCTACCTGCTTTCTGGGCTGAGATGGGGAACCGCTGACTTTTGGATTCGGCTGGTGACAAAATGTTCCAAACACACCCCATGCACAACTCCACCGGGGAAGGTGCCAGGCAGGAGTTCTCCTGGTAGTTTTTACATTGCTCCGGTAGGCATCTGAAAGACACCACAAAAGTTGTTCTACCTGCTTTCTGGGCTGAGATGGGGAACCGCTGAATTTTAGAGTCGGCTGGTGACAAAATGTTCCAAAGACACCCCATGCACAACTTCACCGGGGAAGGTGCCAGACAGGACTTCTCTTAATAGTTTTTACACTACCTTGGTAGGCATTTGAAAGGCACCACAAAAGTTGTTCTTCCTGCTTTCTGGGCTGAGATGGGGAACCGCTGAATTTTGGAGTGGGCCGGTGACAAAATGTTCCAAAGACACCCCATGCACAACTCCACTAGCGAAGGTGCCAGGGACGAGTTCTGTTGGTAGTTTTTACATTGCTCCGGTAGGCATCAAAAGGACACCACAAAAGTTGTTCTTCCTGCTTTCTGGGCTGAGATGGGGAATCGCTGAATTTTGGACTCGGCCGGTGACAAAATGTTCCAAAGACACCCCATGCACAACTCCACCGGGGAAGGTGCCAGGCAGGAGTTCTCTTGGTAGTTTTTACACTACCTTGGTAGGCAGCTGAAAGGCACCACAAAAGTTGTTGTACCTGCTTTCTGGGCTGAGATGGGGAACCGCTGAATTTTGGACTCGGCCAGTGACAAAATGTTCCAAAGACACCCCATGCACAACTCCACTAGCGAAGGTGCCAGGGACGAGTTCTGTTGGTAGTTTTTACATTGCTCCGGTAGGCAGCAAAAGGACACCACAAAAGTTGTTCTTCCTGCTTTCTGGGCTGAGATGGGGAATCGCTGAATTTTGGAGTCGGCCGGTGACAAAATGTTCCAAACACACCCCATGCACAACTCCACCGGGGAAGGTGCCAGACAGGAGTTCTCTTGATAGTTTTTACACTACCTTGGTAGGCAGCTGAAAGGCACCACAAAAGTTGTTCTACCTGCTTTCTGGGCTGAGATGGGGAACAGCTGAATTTTGGGCTCGGCTGGTGACAAAATGTTCCAAAGACACCCCATGCACAACTCCACCGGGGAAGGTGCCAGACAGGAGTTCTCCTGGTAGTTTTTACATTGCTCCGGTAGGCATCTGAAAGACACCACAAAAGTTGTTCTACCTGCTTTCTGGGCTGAGATGGGGAACCGCTGAATTTTGGAGTCGGCTGGTGACAAAAAGTTCCAAACACACCCCATGCACAACTCCACCGGGGAAGGTGCCAGGCAGGAGTTCTCTTGGTAGTTTTTACATTGCTCCGGTAGGCATCTGAAAGACACCACAAAAGTTGTTCTACCTGCTTTCTGGGCTGAGACGGGGAACCGCTGAATGTTGGAGTCGGCCGGTGACAAAATGTTCCAAACACACCCCCTGCACAACTCCACCGGGGAAGGTGCCAGCCAGGAGTTCTCTTGGTAGTTTTTACACTACCTTGGTAGGCATTTGAAAGGCACAAGAAAAGTTGTTGTACCTTCTTTCTGGGCTGAGAAGGGGAACAGCTGAATTTTGGACTCGGCTGGTGACAAAATTTTAATAAATACACCCCATGCACAACTCCACTAGCGAAGGTGCCAGGAACGAGTTCTGTTGGTAGTTTTTACATTGCTCCAGTAGGCATCAAAAGGACACCACAAAAGTTGTTCTTCCTGCTTTCTGGGCTGAGATGGGGAACCGCTGAATATTGGACTCGGCCGGTGACAAAATGTTCCAAAGACACCCCATGCACAACTCCACTAGGGAAGGTGCCAGACAGGAGTTCTCTTAGTAGTTTTTACACTACCTTGGTAGGCATTTGAAAGGCACCACAAAAGTTGTTCTTCCTGCTTTCTGGGCTGAGATGGGGAACCGCTGAATTTTGGAGTCGGCCGGTGACAAAATGTTCCAAAGACACCCCATGCACAACTCCACTAGGGAAGGTGCCAGGCAGGAGTTCTCTTAGTAGTTTTTACACTACCTTGGTAGGCAGCTGAAAGGCACCACAAAAGTTGTTCTTCCTGCTTTCTGGGCTGAGATGGGGAACCGCTGAATTTTGGAGTCGGCCGGTGACAAAATGTTCCAAACACACCCCATGCACAACTCCACTAGCGAAGGTGCCAGGGACGAGTTCTGTTGGTAGTTTTTACATTGCTCCGGTAGGCAGCAAAAGGACACCACAAAAGTTGTTCTTCCTGCTTTCTGGGCTGAGATGGGGAATCGCTGAATTTTGGAGTCGGCCGGTGACAAAATGTTCCAAAGACACCCCATGCACAACTCCACCGGGGAAGGTGCCAGGCAGGAGTTCTCTTGGTAGTTTTTACACAACCTTGGTAGGTAGCTGAAAGGCACCACAAAAGTTGTTCTACCTGCTTTCTGGGCTGAGATGGGGAATCGCTGAATTTTGGAGTCGGCCGGTGACAAAATGTTCCAAACACACCCCATGCACAACTCCACCGGGGAAGGTGCCAGACAGGAGTTCTCTTGATAGTTTTTACACTACCTTGGTAGGCAGCTGAAAGGCACCACAAAAGTTGTTCTACCTGCTTTCTGGGCTGAGATGGGGAACAGCTGAATTTTGGACTCGGCTGGTGACAAAATTTTAATAAATACACCCCATGCACAACTCCACTAGCGAAGGTGCCAGGAACAAATTCTGTTGGTAGTTTTTACATTGCTCCTGTAGGCATCAAAAAGACACTACAAAAGTTGTTGTACCTGCTTTCTGGGCTGAGATGGGGAACCGCTGAATTTTGGACTCGGCTGGTGACAAAATGTTCCAAACACACCCCATGCACAACTCCACCGGGGAAGGTGCCAGAAAGGAGTTCTCCTGGTAGTTTTTACATTGCTCCGGTAGGCATCTGAAAGACACCACAAAAGTTGTTCTACTTGCTTTCTGGGCTGAGATGGGGAACCGCTGAATTTTGGAGTCGGCTGGTGAAAAAATGTTCCAAACACACCCCATGCACAACTCCACCGGGGAAGGTGCCAGACAGGAGTTCTCCTGGTAGTTTTTACATTGCTCCGGTAGGCATCTGAAAGACACCACAAAAGTTGTTCTACCTGCTTTCTGGGCTGAGACGGGGAACCGCTGAATGTTGGAGTCGGCCGGTGACAAAATGTTCCAAACACACCCCCTGCACAACTCCACCGGGGAAGGTGCCAGGCAGGAGTTCTCCTGGTAGTTTTTACACTACCTTGGTAGGCATCTGAAAGGCACCACAAAAGTTGTTCTTCCTGCTTTCTGGGCTGAGATGGGGAACCGCTGAATTTTGGACTCGGCCGGTGACAAAATGTTCCAAAGACACCCCATGCACAACTCCACCGGGGAAGGTGCCAGACAGGAGTTCTCTTGGTAGTTTTTACATTGCTCCGGTAGGCATCAAAAGGACACCACAAAAGTTGTTCTACCTGCTTTCTGGGCTGAGATGGGGAACCGCTGAATTTTGGAGTCGGCCGGTGACAAAATGTTCCAAACACACCCCATGCACAACTCCACCGGGGAAGGTGCCAGGCAGGAGTTCTCTTGGTAGTTTTTACACTACCTTGGTAGGCATTTGAAAGGCACAAGAAAAGTTGTTGTACCTTCTTTCTGGGCTGAGAAGGGGAACAGCTGAATTTTGGACTCGGCCGGTGACAAAATTTTAATAAATACACCCCATGCACAACTCCACTAGCGAAGGTGCCAGGAACGAGTTCTGTTGGTACTTTTTACATTGCTCCGGTAGGCATCAAAAGGACACCACAAAAGTTGTTCTTCCTGCTTTCTGGGCTGAGATGGGGAATCGCTGAATTTTGGAGTCGGCCGGTGACAAAATGTTCCAAAGACACCCCATGCACAACTCCACCGGGGAAGGTGCCAGGCAGGAGTTCTCTTGGTAGTTTTTACACTACCTTGGTAGGCAGCTGAAAGGCACCACAAAAGTTGTTCTACCTGCTTTCTGGGCTGAGATGGGGAACCGCTGAATTTTGGAGTCGGCCGGTGACAAAATGTTCCAAACACACCCCATGCACAACTCCACCGGGGAAGGTGCCAGGCAGGAGTTCTCCTGGTAGTTTTTACATTGCTCCGGTAGGCATCTGAAAGACACCACAAAAGTTGTTCTACCTGCTTTCTGGGCTGAGATGGGGAACCGCTGAATTTTGGAGTCGGCCGGTGACAAAATGTTCCAAAGACACCCCATGCACAACTCCACCGGGGAAGGTTCCAGGCAGGAGTTCTCTTAGTAGTTTTTACACTACCTTGGTAGGCAGCTGAAAGGCACCACAAAAGTTGTTCTTCCTGCTTTCTGGGCTGAGATGGGGAACCGCTGAATTTTGGACTCGGCCGGTGAAAAAATGTTCCAAAGACACCCCATGCACAACTCCACTAGCGAAGGTGCCAGGGACGAGTTCTGTTGGTAGTTTTTACATTGCTCCGGTAGGCATCAAAAGGACACCACAAAAGTTGTTCTTCCTGCTTTCTGGGCTGAGATGGGGAATCGCTGAATTTTGGAGTCGGCCGGTGACAAAATGTTCCAAAGACACCCCATGCACAACTCCACTAGGGAAGGTGCCAGGCAGGAGTTCTCTTGGTAGTTTTTACAGTACCTTGGTAGGCAGCTGAAAGGCACAAGAAAAGTTGTTGTACCTTCTTTCTAGGCTGAGATGGGGAACCGCTGAATTTTGGAGTCGGCCGGTGACAAAATGTTCCAAACACACCCCATGCACAACTCCACCGGGGAAGGTGCCAGGCAGGAGTTCTCTTAGTAGTTTTTACACTACCTTGGTAGGCATCAAAAGGACACCACAAAAGTTGTTCTTCCTGCTTTCTGGGCTGAGATGGGGAACCGCTGAATTTTGGAGTCGGCCGGTGACAAAATGTTCCAAAGACACCCCATGCACAACTCCACCGGGGAAGGTTCCAGGCAGGAGTTCTCTTGGTAGTTTTTACATTGCTCCGGTAGGCATCAAAAGGACACCACAAAAGTTGTTCTTCCTGCTTTCTGGGCTGAGATGGGGAACCGCTGAATTTTGGAGTCGGCCGGTGACAAAATGTTCCAAACACACCCCATGCACAACTCCACCGGGGAAGGTGCCAGGCAGGAGTTCTCTTGGTAGTTTTTACACTACCTTGGTAGGCATTTGAAAGGCACAAGAAAAGTTGTTCTACCTTCTTTCTGGGCTGAGAAGGGGAACAGCTGAATTTTGGACTCGTCTGGTGACAAAATTTTAATAAATACACCCCATGCACAACTCCACTAGCGAAGGTGCCAGGAACGAGTTCTGTTGGTACTTTTTACATTGCTCCGGTAGGCATCAAAAGGACACCACAAAAGTTGTTCTTCCTGCTTTCTGGGCTGAGATGGGGAATCGCTGAATTTTGGAGTCGGCCGGTGACAAAATGTTCCAAACACACCCCATGCACAACTCCACCGGGGAAGGTGCCAGGCAGGAGTTCTCTTGGTAGTTTTTACACTACCTTGGTAGGCAGCTGAAAGGCACCACAAAAGTTGTTCTACCTGCTTTCTGGGCTGAGATGGGGAACCGCTGAATTTTGGAGTCGGCCGGTGACAAAATGTTCCAAACACACCCCATGCACAACTCCACCGGGGAAGGTGCCAGGCAGGAGTTCTCCTGGTAGTTTTTACATTGCTCCGGTAGGCATCTGAAAGACACCACAAAAGTTGTTCTACCTGCTTTCTGGGCTGAGATGGGGAACCGCTGAATTTTGGAGTCGGCCGGTGACAAAATGTTCCAAAGACACCCCATGCACAACTCCACCGGGGAAGGTTCCAGGCAGGAGTTCTCTTAGTAGTTTTTACACTACCTTGGTAGGCAGCTGAAAGGCACCACAAAAGTTGTTCTTCCTGCTTTCTGGGCTGAGATGGGGAACCGCTGAATTTTGGAGTGGGCCGGTGACAAAATGTTCCAAAGACACCCCATGCACAACTCCACTAGCGAAGGTGCCAGGGACGAGTTCTGTTGGTAGTTTTTACATTGCTCCGCTAGGCATCAAAAGGACACCACAAAAGTTGTTCTTCCTGCTTTCTGGGCTGAGATGGGGAACCGCTGAATTTTGGAGTCGGCCGGTGACAAAATGTTCCAAACACACCCCATGCACAACTCCACCGGGGAAGGTGCCAGACAGGAGTTCTCTTAATAGTTTTTACACTACCTTGGTAGGCAGCTGAAAGGCACCACAAAAGTTGTTCTTCCTGCTTTCTGGGCTGAGATGGGGAACCGCTGAATTTTGGACTCGGCCGGTGACAAAATGTTCCAAACACACCCCCTGCACAACTCCACCGGGGAAGGTGCCAGACAGGACTTCTCTTGGTAGTTTTTACACTACCTTGGTAGGCAGCTGAAAGGCACCACAAAAGTTGTTCTACCTGCTTTCTGGGCTGAGATGGGGAATCGCTGAATTTTGGACTCGGCTGGTGACAAAATGTTCCAAACACACCCCATGCACAACTCCACCGGGGAAGGTGCCAGAAAGGAGTTCTCTTGGTAGTTTTTACATTGCTCCGGTAGGCATCAAAAGGACACCACAAAAGTTGTTCTTCCTGCTTTCTGGGCTGAGATGGGGAATCGCTGAATTTTGGAGTCGGCCGGTGACAAAATGTTCCAAAGACACCCCATGCACAACTCCACCGGGGAAGGTGCCAGGCAGGAGTTCTCTTGGTAGTTTTTACAGTACCTTGGTAGGCAGCTGAAAGGCACAAGAAAAGTTGTTGTACCTTCTTTCTAGGCTGAGATGGGGAACCGCTGAATTTTGGAGTCGGCCGGTGACAAAATGTTCCAAACACACCCCATGCACAACTCCACCGGGGAAGGTGCCAGGCAGGAGTTCTCTTAGTAGTTTTTACACTACCTTGGTAGGCATCAAAAGGACACCACAAAAGTTGTTCTTCCTGCTTTCTGGGCTGAGATGGGGAATCGCTGAATTTTGGACTCGGCCGGTGACAAAATGTTCCAAAGACACCCCATGCACAACTCCACTAGCGAAGGTGCCAGGGACGAGTTCTGTTGGTAGTTTTTACACGACCTTGGTAGGCATTTAAAAGGCACCACAAAAGTTGTTCTTCCTGCTTTCTGGGCTGAGATGGGGAACCGCTGAATTTTGGAGTCGGCCGGTGACAATATGTTCCAAACACACCCCATGCACAACTCCACTAGGGAAGGTGCCAGACAGGAGTTCTCTTAGTAGTTTTTACACTACCTTGGTAGGCAGCTGAAAGGCACCACAAAAGTTGTTCTTCCTGCTTTCTGGGCTGAGATGGGGAACCGCTGAATTTTGGACTCGGCTGGTGACAAAATGTTCCAAACACACCCCCTGCACAACTCCACTAGCGAAGGTGCCAGGGACGAGTTCTGTTGGTAGTTTTTACATTGCTCCGGTAGGCATCAAAAGGACACCACAAAAGTTGTTCTTCCTGCTTTCTGGGCTGAGATGGGGAATCGCTGAATTTTGGACTCGGCCGGTGACAAAATGTTCCAAAGACACCCCATGCACAACTCCACCGGGGAAGGTGCCAGACAGGAGTTCTCCTGGTAGTTTTTACATTGCTCCGGTAGGCATCTGAAAGACACCACAAAAGTTGTTCTACCTGCTTTCTGGGCTGAGATGGGGAACCGCTGAATTTTGGAGTCGGCCGGTGACAAAATGTTCCAAACACACCCCATGCACAACTCCACCGGGGAAGGTGCCAGAAAGGAGTTCTCCTGGTAGTTTTTACACTACCTTGGTAGGCATCTGAAAGGCACCACAAAAGTTGTTCTACCTGCTTTCTGGGCTGAGATGGGGAACCGCTGAATTTTGGACTCGGCCGGTGACAAAATGTTCCAAACACACCCCATGCACAACTCCACCGGGGAAGGTGCCAGACAGGACTTCCCTTAATAGTTTTTACACTACCTTGGTAGGCATCTGAAAGACACCACAAAAGTTGTTTTACCTGCTTTCTGGGCTGAGATGGGGAACCGCTGAATTTTGGAGTCGGCCGGTGAAAAAATGTTCCAAACACACCCCATGCACAACTCCATTAGCGAAGGTGCCAGGGACGAGTTCTGTTGGTAGTTTTTACAGTGCTCCGGTAGGCATCAAAAGGACACCACAAAAGTTGTTCTTCCTGCTTTCTGGGCTGAGATGGGGAATCGCTGAATTTTGGAGTCGGCCCGTGACAAAATGTTCCAAACACACCCCATGCACAACTCCACCAGGGAAGGTGCCAGGCAGGAGTTCTCTTGGTAGTTTTTACACTACCTTGGTAGGCAGCTGAAAGGCACCACAAAAGTTGTTCTACCTTCTTTCTGGGCTGAGATGGGGAACCGCTGAATTTTGGAGTCGGCCGGTGACAAAATGTTCCAAAGACACCCCCTGCACAACTCCACCGGGGAAGGTGCCAGACAGGAGTTCTCTTGGTAGTTTTTACACTACCTTGGTAGGCAGCTGAAAGGCACAAGAAAAGTTGTTGTACCTGCTTTCTGGGCTGAGATGGGGAATCGCTGAATTTTGGACTCGGCTGGTGACAAAATGTTCCAAACACACCCCATGCACAACTCCACCGGGGAAGATGCCAGAAAGGAGTTCTCTTGGTAGTTTTTACATTGCTCCGGTAGGCATCAAAAGGACACCACAAAAGTTGTTCTACCTGCTTTCTGGGCTGAGATGGGGAACCGCTGAATTTTGGAGTCTGCCGGTGACAAAATGTTCCAAACACACCCCATGCACAACTCCACCGGGGAAGGTGCCAGGCAGGAGTTCTCTTGGTAGTTTTTACACTACCTTGGTAGGCATTTGGAAGGCACAAGAAAAGTTGTTGTACCTTCTTTCTGGGCTGAGAAGGGGAACAGCTGAATTTTGGACTCGGCTGGTGACAAAATTTTAATAAATACACCCCATGCACAACTCCACTAGCGAAGGTGCCAGGGACGAGTTCTGTTGGTAGTTTTTACATTGCTCCGGTAGGCATCAAAAGGACACCACAAAAGTTGTTCTTCCTGCTTTCTGGGCTGAGATGGGGAATCGCTGAATTTTGGAGTCGGCCGGTGACAAAATGTTCCAAAGACACCCCATGCACAACTCCACCGGGGAAGGTGACAGACAGGAGTTCTCTTAATAGTTTTTACACTACCTTGGTAGGCATCTGAAAGGCACCACAAAAGTTGTTCTACCTGCTTTCTGGGCTGAGATGGGGAACTGCTGAATTTTGGACTCGGCCAGTGACAAAATGTTCCAAAGACACCCCATGCACAACTCCACTAGCGAAGGTGCCAGGGACGAGTTCTGTTGGTAGTTTTTACACTACCATGGTAGGCATTTGAAAGGCACCACAAAAGTTGTTCTTCCTGCTTTCTGGGCTGAGATGGGGAACCGCTGAATTTTGGACTCGGCCGGTGACAAAATGTTCCAAAGACACCCCATGCACAACTCCATTAGGGAAGGTGCCAGACAGAAGTTCTCTTAGTAGTTTTTACACTACCTTGGTAGGCATTTGAAAGGCACCACAAAAGTTGTTCTTCCTGCTTTCTGGGCTGAGATGGGGAACCGCTGAATTTTGGAGTCGGCCGGTGACAAAATGTTCCAAACACACCCCATGCACAACTCCACTAGCGAAGGTGCCAGGGACGAGTTCTGTTGGTAGTTTTTACATTGCTCCGGTAGGCATCAAAAGGACACCACAAAAGTTGTTCTTCCTGCTTTCTGGGCTGAGATGGGGAATCGCTGAATTTTGGAGTCGGCCGGTGACAAAATGTTCCAAAGACACCCCATGCACAACTCCACCGGGGAAGGTGCCAGACAGGAGTTCTCTTAATAGTTTTTACACTACCTTGGTAGGCATCTGAAAGGCACCACAAAAGTTGTTCTACCTGCTTTCTGGGCTGAGATGGGGAACTGCTGAATTTTGGACTCGGCCAGTGACAAAATGTTCCAAAGACACCCCATGCACAACTCCACTAGCGAAGGTGCCAGGGACGAGTTCTGTTGGTAGTTTTTACACTACCATGGTAGGCATTTGAAAGGCACCACAAAAGTTGTTCTTCCTGCTTTCTGGGCTGAGATGGGGAACCGCTGAATTTTGGACTCGGCCGGTGACAAAATGTTCCAAAGACACCCCATGCACAACTCCATTAGGGAAGGTGCCAGACAGAAGTTCTCTTAGTAGTTTTTACACTACCTTGGTAGGCATTTGAAAGGCACCACAAAAGTTGTTCTTCCTGCTTTCTGGGCTGAGATGGGGAACCGCTGAATTTTGGAGTCGGCCGGTGACAAAATGTTCCAAACACACCCCATGCACAACTCCACTAGCGAAGGTGCCAGGGACGAGTTCTGTTGGTAGTTTTTACATTGCTCCGGTAGGCATCAAAAGGACACCACAAAAGTTGTTCTTCCTGCTTTCTGGGCTGAGATGGGGAATCGCTGAATTTTGGAGTCGGCCGGTGACAAAATGTTCCAAACACACCCCATGCACAACTCCACCGGGGAAGGTGCCAGGCAGGAGTTCTCTTGGTAGTTTTTACACTACCTTGTTAGGCAGCTGAAAGGCACCACAAAAGTTGTTCTTCCTGCTTTCTGGGCTGAGATGGGGAACGGCTGAATTTTGGACTCGGCCGGTGACAAAATGTTCCAAACACACCCCATGCACAACTCCACTAGCGAAGGTGCCAGGGACGAGTTCTGTTGGTAGTTTTTACATTGCTCCGGTAGGCATCAAAAGGACACCACAAAAGTTGTTCTTCCTGCTTTCTGGGCTGAGATGGGGAACCGCTGAATTTTGGAGTCGGCCGGTGACAAAATGTTCCAAAGACACCCCATGCACAACTCCACCGGGGAAGGTGCCAGGCAGGAGTTCTCTTGGTAGTTTTTACACTACCTTGGTAGGCAGCTGAAAGGCACCACAAAAGTTGTTCTACCTGCTTTCTGGGCTGAGATGGGGAACCGCTGAATTTTGGAGTCGGCCGGTGACAAAATGTTCCAAAGACACCCCATGCACAACTCCACCGGGGAAGGTGCCAGACAGGAGTTCTCTTAGTAGTTTTTACACTACCTTGGTAGGCATCTGAAAGACACCACAAAAGTTGTTCTTCCTGCTTTCTGGGCTGAGATGGGGAACCGCTGAATTTTGGAGTCGGCCGGTGAAAAAATGTTCCAAAGACACCCCATGCACAACTCCACTAGCGAAGGTGCCAGGGACGAGTTCTGTTGGTAGTTTTTACATTGCTCCGGTAGGCATCAAAAGGACACCACAAAAGTTGTTCTTCCTGCTTTCTGGGCTGAGATGGGGAACCGCTGAATTTTGGAGTCGGCCGGTGACAAAATGTTCCAAAGACACCCCATGCACAACTCCACCGGGGAAGGTGCCAGAAAGGAGTTCTCTTAGTAGTTTTTACACTACCTTGGTAGGCACCTCAAAGACACCACAAAAGTTTTCTTCCTGCTTTCTGGGCTGAGATGGGGAAACGCTGAATTTTGGAGTCGGCCGGTGACAAAATATTCCAAACACACCCCATGCACAACTCCACCGGGGAAGGTGCCAGGCAGGAGTTCTCTTGGTAGTTTTTACATTGCTCCAGTAGGCAGCAAAAGGACACCACAAAAGTTGTTCTTCCTGCTTTCTGGGCTGAGATGGGGAATCGCTGAATTTTGGACTCGGCTGGTGACAAAATGTTCCAAACACACCCCATGCACAACTCCACTAGGGAAGGTGCCAGACAGGAGTTCTCCTGGTAGTTATTACATTGCTCCGGTAGGCATCTGAAAGACACCACAAAAGTTGTTGTACCTTCTTTCTGGGCTGAGATGGGGAACCGCTGAATTTTGGAGTCGGCCGGTGACAAAATGTTCCAAAGACACCCCATGCACAACTCCACCGGGGAAGGTGCCAGAAAGGAGTTCTCCTGGTAGTTTTTACATTGCTCCGGTAGGCATCTGAAAGACACCACAAAAGTTGTTCTACCTGCTTTCTGGGCTGAGATGGGGAACCGCTGAATTTTGGAGTCGGCTGGTGACAAAATGTTCCAAACACACCCCATGCACAACTCCACCGGGGAAGGTGCCAGACTGGACTTCTCTTAATATTTTTTACTCTACCTTGGTAGGCATCTGAAAGACACCACAAAAGTTGTTTTACCTGCTTTCTGGGCTGAGATGGGGAACGGCTGAATTTTGGAGTCGGCCGGTGACAAAATGTTCCAAACACACCCCATGCACAACTCCACTAGCGAAGGTGCCAGGGACAAGTTCTGTTGGTAGTTTTTACATTGCTCCGGTAGGCATCAAAAGGACACCACAAAAGTTGTTCTTCCTGCTTTCTGGGCTGAGATGGGGAATCGCTGAATTTTGGACTCGGCCGGTGACAAAATGTTCCAAAGACACCCCATGCACAACTCCACCGGGGAAGGTGCCAGACAGGAGTTCTCTTGGTAATTTTTACACTACCTTGGTAGGCAGCTGAAAGGCACAAGAAAAGTTGTTGTACCTGCTTTCTGGGCTGAGATGGGGAACCGCTGAATTTTGGACTCGGCTGGTGACAAAATGTTCCAAACACACCCCATGCACAACTCCACCGGGGAAGGTGCCAGGCACGAGTTCTGTTGGTAGTTTTTACATTGCTCCGGTAGGCATCAAAAGGACACCACAAAAGTTGTTCTTCCTGCTTTCTGGGCTGAGATGGGGAATCGCTGAATTTTGGACTCGGCCGGTGACAAAATGTTCCAAAGACACCCCATGCACAACTTCACCAGGGAAGGTGCCAGACGGGAGTTCTCTTGCTAGTTTTTACACTACCTTGGTAGGCAGCTGAAAGGCACCACAAAAGTTGTTCTACCTGCTTTCTGGGCTGAGTTGGGGAACCGCTGAATTTTGGAGTCGGCCGGTGACAAAATGTTCCAAACACACCCCATGCACAACTCCACCGGGGAAGGTGCCAGACAGGAGTTCTCTTAGTAGTTTTTACACTACCTTGGTAGGCATTTGAAAGGCACCACAAAAGTTGTTCTTCCTGCTTTCTGGGCTGAGATGGGGAACCGCTGAATTTTGGAGTCGGCCGGTGACAAAATGTTCCAAAGACACCCCATGCACAACTCCACCGGGGAAGGTGCCAGACAGGAGTTCTCTTAATAGTTTTTACACTACCTTGGTAGGCATCTGAAAGGCACCACAAAAGTTGTTCTACCTGCTTTCTGGGCTGAGATGGGGAACGGCTGAATTTTGGAGTCGGCCGGTGACAAAATGTTCCAAACACACCCCATGCACAACTCCACTAGCGAAGGTGCCAGGGACGAGTTCTGTTGGTAGTTTTTACATTGCTCCGGTAGGCATCAAAAGGACACCACAAAAGTTGTTCTTCCTGCTTTCTGGGCTGAGATGGGGAATCGCTGAATTTTGGAGTCGGCCGGTGACAAAATGTTCCAAAGACACCCCATGCACAACTCCACCGGGGAAGGTGCCAGGCAGGAGTTCTCTTGGTAGTTTTTACACTACCTTGGTAGGCAGCTGAAAGGCACCACAAAAGTTGTTCTTCCTGCTTTCTGGGCTGAGATGGGGGACCGCTGAATTTTGGACTCGGCCCGTGACAAAATGTTCCAAACACACCCCATGCACAACTCCACTAGCGAAGGTGCCAGGGACGAGTTCTGTTGGTAGTTTTTACATTGCTCCGGTAGGCATCAAAAGGACACCACAAAAGTTGTTCTTCCTGCTTTCTGGGCTGAGATGGGGAACCGCTGAATTTTGGAGTCGGCCGGTGACAAAATGTTCCAAAGACACCCCATGCACAACTCCACCGGGGAAGGTGCCAGGCAGGAGTTCTCTTGGTAGTTTTTACACTACCTTGGTAGGCAGCTGAAAGGCACCACAAAAGTTGTTCTACCTGCTTTCTGGGCTGAGATGGGGAACCGCTGAATTTTGGAGTCGGCCGGTGACAAAATGTTCCAAACACACCCCATGCACAACTCCACCGGGGAAGGTGCCAGGCAGGAGTTCTCTTGGTAGTTTTTACACTACCTTGGTAGGCATCTGAAAGACACCACAAAAGTTGTTCTTCCTGCTTTCTGGGCTGAGATGGGGAACCGCTGAATTTTGGAGTCGGCCGGTGAAAAAATGTTCCAAAGACACCCCATGCACAACTCCACTAGCGAAGGTGCCAGGCAGGAGTTCTCTTGGTAGTTTTTACATTGCTCCGGTAGGCATCAAAAGGACACCACAAAAGTTGTTCTTCCTGCTTTCTGGGCTGAGATGGGGAACCGCTGAATTTTGGAGTCGGCCGGTGACAAAATGTTCCAAAGACACCCCATGCACAACTCCACCGGGGAAGGTGCCAGAAAGGAGTTCTCTTAGTAGTTTTTACACTACCTTGGTAGGCACCTCAAAGACACCACAAAAGTTTTCTTCCTGCTTTCTGGGCTGAGATGGGGAAACGCTGAATTTTGGAGTCGGCCGGTGACAAAATGTTCCAAACACACCCCATGCACAACTCCACCGGGGAAGGTGCCAGGCAGGAGTTCTCTTGGTAGTTTTTACATTGCTCCAGTAGGCAGCAAAAGGACACCACAAAAGTTGTTCTTCCTGCTTTCTGGGCTGAGATGGGGAACCGCTGAATTTTGGAGTCGGCCGGTGACAAAATGTTCCAAAGACACCCCATGCACAACTCCACCGGGGAAGGTGCCAGGCAGGAGTTCTCTTGGTAGTTTTTACACTACCTTGGTAGGCAGCTGAAAGGCACCACAAAAGTTGTTCTACCTGCTTTCTGGGCTGAGATGGGGAACCGCTGAATTTTGGACTCGGCCGGTGACAAAATGTTCCAAAGACACCCCATGCACAACTCCACCGGGGAAGGTGCCAGACAGGAGTTCTCTTAGTAGTTTTTACACTACCTTGGTAGGCATCTGAAAGACACCACAAAAGTTGTTCTTCCTGCTTTCTGGGCTGAGATGGGGAACCGCTGAATTTTGGAGTCGGCCGGTGAAAAAATGTTCCAAAGACACCCCATGCACAACTCCACTAGCGAAGGTGCCAGGGACGAGTTCTGTTGGTAGTTTTTACATTGCTCCGGTAGGCATCAAAAGGACACCACAAAAGTTGTTCTTCCTGCTTTCTGGGCTGAGATGGGGAACCGCTGAATTTTGGAGTCGGCCGGTGACAAAATGTTCCAAAGACACCCCATGCACAACTCCACCGGGGAAGGTGCCAGAAAGGAGTTCTCTTAGTAGTTTTTACACTACCTTGGTAGGCACCTCAAAGACACCACAAAAGTTTTCTTCCTGCTTTCTGGGCTGAGATGGGGAAACGCTGAATTTTGGAGTCGGCCGGTGACAAAATATTCCAAACACACCCCATGCACAACTCCACTAGCGAAGGTGCCAGGGACGAGTTCTCTTGGTAGTTTTTACATTGCTCCGGTAGGCATCAAAAGGACACCACAAAAGTTGTTCTTCCTGCTTTCTGGGCTGAGATGGGGAATCGCTGAATTTTGGACTCGGCTGGTGACAAAATGTTCCAAAGACACCCCATGCACAACTCCACTAGGGAAGGTGCCAGACAGGAGTTCTCCTGGTAGTTTTTACATTGCTCCGGTAGGCATCTGAAAGACACCACAAAAGTTGTTCTACCTGCTTTCTGGTCTGAGATGGGGAACCGCTGAATTTTGGAGTCGGCCGGTGACAAAATGTTCCAAACACACCCCATGCACAACTCCACTAGCGAAGGTGCCAGGGACGAGTTCTGTTGGTAGTTTTTACATTGCTCCGGTAGGCATCAAAAGGACACCACAAAAGTTGTTCTTCCTGCTTTCTGGGCTGAGATGGGGAACCGCTGAATTTTGGAGTCGGCCGGTGACAAAATGTTCCAAAGACACCCCATGCACAACTCCACCGGGGAAGGTGCCAGGCAGGAGTTCTCTTGGTAGTTTTTACACTACCTTGGTAGGCAGCTGAAAGGCACCACAAAAGTTGTTCTACCTGCTTTCTGGGCTGAGATGGGGAACCGCTGAATTTTGGAGTCGGCCGGTGACAAAATGTTCCAAACACACCCCATGCACAACTCCACCGGGGAAGGTGCCAGGCAGGAGTTCTCTTGGTAGTTTTTACACTACCTTGGTAGGCATCTGAAAGACACCACAAAAGTTGTTCTTCCTGCTTTCTGGGCTGAGATGGGGAACCGCTGAATTTTGGAGTCGGCCGGTGAAAAAATGTTCCAAAGACACCCCATGCACAACTCCACTAGCGAAGGTGCCAGGCAGGAGTTCTCTTGGTAGTTTTTACATTGCTCCGGTAGGCATCAAAAGGACACCACAAAAGTTGTTCTTCCTGCTTTCTGGGCTGAGATGGGGAACCGCTGAATTTTGGAGTCGGCCGGTGACAAAATGTTCCAAAGACACCCCATGCACAACTCCACCGGGGAAGGTGCCAGAAAGGAGTTCTCTTAGTAGTTTTTACACTACCTTGGTAGGCACCTCAAAGACACCACAAAAGTTTTCTTCCTGCTTTCTGGGCTGAGATGGGGAAACGCTGAATTTTGGAGTCGGCCGGTGACAAAATGTTCCAAACACACCCCATGCACAACTCCACCGGGGAAGGTGCCAGGCAGGAGTTCTCTTGGTAGTTTTTACATTGCTCCAGTAGGCAGCAAAAGGACACCACAAAAGTTGTTCTTCCTGCTTTCTGGGCTGAGATGGGGAACCGCTGAATTTTGGAGTCGGCCGGTGACAAAATGTTCCAAAGACACCCCATGCACAACTCCACCGGGGAAGGTGCCAGGCAGGAGTTCTCTTGGTAGTTTTTACACTACCTTGGTAGGCAGCTGAAAGGCACCACAAAAGTTGTTCTACCTGCTTTCTGGGCTGAGATGGGGAACCGCTGAATTTTGGACTCGGCCGGTGACAAAATGTTCCAAAGACACCCCATGCACAACTCCACCGGGGAAGGTGCCAGACAGGAGTTCTCTTAGTAGTTTTTACACTACCTTGGTAGGCATCTGAAAGACACCACAAAAGTTGTTCTTCCTGCTTTCTGGGCTGAGATGGGGAACCGCTGAATTTTGGAGTCGGCCGGTGAAAAAATGTTCCAAAGACACCCCATGCACAACTCCACTAGCGAAGGTGCCAGGGACGAGTTCTGTTGGTAGTTTTTACATTGCTCCGGTAGGCATCAAAAGGACACCACAAAAGTTGTTCTTCCTGCTTTCTGGGCTGAGATGGGGAACCGCTGAATTTTGGAGTCGGCCGGTGACAAAATGTTCCAAAGACACCCCATGCACAACTCCACCGGGGAAGGTGCCAGAAAGGAGTTCTCTTAGTAGTTTTTACACTACCTTGGTAGGCACCTCAAAGACACCACAAAAGTTTTCTTCCTGCTTTCTGGGCTGAGATGGGGAAACGCTGAATTTTGGAGTCGGCCGGTGACAAAATATTCCAAACACACCCCATGCACAACTCCACTAGCGAAGGTGCCAGGGACGAGTTCTCTTGGTAGTTTTTACATTGCTCCGGTAGGCATCAAAAGGACACCACAAAAGTTGTTCTTCCTGCTTTCTGGGCTGAGATGGGGAATCGCTGAATTTTGGACTCGGCTGGTGACAAAATGTTCCAAAGACACCCCATGCACAACTCCACTAGGGAAGGTGCCAGACAGGAGTTCTCCTGGTAGTTTTTACATTGCTCCGGTAGGCATCTGAAAGACACCACAAAAGTTGTTCTACCTGCTTTCTGGTCTGAGATGGGGAACCGCTGAATTTTGGAGTCGGCCGGTGACAAAATGTTCCAAACACACCCCATGCACAACTCCACTAGCGAAGGTGCCAGGGACGAGTTCTGTTGGTAGTTTTTACATTGCTCCGGTAGGCATCAAAAGGACACCACAAAAGTTGTTCTTCCTGCTTTCTGGGCTGAGATGGGGAAACGCTGAATTTTGGACTCGGCCGGTGACAAAATGTTCCAAACACACCCCATGCACAACTCCACCGGGGAAGGTGCCAGGCAGGAGTTCTCTTGGTAGTTTTTACACTACCTTGGTAGGCATCTGAAAGGCACCACAAAAGTTGTTGTACCTTCTTTCTGGGCTGAGATGGGGAACCGCTGAATTTTGGACTCGGCCGGTGACAAAATGTTCCAAAGACACCCCATGCACAACTCCACCGGGGAAGGTGCCAGAAAGGAGTTCTCCTGGTAGTTTTTACATTGCTCCGGTAGGCATCTGAAAGACACCACAAAAGTTGTTCTACCTGCTTTCTGGGCTGAGATGGGGAACCGCTGAATTTTGGAGTCGGCTGGTGACAAAATGTTCCAAACACACCCCATGCACAACTCCACCGGGGAAGGTGCCAGACAGGACTTCTCTTAATATTTTTTACACTACCTTGGTAGGCATCTGAAAGACACCACAAAAGTTGTTTTACCTGCTTTCTGGGCTGAGATGGGGAACGGCTGAATTTTGGACTCGGCCGGTGACAAAATGTTCCAAACACACCCCATGCACAACTCCACTAGCGAAGGTGCCAGGGACAAGTTCTGTTGGTAGTTTTTACATTGCTCCGGTAGGCATCAAAAGGACACCACAAAAGTTGTTCTTCCTGCTTTCTGGGCTGAGATGGGGAATCGCTGAATTTTGGACTCGGCCGGTGACAAAATGTTCCAAAGACACCCCATGCACAACTCCACCGGGGAAGGTGCCAGGCAGGAGTTCTCTTGGTAGTTTTTACACTACCTTGGTAGGCAGCTGAAAGGCACCACAAAAGTTGTTCTACCTGCTTTCTGGGCTGAGATGGGGAACCGCTGAATTTTGGAGTCGGCCGGTGACAAAATGTTCCAAACACACCCCATGCACAACTCCACCGGGGAAGGTGCCAGGCAGGAGTTCTGTTGGTAGTTTTTACATTGCTCCGGTAGGCATCAAAAGGACACCACAAAAGTTGTTCTTCCTGCTTTCTGGGCTGAGATGGGGAATCGCTGAATTTTGGACTCGGCCGGTGACAAAATGTTCCAAAGACACCCCATGCACAACTCCACCAGGGAAGGTGCCAGACAGGAGTTCTCTTGCTAGTTTTTACACTACCTTGGTAGGCAGCTGAAAGGCACCACAAAAGTTGTTCTACCTGCTTTCTGGGCTGAGTTGGGGAACCGCTGAATTTTGGAGTCGGCCGGTGACAAAATGTTCCAAACACACCCCATGCACAACTCCACCGGGGAAGGTGCCAGACAGGAGTTCTCTTAGTAGTTTTTACACTACCTTGGTAGGCATTTGAAAGGCACCACAAAAGTTGTTCTTCCTGCTTTCTGGGCTGAGATGGGGAACCGCTGAATTTTGGAGTCGGCCGGTGACAAAATGTTCCAAAGACACCCCATGCACAACTCCACCGGGGAAGGTGCCAGACAGGAGTTCTCTTAATAGTTTTTACACTACCTTGGTAGGCATCTGAAAGGCACCACAAAAGTTGTTCTACCTGCTTTCTGGGCTGAGATGGGGAACGGCTGAATTTTGGAGTCGGCCGGTGACAAAATGTTCCAAACACACCCCATGCACAACTCCACTAGCGAAGGTGCCAGGGACGAGTTCTGTTGGTAGTTTTTACATTGCTCCGGTAGGCATCAAAAGGACACCACAAAAGTTGTTCTTCCTGCTTTCTGGGCTGAGATGGGGAATCGCTGAATTTTGGAGTCGGCCGGTGACAAAATGTTCCAAAGACACCCCATGCACAACTCCACCGGGGAAGGTGCCAGGCAGGAGTTCTCTTGGTAGTTTTTACACTACCTTGGTAGGCAGCTGAAAGGCACCACAAAAGTTGTTCTTCCTGCTTTCTGGGCTGAGATGGGGGACCGCTGAATTTTGGACTCGGCCCGTGACAAAATGTTCCAAACACACCCCATGCACAACTCCACTAGCGAAGGTGCCAGGGACGAGTTCTGTTGGTAGTTTTTACATTGCTCCGGTAGGCATCAAAAGGACACCACAAAAGTTGTTCTTCCTGCTTTCTGGGCTGAGATGGGGAACCGCTGAATTTTGGAGTCGGCCGGTGACAAAATGTTCCAAAGACACCCCATGCACAACTCCACCGGGGAAGGTGCCAGGCAGGAGTTCTCTTGGTAGTTTTTACACTACCTTGGTAGGCAGCTGAAAGGCACCACAAAAGTTGTTCTACCTGCTTTCTGGGCTGAGATGGGGAACCGCTGAATTTTGGAGTCGGCTGGTGACAAAATGTTCCAAAGACACCCCATGCACAACTCCACCGGGGAAGGTGCCAGGCAGGAGTTCTCTTGGTAGTTTTTACACTACCTTGGTAGGCATCTGAAAGACACCACAAAAGTTGTTCTTCCTGCTTTCTGGGCTGAGATGGGGAACCGCTGAATTTTGGAGTCGGCCGGTGAAAAAATGTTCCAAAGACACCCCATGCACAACTCCACTAGCGAAGGTGCCAGGGACGAGTTCTGTTGGTAGTTTTTACATTGCTCCGGTAGGCATCAAAAGGACACCACAAAAGTTGTTCTTCCTGCTTTCTGGGCTGAGATGGGGAACCGCTGAATTTTGGAGTCGGCCGGTGACAAAATGTTCCAAAGACACCCCATGCACAACTCCACCGGGGAAGTTGCCAGAAAGGAGTTCTCTTAGTAGTTTTTACACTACCTTGGTAGGCACCTCAAAGACACCACAAAAGTTTTCTTCCTGCTTTCTGGGCTGAGATGGGGAAACGCTGAATTTTGGAGTCGGCCGGTGACAAAATGTTCCAAACACACCCCATGCACAACTCCACCGGGGAAGGTGCCAGGCAGGAGTTCTCTTGGTAGTTTTTACATTGCTCCAGTAGGCAGCAAAAGGACACCACAAAAGTTGTTCTTCCTGCTTTCTGGGCTGAGATGGGGAATCGCTGAATTTTGGACTCGGCTGGTGACAAAATGTTCCAAACACACCCCATGCACAACTCCACCGGGGAAGGTGCCAGGCAGGAGTTCTCTTGGTAGTTTTTACACTACCTTGGTAGGCAGCTGAAAGGCACCACAAAAATTGTTGTACCTTCTTTCTGGGCTGAGATGGGGAACCGCTGAATTTTGGAGTCGGCCGGTGACAAAATGTTCCAAAGACACCCCATGCACAACTCCACCGGGGAAGGTGCCAGAAAGGAGTTCTCCTGGTAGTTTTTACATTGCTCCGGTAGGCATCTGAAAGACACCACAAAAGTTGTTCTACCTGCTTTCTGGGCTGAGATGGGGAACCGCTGAATTTTGGAGTCGGCTGGTGACAAAATGTTCCAAACACACCCCATGCACAACTCCACCGGGGAAGGTGCCAGACAGGAGTTCTCTTAGTAGTTTTTACACTACCTTGGTAGGCATTTGAAAGGCACCACAAAAGTTGTTCTTCCTGCTTTCTGGGCTGAGATGGGGAACCGCTGAATTTTGGAGTCGGCCGGTGACAAAATGTTCCAAAGACACCCCATGCACAACTCCACCGGGGAAGGTGCCAGGCAGGAGTTCTCTTAATAGTTTTTACACTACCTTGGTAGGCATCTGAAAGGCACCACAAAAGTTGTTCTACCTGCTTTCTGGGCTGAGATGGGGAACGGCTGAATTTTGGAGTCGGCCGGTGACAAAATGTTCCAAACACACCCCATGCACAACTCCACTAGCGAAGGTGCCAGGGACGAGTTCTGTTGGTAGTTTTTACATTGCTCTGGTAGGCATCAAAAGGACACCACAAAAGTTGTTCTTCCTGCTTTCTGGGCTGAGATGTGGTATCGCTGAATTTTGGACTCGGCCGGTGACAAAATGTTCCAAAGACACCCCATGCACAACTCCACCGGGGAAGGTGCCAGGCAGGAGTTCTCTTGGTAGTTTTTACACTACCTTGGTAGGCAGCTGAAAGGCACGACAAAAGTTGTTCTTCCTGCTTTCTGGGCTGAGATGGGGAACCGCTGAATTTTGGAGTCGGCTGGTGACAAAATGTTCCAAACACACCCCATGCACAACTCCACTAGGGAAGGTGCCAGACAGGAGTTCTGTTGGTAGTTTTTACATTGCTCCGGTAGGCAGCAAAAGGACACCACAAAAGTTGTTCTTCCTGCTTTCTGGGCTGAGATGGGGAACCGCTGAATTTTGGACTCGGCCGGTGACAAAATGTTCCAAAGACACCCCATGCACAACTCCACCGGGGAAGGTGCCAGCCAGGAGTTCTCTTGGTAGTTTTTACATTGCTCCGGTAGGCAGCAAAAGGACACCACAAAAGTTGTTCTCCCTGCTTTCTGGGCTGAGATGGGGAATCGCTGAATTTTGGACTCGGCTGGTGACAAAATGTTCCAAACACACCCCATGCACAACTCCACCGGGGAAGGTGCCAGACAGGAGTTCTCCTGGTAGTTTTTACATTGCTCCGGTAGGCATCTGAAAGACACCACAAAAGTTGTTGTACCTGCTTTCTGGTCTGAGATGGGGAACCGCTGAATTTTGGAGTCGGCTGGTGACAAAATGTTCCAAACACACCCCCTGCACAACTCCACCGGGGAAGGTGCCAGACAGGAGTTCTCTTAGTAGTTTTTACACTACATTGGTAGGCATTTGAAAGGCACCACAAAAGTTGTTCTTCCTGCTTTCTGGGCTGAGATGGGGAACCGCTGAATTTTGGAGTCGGCCGGTGACAAAATGTTCCAAACACACCCCATGCACAACTCCACTAGCGAAGGTGCCAGGGACGAGTTCTGTTGGTAGTTTTTACATTGCTCCGGTAGGCATCAAAAGGACACCACAAAAGTTGTTCTTCCTGCTTTCTGGGCTGAGATGGGGAACCGCTGAATTTTGGAGTCGGCCGGTGACAAAATGTTCCAAACACACCCCATGCACAACTCCACCGGGGAAGGTGCCAGACAGGACTTCTCTTAATAGTTTTTACACTACCTTGGTAGGCATTTGAAAGGCACCACAAAAGTTGTTCTTCCTGCTTTCTGGGCTGAGATGGGGAACCGCTGAATTTTGGAGTCGGCCGGTGACAAAATATTCCAAACACACCCCATGCACAACTCCACCGGGGAAGGTGCCAGGCAGGAGTTCTCTTGGTAGTTTTTACATTGCTCCAGTAGGCAGCAAAAGGACACCACAAAAGTTGTTCTTCCTGCTTTCTGGGCTGAGATGGGGAATCGCTGAATTTTGGACTCGGCTGGTGACAAAATGTTCCAAACACACCCCATGCACAACTCCACCGGGGAAGGTGCCAGACAGGAGTTCTCCTGGTAGTTTTTACATTGCTCCGGTAGGCATCTGAAAGACACCACAAAAGTTGTTCTACCTGCTTTCTGGGCTGAGATGGGGAACCGCTGAATTTTGGAGTCGGCTGGTGACAAAATGTTCCAAAGACACCCCATGCACAACTCCACCGGGGAAGGTGCCAGGCAGGAGTTCTCTTGGTAGTTTTTACACTACCTTGGTAGGCATCTGAAAGGCACCACAAAAGTTGTTGTACCTTCTTTCTGGGCTGAGATGGGGAACCGCTGAATTTTGGAGTCGGCCGGTGACAAAATGTTCCAAAGACACCCCATGCACAACTCCACCGGGGAAGGTGCCAGACAGGAGTTCTCTTAATAGTTTTTACACTACCTTGGTAGGCATCTGAAAGGCACCACAAAAGTTGATCTACCTGCTTTCTGGGCTGAGATGGGGAACGGCTGAATTTTGGAGTCGGCCGGTGACAAAATGTTCCAAACACACCCCATGCACAACTCCACTAGCGAAGGTGCCAGGGACGAGTTCTGTTGGTAGTTTTTACATTGCTCCGGTAGGCAGCAAAAGGACACCACAAAAGTTGTTCTTCCTGCTTTCTGGGCTGAGATGGGGAACCGCTGAATTTTGGAGTCGGCCGGTGACAAAATGTTCCAAAGACACCCCATGCACAACTCCACCAGGGAAGGTGCCAGGCAGGAGTTCTCTTGGTAGTTTTTACACTACCTTGGTAGGCAGCTGAAAGGCACCACAAAAGTTGTTCTACCTGCTTTCTGGGCTGAGATGGGGAACCGCTGAATTTTGGAGTCGGCCGGTGACAAAATGTTCCAAAGACACCCCATGCACAACTCCACCGGGGAAGGTGCCAGGCAGGAGTTCTCTTGGTAGTTTTTACACTACCTTGGTAGGCATCTGAAAGACACCACAAAAGTTGTTCTTCATGCTTTCTGGGCTGAGATGGGGAACCGCTGAATTTTGGAGTCGGCCGGTGAAAAAATGTTCCAAAGACACCCCATGCACAACTCCACTAGCGAAGGTGCCAGGGACGAGTTCTGTTGGTAGTTTTTACATTGCTCCGGTAGGCATCAAAAGGACACCACAAAAGTTGTTCTTCCTGCTTTCTGGGCTGAGATGGGGAACCGCTGAATTTTGGAGTCGGCCGGTGACAAAATGTTCCAAAGACACCCCCTGCACAACTCCACCGGGGAAGGTTCCAGAAAGGAGTTCTCTTAGTAGTTTTTACACTACCTTGGTAGGCACCTCAAAGACACCACAAAAGTTTTCTTCCTGCTTTCTGGGCTGAGATGGGGAAACGCTGAATTTTGGAGTCGGCCGGTGACAAAATATTCCAAACACACCCCTTGCACAACTCCACCGGGGAAGGTGCCAGGCAGGAGTTCTCTTGGTAGTTTTTACATTGCTCCAGTAGGCAGCAAAAGGACACCACAAAAGTTGTTCTTCCTGCTTTCTGGGCTGAGATGGGGAATCGCTGAATTTTGGACTCGGCTGGTGACAAAATGTTCCAAACACACCCCATGCACAACTCCACCGGGGAAGGTGCCAGACAGGAGTTCTCCTGGTAGTTTTTACATTGCTCCGGTAGGCATCTGAAAGACACCACAAAAGTTGTTCTACCTGCTTTCTGAGCTGAGATGGGGAAACGCTGAATTTTGGAGTCGGCTGGTGACAAAATGTTCCAAACACACCCCATGCACAACTCCACTAGCGAAGGTGCCAGGGACCAGTTCTGTTGGTAGTTTTTACATTGCTCCGGTAGGCATCAAAAGGACACCACAAAAGTTGTTCTTCCTGCTTTCTGGGCTGAGATGGGGAACCGCTGAATTTTGGAGTCGGCCGGTGACAAAATGTTCCAAAGACACCCCATGCACAACTCCACCGGGGAAGGTGCCAGGCAGGAGTTCTCTTGGTAGTTTTTACACTACCTTGGTAGGCAGCTGAAAGGCACCACAAAAGTTGTTGTACCTTCTTTCTGGGCTGAGATGGGGAACCGCTGAATTTTGGAGTCGGCCGGTGACAAAATGTTCCAAAGACACCCCATGCACAACTCCACCGGGGAAGGTGCCAGAAAGGAGTTCTCCTGGTAGTTTTTACATTGCTCCGGTAGGCATCTGAAAGACACCACAAAAGTTGTTCTTCCTGCTTTCTGGGCTGAGATGGGGAACCGCTGAATTTTGGAGTCGGCTGGTGACAAAATGTTCCAAACACACCCCATGCACAACTCCACCGGGGAAGGTGCCAGACAGGACTTCTCTTAATAGTTTTTACACTACCTTGGTAGGCATCTGAAAGACACCACAAAAGTTGTTTTACCTGCTTTCTGGGCTGAGATGGGGAACCGCTGAATTTTGGAGTCGGCCGGTGACAAAATGTTCCAAACACACCCCATGCACAACTCCACTAGCGAAGGTGCCAGGGACAAGTTCTGTTGGTAGTTTTTACATTGCTCCGGTAGGCATCAAAAGGACACCACAAAAGTTGTTCTTCCTGCTTTCTGGGCTGAGATGGGGAATCGCTGAATTTTGGACTCGGCCGGTGACAAAATGTTCCAAAGACACCCCATGCACAACTCCACCGGGGAAGGTGCCAGGCAGGAGTTCTCTTGGTAGTTTTTACACTACCTTGGTAGGCAGCTGAAAGGCACCACAAAAGTTGTTCTACCTGCTTTCTGGGCTGAGATGGGGAACCGCTGATTTTTGGAGTCGGCTGGTGACAAAATGTTCCAAACACACCCCATGCACAACTCCACCGGGGAAGGTGCCAGACAGGAGTTCTCTTAGTAGTTTTTACACTACCTTGGTAGGCATTTGAAAGGCACCACAAAAGTTGTTCTTCATTCTTTCTGGGCTGAGATGGGGAACCGCTGAATTTTGGAGTCGGCCGGTGACAAAATGTTCCAAACACACCCCATGCACAACTCCACCGGGGAAGGTGCCAGGCAGGAGTTCTCTTGGTAGTTTTTACACTACCTTGGTAGGCAGCTGAAAGGCACGACAAAAGTTGTTCTTCCTGCTTTCTGGGCTGAGATGGGGAACCGCTGAATTTTGGAGTCGGCTGGTGACAAAATGTTCCAAACACACCCCATGCACAACTCCACTAGGGAAGGTGCCAGACAGGAGTTCTGTTGGTAGTTTTTACATTGCTCCGGTAGGCAGCAAAAGGACACCACAAAAGTTGTTCTTCCTGCTTTCTGGGCTGAGATGGGGAACCGCTGAATTTTGGACTCGGCCGGTGACAAAATGTTCCAAAGACACCCCATGCACAACTCCACCGGGGAAGGTGCCAGCCAGGAGTTCTCTTGGTAGTTTTTACATTGCTCCGGTAGGCAGCAAAAGGACACCACAAAAGTTGTTCTTCCTGCTTTCTGGGCTGAGATGGGGAATCGCTGAATTTTGGACTCGGCTGGTGACAAAATGTTCCAAACACACCCCATGCACAACTCCACCGGGGAAGGTGCCAGACAGGAGTTCTCCTGGTAGTTTTTACATTGCTCCGGTAGGCATCTGAAAGACACCACAAAAGTTGTTGTACCTGCTTTCTGGTCTGAGATGGGGAACCGCTGAATTTTGGAGTCGGCTGGTGACAAAATGTTCCAAAGACACCCCCTGCACAACTCCACCGGGGAAGGTGCCAGACAGGAGTTCTCTTAGTAGTTTTTACACTACCTTGGTAGGCATTTGAAAGGCACCACAAAAGTTGTTCTTCCTGCTTTCTGGGCTGAGATGGGGAACCGCTGAATTTTGGAGTCGGCCGGTGACAAAATGTTCCAAACACACCCCATGCACAACTCCACTAGCGAAGGTGCCAGGGACGAGTTCTGTTGGTAGTTTTTACATTGCTCCGGTAGGCATCAAAAGGACACCACAAAAGTTGTTCTTCCTGCTTTCTGGGCTGAGATGGGGAACCGCTGAATTTTGGAGTCGGCCGGTGACAAAATGTTCCAAACACACCCCATGCACAACTCCACCGGGGAAGGTGCCAGGCAGGAGTTCTCTTGGTAGTTTTTACACTACCTTGGTAGGCATTTGAAAGGCACCACAAAAGTTGTTCTTCCTGCTTTCTGGGCTGAGATGGGGAACCGCTGAATTTTGGAGTCGGCCGGTGACAAAATGTTCCAAAGACACCCCATGCACAACTCCACCGGGGAAGGTGCCAGAAAGGAGTTCTCCTGGTAGTTTTTACATTGCTCCGGTAGGCATCTGAAAGACACCACAAAAGTTGTTCTACCTGCTTTCTGGGCTGAGATGGGGAACCGCTGAATTTTGGAGTCAGCCGGTGACAAAATGTTCCAAACACACCCCATGCACAACTCCACCGGGGAAGGTGCCAGAAAGGACTTCTCTTAATAGTTTTTACACTACCTTGGTAGGCATCTGAAAGACACCACAAAAGTTGTTTTACCTGCTTTCTGGGCTGAGATGGGGAACCGCTGAATTTTGGAGTCGGCTGGTGACAAAATGTTCCAAACACACCCCATGCACAACTCCACTAGCGAAGGTGCCAGGGACGAGTTCTGTTGGTAGTTTTTACATTGCTCCGGTAGGCATCAAAAGGACACCACAAAAGTTGTTCTTCCTGCTTTCTGGGCTGAGATGGGGAATCGCTGAATTTTGGAGTCGGCCGGTGACAAAATGTTCCAAAGACACCCCATGCACAACTCCACCGGGGAAGGTGCCAGGCAGGAGTTCTCTTGGTAGTTTTTACACTACCTTGGTAGGCAGCTGAAAGGCACCACAAAAGTTGTTCTACCTGCTTTCTGGGCTGAGATGGGGAACCGCTGAATTTTGGAGTCAGCCGGTGACAAAATGTTCCAAAGACACCCCATGCACAACTCCACCGGGGAAGGTGCCAGACAGGAGTTCTCCTAGTAGTTTTTACACTACCTTGGTAGGCAGCTGAAAGGCACAAGAAAAGTTGTTCTACCTGCTTTCTGGGCTGAGATGGGGAACCGCTGAATTTTGGAGTCGGCCGGTGACAAAATGTTCCAAACACACCCCATGCACAACTCCACTAGCGAAGGTGCCAGGGACGAGTTCTGTTGGTAGTTTTTACATTGCTCCGGTAGGCATCAAAAGGACACCACAAAAGTTGTTCTTCCTGCTTTCTGGGCTGAGATGGGGAATCGCTGAATTTTGGACTCGGCCGGTGACAAAATGTTCCAAAGACACCCCATGCACAACTCCACCGGGGAAGGTGCCAGACAGGAGTTCTCTTGGTAGTTTTTACACTACCTTGGTAGGCAGCTGAAAGGCACCACAAAAGTTGTTCTACCTGCTTTCTGGGCTGAGATGGGGAACCGCTGAATTTTGGAGTCGGCCGGTGACAAAATGTTCCAAACACACCCCATGCACAACTCCACCGGGGAAGGTGCCAGGCAGGAGTTCTGTTGGTAGTTTTTACATTGCTCCGGTAGGCATCAAATGGACACCACAAAAGTTGTTGTACCTGCTTTCTGGGCTGAGATGGGGAACCGCTGAATTTTGGAGTCGGCCGGTGACAAAATGTTCCAAACACACCCCATGCACAACTCCACCGGGGAAGGTGCCAGACAGGACTTCTCTTAATAGTTTTTACACTACCTTGGTAGGCAGCTGAAAGGCACCACAAAAGTTGTTGTACCTTCTTTCTGGGCTGAGATGGGGAACCGCTGAATTTTGGAGTCGGCCGGTGACAAAATGTTCCAAAGACACCCCATGCACAACTCCACCGGGGAAGGTGCCAGACAGGAGTTCTCCTGGTAGTTTTTACATTGCTCCGGTAGGCATCTGAAAGACACCACAAAAGTTGTTCTACCTGCTTTCTGGGCTGAGATGGGGAACCGCTGAATTTTGGAGTCGGCCGGTGACAAAATGTTCCAAACACACCCCATGCACAACTCCACCGGGGAAGGTGCCAGACAGGAGTTCTCTTAATAGTTTTTACACTACCTTGGTAGGCATCTGAAAGACACCACAAAAGTTGTTTTACCTGCTTTCTGGGCTGAGATGGGGAACCGCTGAATTTTGGAGTCGGCCGGTGAAAAAATGTTCCAAACACACCCCCTGCACAACTCCACTAGCGAAGCTGCCAGGGACGAGTTCTGTTGGTAGTTTTTACATTGCTCCGGTAGGCATCAAAAGGACACCACAAAAGTTGTTCTTCCTGCTTTCTGGGCTGAGATGGGGAACCGCTGAATTTTGGAGTCGGCCGGTGAAAAAATGTTCCAAAGACACCCCATGCACAACTCCACCGGGGAAGGTGCCAGGCAGGAGTTCTCTTGGTAGTTTTTACACTACCTTGGTAGGCAGCTGAAAGGCACCACAAAAGTTGTTCTACCTGCTTTCTGGGCTGAGATGGGGAACCGCTGAATTTTGGAGTCAGCCGGTGACAAAATGTTCCAAACACACCCCATGCACAACTCCACCGGGGAAGATGCCAGACAGGAGTTCTCTTAGTAGTTTTTACACTACCTTGGTAGGCAGCTGAAAGGCACAAGAAAAGTTGTTCTACCTGCTTTCTGGGCTGAGATGGGGAACCGCTGAATTTTGGAGTCGGCCGGTGACAAAATGTTCCAAACACACCCCATGCACAACTCCACCGGGGAAGGTGCCAGACAGGACTTCTCTTAATAGTTTTTACACTACCTTGGTAGGCATCTGAAAGACACCACAAAAGTTGTTTTACCTGCTTTCTGGGCTGAGATGGGGAACGGCTGAATTTTGGAGTCGGCCGGTGAAAAAATGTTCCAAACACACCCCATGCACAACTCCACTAGCGAAGGTGCCAGGGACGATTTCTGTTGGTAGTTTTTACATTGCTCCGGTAGGCATCAAAAGGACACCACAAAAGTTGTTCTTCCTGCTTTCTGGGCTGAGATGGGGAATCGCTGAATTTTGGACTCGGCCGGTGAGAAAATGTTCCAAAGACACCCCATGCACAACTCCACCACGGAAGGTGCCAGGCATGAGTTCTCCTGGTAGTTTTTACACTACCTTGGTAGGCATTTGAAAGGCACCACAAAAGTTGTTCTACCTGCTTTCTGGGCTGAGATGGGGAACCGCTGAATTTTGGAGTCAGCCGGTGACAAAATGTTCCAAAGACACCCCATGCACAACTCCACCGGGGAAGGTGCCAGACAGGAGTTCTCTTAGTAGTTTTTACACTACCTTGGTAGGCATTTGAAAGGCACCACAAAAGTTGTTCTTCCTGCTTTCTGGGCTGAGATGGGGAACCGCTGAATTTTGGACTCGGCCGGTGACAAAATGTTCCAAAGACACCCCATGCACAACTCCACCGGGGAAGGTGCCAGGCAGGAGTTCTCTTAATAGTTTATACACTACCTTGGTAGGCATCTGAAAGGCACCACAAAAGTTGTTCTACCTGCTTTCTGGGCTGAGATGGGGAACCGCTGAATTTTGGAGTCGGCTGGTGACAGAATGTTCCAAACACACCCCATGCACAACTCCACCGGGGAAGGTGCCAGACAGGAGTTCTGTTGGTAGTTTTTACATTGCTCCGGTAGGCAGCAAAAGGACACCACAAAAGTTGTTCTTCCTGCTTTCTGGGCTGAGATGGGGAACCGCTGAATTTTGGACTCAGCCGGTGACAAAATGTTCCAAACACACCCCATGCACAACTCCACCGGGGAAGGTGCCAGACAGGAGTTCTCTTGGTAGTTTTTACATTGCTCCGGTAGGCAGCAAAAGGACACCACAAAAGTTGTTCTTCCTGCTTTCTGGGCTGAGATGGGGAATCGCTGAATTTTGGACTCGGCTGGTGACAAAATGTTCCAAAGACACCCCATGCACAACTCCACCGGGGAAGGTGCCAGAAAGGAGTTCTCCTGGTAGTTTTTACATTGCTCCGGTAGGCATCTGAAAGACACCACAAAAGTTGTTCTACCTGCTTTCTGGGCTGAGATGGGGAACCGCTGAATTTTGGAGTCGGCCGGTGACAAAATGTTCCAAACACACCCCATGCACAACTCCACTGGGGAAGGTGCCAGACAGGACTTCTCTTAATAGTTTTTACACTACCTTGGTAGGCATCTGAAAGACACCACAAAAGTTGTTTTACCTGCTTTCTGGGCTGAGATGGGGAACCGCTGAATTTTGGAGTCGGCCGGTGAAAAAATGTTCCAAACACACCCCATGCACAACTCCACTAGCGAAGGTGCCAGGGACGAGTTCTGTTGGTAGTTTTTACATTGCTCCGGTAGGCATCAAAAGGACACCACAAAAGTTGTTCTTCCTGCTTTCTGGGCTGAGATGGGGAATCGCTGAATTTTGGACTCGGCCGGTGACAAAATGTTCCAAACACACCCCATGCACAACTCCACCGGGGAAGGTGCCAGGCAGGAGTTCTGTTGGTAGTTTTTACATTGCTCCGGTAGGCATCAAATGGACACCACAAAAGTTGTTGTACCTGCTTTCTGGGCTGAGATGGGGAACCGCTGAATTTTGGAGTCGGCCGGTGACAAAATGTTCCAAACACACCCCATGCACAACTCCACCGGGGAAGGTGCCAGACAGGACTTCTCTTAATAGTTTTTACACTACCTTGGTAGGCAGCTGAAAGGCACCACAAAAGTTGTTGTACCTTCTTTCTGGGCTGAGATGGGGAACCGCTGAATTTTGGAGTCGGCCGGTGACAAAATGTTCCAAAGACACCCCATGCACAACTCCACCGGGGAAGGTGCCAGACAGGAGTTCTCCTGGTAGTTTTTACATTGCTCCGGTAGGCATCTGAATGACACCACAAAAGTTGTTCTACCTGCTTTCTGGGCTGAGATGGGGAACCGCTGAATTTTGGAGTCGGCCGGTGACAAAATGTTCCAAACACACCCCATGCACAACTCCACCGGGGAAGGTGCCAGACAGGAGTTCTCTTAATAGTTTTTACACTACCTTGGTAGGCATCTGAAAGACACCACAAAAGTTGTTTTACCTGCTTTCTGGGCTGAGATGGGGAACCGCTGAATTTTGGAGTCGGCCGGTGAAAAAATGTTCCAAACACACCCCCTGCACAACTCCACTAGCGAAGCTGCCAGGGACGAGTTCTGTTGGTAGTTTTTACATTGCTCCGGTAGGCATCAAAAGGACACCACAAAAGTTGTTCTTCCTGCTTTCTGGGCTGAGATGGGGAACCGCTGAATTTTGGAGTCGGCCGGTGAAAAAATGTTCCAAAGACACCCCATGCACAACTCCACCGGGGAAGGTGCCAGGCAGGAGTTCTCTTGGTAGTTTTTACACTACCTTGGTAGGCAGCTGAAAGGCACCACAAAAGTTGTTCTACCTGCTTTCTGGGCTGAGATGGGGAACCGCTGAATTTTGGAGTCAGCCGGTGACAAAATGTTCCAAACACACCCCATGCACAACTCCACCGGGGAAGATGCCAGACAGGAGTTCTCTTAGTAGTTTTTACACTACCTTGGTAGGCAGCTGAAAGGCACAAGAAAAGTTGTTCTACCTGCTTTCTGGGCTGAGATGGGGAACCGCTGAATTTTGGAGTCGGCCGGTGACAAAATGTTCCAAACACACCCCATGCACAACTCCACCGGGGAAGGTGCCAGACAGGACTTCTCTTAATAGTTTTTACACTACCTTGGTAGGCATCTGAAAGACACCACAAAAGTTGTTTTACCTGCTTTCTGGGCTGAGATGGGGAACGGCTGAATTTTGGAGTCGGCCGGTGAAAAAATGTTCCAAACACACCCCATGCACAACTCCACTAGCGAAGGTGCCAGGGACGATTTCTGTTGGTAGTTTTTACATTGCTCCGGTAGGCATCAAAAGGACACCACAAAAGTTGTTCTTCCTGCTTTCTGGGCTGAGATGGGGAATCGCTGAATTTTGGACTCGGCCGGTGAGAAAATGTTCCAAAGACACCCCATGCACAACTCCACCACGGAAGGTGCCAGGCATGAGTTCTCCTGGTAGTTTTTACACTACCTTGGTAGGCATTTGAAAGGCACCACAAAAGTTGTTCTACCTGCTTTCTGGGCTGAGATGGGGAACCGCTGAATTTTGGAGTCAGCCGGTGACAAAATGTTCCAAAGACACCCCATGCACAACTCCACCGGGGAAGGTGCCAGACAGGAGTTCTCTTAGTAGTTTTTACACTACCTTGGTAGGCATTTGAAAGGCACCACAAAAGTTGTTCTTCCTGCTTTCTGGGCTGAGATGGGGAACCGCTGAATTTTGGACTCGGCCGGTGACAAAATGTTCCAAAGACACCCCATGCACAACTCCACCGGGGAAGGTGCCAGGCAGGAGTTCTCTTAATAGTTTATACACTACCTTGGTAGGCATCTGAAAGGCACCACAAAAGTTGTTCTACCTGCTTTCTGGGCTGAGATGGGGAACCGCTGAATTTTGGAGTCGGCTGGTGACAGAATGTTCCAAACACACCCCATGCACAACTCCACCGGGGAAGGTGCCAGACAGGAGTTCTGTTGGTAGTTTTTACATTGCTCCGGTAGGCAGCAAAAGGACACCACAAAAGTTGTTCTTCCTGCTTTCTGGGCTGAGATGGGGAACCGCTGAATTTTGGACTCGGCCGGTGACAAAATGTTCCAAACACACCCCATGCACAACTCCACCGGGGAAGGTGCCAGACAGGAGTTCTCTTGGTAGTTTTTACATTGCTCCGGTAGGCAGCAAAAGGACACCACAAAAGTTGTTCTTCCTGCTTTCTGGGCTGAGATGGGGAATCGCTGAATTTTGGACTCGGCTGGTGACAAAATGTTCCAAAGACACCCCATGCACAACTCCACCGGGGAAGGTGCCAGAAAGGAGTTCTCCTGGTAGTTTTTACATTGCTCCGGTAGGCATCTGAAAGACACCACAAAAGTTGTTCTACCTGCTTTCTGGGCTGAGATGGGGAACCGCTGAATTTTGGAGTCGGCCGGTGACAAAATGTTCCAAACACACCCCATGCACAACTCCACTGGGGAAGGTGCCAGACAGGACTTCTCTTAATAGTTTTTACACTACCTTGGTAGGCATCTGAAAGACACCACAAAAGTTGTTTTACCTGCTTTCTGGGCTGAGATGGGGAACCGCTGAATTTTGGAGTCGGCCGGTGAAAAAATGTTCCAAACACACCCCATGCACAACTCCACTAGCGAAGGTGCCAGGGACGAGTTCTGTTGGTAGTTTTTACATTGCTCCGGTAGGCATCAAAAGGACACCACAAAAGTTGTTCTTCCTGCTTTCTGGGCTGAGATGGGGAATCGCTGAATTTTGGACTCGGCCGGTGACAAAATGTTCCAAAGACACCCCATGCACAACTCCACCGGGGAAGGTGCCAGGCAGGAGTTCTCTTGGTAGTTTTTACACTACCTTGGTAGGCAGCTGAAAGGCACCACAAAAGTTGTTCTACCTGCTTTCTGGGCTGAGATGGGGAACCGCTGAATTTTGGAGTCAGCCGGTGACAAAATGTTCCAAACACACCCCATGCACAACTCCACCGGGGAAGGTGCCAGACAGGAGTTCTCTTAGTAGTTTTTACACTACCTTGGTAGGCATTTGAAAGGCACCACAAAAGTTGTTCTTCCTGCTTTCTGGGCTGAGATGGGGAACCGCTGAATTTTGGAGTCGGCCGGTGACAAAATGTTCCAAAGACACCCCATGCACAACTCCACCGGGGAAGGTGCCAGGCAGGAGTTCTCTTAATAGTTTTTACACTACCTTGGTAGGCATCTGAAAGGCACCACAAAAGTTGTTGTACCTGCTTTCTGGGCTGAGATGGGGAACCGCTGAATTTTGGACTCGGCCGGTGACAAAATGTTCCAAACACACCCCATGCACAACTCCACTAGCGAAGGTGCCAGGGACGAGTTCTGTTGGTAGTTTTTACATTGCTCCGGTAGGCATCAAAAGGACACCACAAAAGTTGTTCTTCCTGCTTTCTGGGCTGAGATGTGGAATCGCTGAATTTTGGACTCGGCCGGTGACAAAATGTTCCAAAGACACCCCATGCACAACTCCACCGGGGAAGGTGCCAGACAGGAGTTCTCTTGGTAGTTTTTACACTACCTTGGTAGGCAGCTGAAAGGCACGACAAAAGTTGTTCTTATTGCTTTCTGGGCTGAGATGGGGAACCGCTGAATTTTGGACTCGGCCGGTGACAAAATGTTCCAAACACACCCCATGCACAACTCCACTAGCGAAGGTGCCAGACAGGAGTTCTGTTGGTAGTTTTTACATTGCTCCGGTAGGCAGCAAAAGGACACCACAAAAGTTGTTCTTCCTGCTTTCTGGGCTGAGATGGGGAAACGCTGAATTTTGGAGTCGGCCGGTGACAAAATGTTCCAAAGACACCCCATGCACAACTCCACCGGGGAAGGTGCCAGACAGGAGTTCTCCTGGTAGTTTTTACACTACCTTGGTAGGCATCTGAAAGACACCACAAAAGTTGTTCTTCCTGCTTTCTGGGCTGAGATGGGGAACCGCTGAATTTTGGAGTCGGCCGGTGACAAAATGTTCCAAACACACCCCATGCACAACTCCACCGGGGAAGGTGCCAGACAGGACTTCTCTTAATAGTTTTTACACTACCTTGGTAGGCATCTGAAAGACACCACAAAAGTTGTTCTTCCTGCTTTCTGGGCTGAGATGGGGAACCGCTGAATTTTGGAGTCGGCCGGTGAAAAAATGTTCCAAACACACCCCATGCACAACTCCACTAGCGAAGGTGCCAGGGACGAGTTCTGTTGGTAGTTTTTACATTGCTCCGGTAGGCATCAAAAGGACACCACAAAAGTTGTTCTTCCTGCTTTCTGGGCTGAGATGGGGAATCGCTGAATTTTGGAGTCGGCCGGTGACAAAATGTTCCAAAGACACCCCATGCACAACTCCACCGGGGAAGGTGCCAGGCAGGAGTTCTCTTGGTAGTTTTTACACTACCTTGGTAGGCAGCTGAAAGGCACCACAAAAGTTGTTCTACCTGCTTTCTGGGCTGAGATGGGGAAACGCTGAATTTTGGAGTCAGCCGGTGACAAAATGTTCCAAAGACACCCCATGCACAACTCCACCGGGGAAGGTGCCAGGCAGGAGTTCTCTTGGTAGTTTTTACACTACCTTGGTAGGCATTTGAAAGGCACCACAAAAGTTGTTCTTCCTGCTTTCTGGGCTGAGATGGGGAACCGCTGAATTTTGGAGTCGGCCGGTGACAAAATGTTCCAAACACACCCCATGCACAACTCCACCGGGGAAGGTGCCAGAAAGGACTTCTCTTAATAGTTTTTACACTACCTTGGTAGGCATCTGAAAGACACCACAAAAGTTGTTTTACCTGCTTTCTGGGCTGAGATGGGGAACCGCTGAATTTTGGAGTCGGCCGGTGAAAAAATGTTCCAAACACACCCCATGCACAACTCCACTAGCGAAGGTGCCAGGGACGAGTTCTGTTGGTAG
The DNA here is from genome assembly GCF_023634085.1 of Falco cherrug. Classification (NCBI taxonomy): domain Eukaryota; kingdom Metazoa; phylum Chordata; class Aves; order Falconiformes; family Falconidae; genus Falco; species Falco cherrug. Next base: position 186,676 of record NW_026599299.1, on the reverse strand, counting down.
TTTTTACATTGCTCCGGTAGGCATCAAAAGGACACTACAAAAGTTGTTCTTCCTGCTTTCTGGGCTGAGATGGGGAATCGCTGAATTTTGGACTCGGCCGGTGACAAAATGTTCCAAAGACACCCCATGCACAACTCCACCGGGGAAGGTGCCAGGCAGGAGTTCTCTTGGTAGTTTTTACACTACCTTGGTAGGCAGCTGAAAGGCACCACAAAAGTTGTTCTACCTGCTTTCTGGGCTGAGATGGGGAACCGCTGAATTTTGGAGTCGGCCGGTGAAAAAATGTTCCAAACACACCCCATGCACAACTCCACTAGCGAAGGTGCCAGGGACGAGTTCTGTTGGTAGTTTTTACATTGCTCCGGTAGGCATCAAATGGACACCACAAAAGTTGTTCTTCCTGCTTTCTGGGCTGAGATGGGGAATCGCTGAATTTTGGACTCGGCCGGTGAGAAAATGTTCCAAAGACACCCCATGCACAACTCCACCAGGGAAGGTGCCAGGCAGGAGTTCTCTTGGTAGTTTTTACACTACCTTGGTAGGCAGCTGAAAGGCACCACAAAAGTTGTTCTACCTGCTTTCTGGGCTGAGATGGGGAACCGCTGAATTTTGGACTCGGCTGGTGACAAAATGTTCCAAAGACACCCCATGCACAACTCCACCGGGGAAGGTGCCAGACAGGAGTTCTCTTGGTAGTTTTTACACTACCTTGGTAGGCATTTGAAAGGCACCACAAAAGTTGTTCTTCCTGCTTTCTGGGCTGAGATGGGGAACCGCTGAATTTTGGACTCGGCCGGTGACAAAATGTTCCAAAGACACCCCATGCACAACTCCACCGGGGAAGGTGCCAGAAAGGAGTTCTCTTAGTAGTTTTTACACTACCTTGGTAGGCATTTGAAAGGCACCACAAAAGTTGTTTTACCTGCTTTCTGGGCTGAGATGGGGAACCGCTGAATTTTGGACTCGGCCGGTGACAAAATGTTCCAAACACACCCCATGCACAACTCCACTAGCGAAGGTGCCAGGGACGAGTTCTGTTGGTAGTTTTTACATTGCTCCGGTAGGCAGCAAAAGGACACCACAAAAGTTGTTCTTCCTGCTTTCTGGGCTGAGATGGGGAACCGCTGAATTTTGGAGTCGGCCGGTGACAAAATGTTCCAAAGACACCCCATGCACAACTCCACCGGGGAAGGTGCCAGACAGGAGTTCTCCTGGTAGTTTTTACACTACCTTGGTAGGCATCTGAAAGACACCACAAAAGTTGTTCTTCCTGCTTTCTGGGCTGAGATGGGGAACCGCTGAATTTTGGAGTCGGCCGGTGACAAAATGTTCCAAACACACCCCATGCACAACTCCACCGGGGAAGGTGCCAGACAGGACTTCTCTTAATAGTTTTTACACTACCTTGGTAGGCATCTGAAAGACACCACAAAAGTTGTTCTTCCTGCTTTCTGGGCTGAGATGGGGAACCGCTGAATTTTGGAGTCGGCCGGTGAAAAAATGTTCCAAACACACCCCATGCACAACTCCACTAGCGAAGGTGCCAGGGACGAGTTCTGTTGGTAGTTTTTACATTGCTCCGGTAGGCATCAAAAGGACACCACAAAAGTTGTTCTTCCTGCTTTCTGGGCTGAGATGGGGAATCGCTGAATTTTGGAGTCGGCCGGTGACAAAATGTTCCAAAGACACCCCATGCACAACTCCACCGGGGAAGGTGCCAGGCAGGAGTTCTCTTGGTAGTTTTTACACTACCTTGGTAGGCAGCTGAAAGGCACCACAAAAGTTGTTCTACCTGCTTTCTGGGCTGAGATGGGGAAACGCTGAATTTTGGAGTCAGCCGGTGACAAAATGTTCCAAAGACACCCCATGCACAACTCCACCGGGGAAGGTGCCAGGCAGGAGTTCTCTTGGTAGTTTTTACACTACCTTGGTAGGCATTTGAAAGGCACCACAAAAGTTGTTCTTCCTGCTTTCTGGGCTGAGATGGGGAACCGCTGAATTTTGGAGTCGGCCGGTGACAAAATGTTCCAAACACACCCCATGCACAACTCCACCGGGGAAGGTGCCAGAAAGGACTTCTCTTAATAGTTTTTACACTACCTTGGTAGGCATCTGAAAGACACCACAAAAGTTGTTTTACCTGCTTTCTGGGCTGAGATGGGGAACCGCTGAATTTTGGAGTCGGCCGGTGAAAAAATGTTCCAAACACACCCCATGCACAACTCCACTAGCGAAGGTGCCAGGGACGAGTTCTGTTGGTAGTTTTTACATTGCTCCGGTAGGCATCAAAAGGACACTACAAAAGTTGTTCTTCCTGCTTTCTGGGCTGAGATGGGGAATCGCTGAATTTTGGACTCGGCCGGTGACAAAATGTTCCAAAGACACCCCATGCACAACTCCACCGGGGAAGGTGCCAGGCAGGAGTTCTCTTGGTAGTTTTTACACTACCTTGGTAGGCAGCTGAAAGGCACCACAAAAGTTGTTCTACCTGCTTTCTGGGCTGAGATGGGGAACCGCTGAATTTTGGAGTCGGCCGGTGAAAAAATGTTCCAAACACACCCCATGCACAACTCCACTAGCGAAGGTGCCAGGGACGAGTTCTGTTGGTAGTTTTTACATTGCTCCGGTAGGCATCAAATGGACACCACAAAAGTTGTTCTTCCTGCTTTCTGGGCTGAGATGGGGAATCGCTGAATTTTGGACTCGGCCGGTGAGAAAATGTTCCAAAGACACCCCATGCACAACTCCACCAGGGAAGGTGCCAGGCAGGAGTTCTCTTGGTAGTTTTTACACTACCTTGGTAGGCAGCTGAAAGGCACCACAAAAGTTGTTCTACCTGCTTTCTGGGCTGAGATGGGGAACCGCTGAATTTTGGACTCGGCTGGTGACAAAATGTTCCAAAGACACCCCATGCACAACTCCACCGGGGAAGGTGCCAGACAGGAGTTCTCTTGGTAGTTTTTACACTACCTTGGTAGGCATTTGAAAGGCACCACAAAAGTTGTTCTTCCTGCTTTCTGGGCTGAGATGGGGAACCGCTGAATTTTGGACTCGGCCGGTGACAAAATGTTCCAAAGACACCCCATGCACAACTCCACCGGGGAAGGTGCCAGAAAGGAGTTCTCTTAGTAGTTTTTACACTACCTTGGTAGGCATTTGAAAGGCACCACAAAAGTTGTTTTACCTGCTTTCTGGGCTGAGATGGGGAACCGCTGAATTTTGGACTCGGCCGGTGACAAAATGTTCCAAACACACCCCATGCACAACTCCACTAGCGAAGGTGCCAGGGACGAGTTCTGTTGGTAGTTTTTACATTGCTCCGGTAGGCAGCAAAAGGACACCACAAAAGTTGTTCTTCCTGCTTTCTGGGCTGAGATGGGGAACCGCTGAATTTTGGAGTCGGCCGGTGACAAAATGTTCCAAAGACACCCCATGCACAACTCCACCGGGGAAGGTGCCAGAAAGGAGTTCTCCTGGTAGTTTTTACATTGCTCCGGTAGGCATCTGAAAGACACCACAAAAGTTGTTCTACCTGCTTTCTGGGCTGAGATGGGGAACCGCTGAATTTTGGAGTCGGCCGGTGACAAAATGTTCCAAACACACCCCATGCACAACTCCACCGGGGAAGGTGCCAGACAGGACTTCTCTTAATAGTTTTTACACTACCTTGGTAGGCATCTGAAAGACACCACAAAAGTTGTTTTACCTGCTTTCTGGGCTGAGATGGGGAACCGCTGAATTTTGGAGTCGGCCGGTGAAAAAATGTTCCAAACACACCCCATGCACAACTCCACTAGCGAAGGTGCCAGGGACGAGTTCTGTTGGTAGTTTTTACATTGCTCCGGTAGGCATCAAAAGGACACCACAAAAGTTGTTCTTCCTGCTTTCTGGGCTGAGATGGGGAATCGCTGAATTTTGGACTCGGCCGGTGACAAAATGTTCCAAAGACACCCCATGCACAACTCCACCGGGGAAGGTGCCAGGCAGGAGTTCTCTTGGTAGTTTTTACACTACCTTGGTAGGCAGCTGAAAGGCACCACAAAAGTTGTTCTACCTGCTTTCTGGGCTGAGATGGGGAACCGCTGAATTTTGGAGTCAGCCGGTGACAAAATGTTCCAAAGACACCCCATGCACAACTCCACCGGGGAAGGTGCCAGGCAGGAGTTCTCTTGGTAGTTTTTACACTACCTTGGTAGGCAGCTGAAAGGCACAAGAAAAGTTGTTCTACCTGCTTTCTGGGCTGAGATGGGGAACCGCTGAATTTTGGAGTCGGCCGGTGACAAAATGTTCCAAACACACCCCATGCACAACTCCACCGGGGAAGGTGCCAGACAGGACTTCTCTTAATAGTTTTTACACTACCTTGGTAGGCATCTGAAAGACACCACAAAAGTTGTTTTACCTGCTTTCTGGGATGAGATGGGGAACCGCTGAATTTTGGAGTCGGCCGGTGAAAAAATGTTCCAAACACACCCCATGCACAACTCCACTAGCGAAGGTGCCAGGGACGAGTTCTGTTGGTAGTTTTTACATTGCTCCGGTAGGCATCAAAAGGACACCACAAAAGTTGTTCTTCCTGCTTTCTGGGCTGAGATGGGGAACCGCTGAATTTTGGAGTGGGCCGGTGACAAAATGTTCCAAAGACACCCCATGCACAACTCCACCAAGGAAGGTGCCAGGCAGGAGTTCTCTTGGTAGTTTTTACACTACCTTGGTAGGCATCACAAGGACACCACAAAAGTTGTTCTTCCTGCTTTCTGGGCTGAGATGGGGAATCGCTGAATTTTGGAGTCGGCCGGTGACAAAATGTTCCAAAGACACCCCATGCACAACTCCACCGGGGAAGGTGCCAGGCAGGAGTTCTCTTGGTAGTTTTTACACTACCTTGGTAGGCAGCTGAAAGGCACGACAAAAGTTGTTCTTCCTGCTTTCTGGGCTGAGATGGGGAACCACTGAATTTTGGACTTGGCTGGTGACAAAATGTTCCAAACACACCCCATGCACAACTCCACTAGCGAAGGTGCCAGGGACGAGTTCTCCTGGTAGTTTTTACATTGCTCCGGTAGGCAGCAAAAGGACACCACAAAAGTTGTTCTTCCTGCTTTCTGGGCTGAGATGGGGAATCGCTGAATTTTGGACTCGGCCGGTGACAAAATGTTCCAAAGACACCCCATGCACAACTCCACCGGGGAAGGTGCCAGGCAGGAGTTCTCTTGGTAGTTTTTACACTACCTTGGTAGGCAGCTGAAAGGCACAAGAAAAGTTGTTCTACCTGCTTTCTGGGCTGAGATGGGGAACCGCTGAATTTTGGAGTCGGCCGGTGACAAAATGTTCCAAACACACCCCATGCACAACTCCACCGGGGAAGGTGCCAGAAAGGAGTTCTCTTAATAGTTTTTACACTACCTTGGTAGGCATCTGAAAGGCACCACAAAAGTTGTTTTACCTGCTTTCTGGGCTGAGATGGGGAACCGCTGAATTTTGGAGTCGGCCGGTGACAAAATGTTCCAAACACACCCCATGCACAACTCCACTAGCGAAGGTGCCAGGGACGAGTTCTGTTGGTAGTTTTTACATTGCTCCGGTAGGCAGCAAAAGGACACCACAAAAGTTGTTCTTCCTGCTTTCTGGGCTGAGATGGGGAATCGCTGAATTTTGGACTCGGCCGGTGACAAAATGTTCCAAAGACACCCCATGCACAACTCCACCGGGGAAGGTGCCAGACAGGAGTTCTCTTGGTAGTTTTTACACTACCTTGGTAGGCAGCTGAAAGGCACCACAAAAGTTGTTCTTCCTGCTTTCTGGGCTGAGATGGGGAACCGCTGAATTTTGGACTCGGCCGGTGACAAAATGTTCCAAAGACACCCCATGCACAACTCCACCGGGGAAGGTGCCAGGCAGGAGTTCTCTTGGTAGTTTTTACACTACCTTGGTAGGCAGCTGAAAGGCACCACAAAAGTTGTTCTACCTGCTTTCTGGGCTGAGATGGGGAACCGCTGAATTTTGGAGTCGGCCGGTGACAAAATGTTCCAAACACACCCCATGCACAACTCCACTAGCGAAGGTGCCAGGGACGAGTTCTGTTGGTAGTTTTTACATTGCTCCGGTAGGCATCAAAAGGACACCACAAAAGTTGTTCTTCCTGCTTTCTGGGCTGAGATGGGGAATCGCTGAATTTTGGACTCGGCCGGTGACAAAATGTTCCAAAGACACCCCCTGCACAACTCCACCGGGGAAGGTGCCAGAAAGGAGTTCTCTTGGTAGTTTTTACACTACCTTGGTAGGCAGCTGAAAGGCACCACAAAAGTTGTTCTTCCTGCTTTCTGGGCTGAGATGGGGAACCGCTGAATTTTGGACTCGGCTGGTGACAAAATGTTCCAAACACACCCCATGCACAACTCCACTAGCGAAGGTGCCAGGGACGAGTTCTCCTGGTAGTTTTTACATTGCTCCGGTAGGCAGCAAAAGGACACCACAAAAGTTGTTCTTCCTGCTTTCTGGGCTGAGATGGGGAACCGCTGAATTTTGGACTCGGCCGGTGACAAAATGTTCCAAAGACACCCCATGCACAACTCCACCGGGGAAGGTGCCAGGCAGGAGTTCTCTTGGTAGTTTTTACACTACCTTGGTAGGCAGCTGAAAGGCACCACAAAAGTTGTTCTACCTGCTTTCTGGGCTGAGATGGGGAACCGCTGAATTTTGGAGTCGGCCGGTGACAAAATGTTCCAAACACACCCCATGCACAACTCCACCGGGGAAGGTGCCAGAAAGGAGTTCTCTTAATAGTTTTTACACTACCTTGGTAGGCATCTGAAAGGCACCACAAAAGTTGTTGTACCTGCTTTCTGGGCTGAGATGGGGAACCGCTGAATTTTGGAGTCGGCCGGTGACAAAATGTTCCAAACACACCCCATGCACAACTCCACTAGCGAAGGTGCCAGGGACGAGTTCTGTTGGTAGTTTTTACATTGCTCCGGTAGGCATCAAAAGGACACCACAAAAGTTGTTCTTCCTGCTTTCTGGGCTGAGATGGGGAATCGCTGAATTTTGGAGTCGGCCGGTGACAAAATGTTCCAAAGACACCCCATGCACAACTCCACCGGGGAAGGTGCCAGGCAGGAGTTCTCTTGGTAGTTTTTACACTACCTTGGTAGGCAGCTGAAAGGCACCACAAAAGTTGTTCTACCTGCTTTCTGGGCTGAGATGGGGAACCGCTGAATTTTGGAGTCGGCTGGTGACAAAATGTTCCAAAGACACCCCATGCACAACTCCACCGGGGAAGGTGCCAGAAAGGAGTTCTCCTGGTAGTTTTTACATTGCTCCGGTAGGCATCTGAAAGACACCACAAAAGTTGTTCTACCTGCTTTCTGGGCTGAGATGGGGAACCGCTGAATTTTGGAGTCGGCCGGTGACAAAATGTTCCAAACACACCCCATGCACAACTCCACCGGGGAAGGTGCCAGGGAGGAGTTCTCTTGGTAGTTTTTACATTGCTCCGGTAGGCAGCAAAAGGACACCACAAAAGTTGTTCTTCCTGCTTTCTGGGCTGAGATGGGGAATCGCTGAATTTTGGACTCGGCCGGTGACAAAATGTTCCAAACACACCCCATGCACAACTCCACCGGGGAAGGTGCCAGACAGGAGTTCTCCTGGTAGTTTTTACATTGCTCCGGTAGGCATCTGAAAGACACCACAAAAGTTGTTCTACCTGCTTTCTGGGCTGAGATGGGGAACCGCTGAATTTTGGAGTCGGCTGGTGACAAAATGTTCCAAAGACACCCCATGCACAACTCCACCGGGGAAGGTGCCAGGCAGGAGTTCTCCTGGTAGTTTTTACACTACCTTGGTAGGCATTTGAAAGGCACCACAAAAGTTGTTCTTCCTGCTTTCTGGGCTGAGATGGGGAACCGCTGAATTTTGGAGTCGGCCGGTGACAAAATGTTCCAAACACACCCCATGCACAACTCCACTAGCAAAGGTGCCAGGGACGAGTTCTGTTGGTAGTTTTTACATTGCTCCGATAGGCATCAAAAGGACACCACAAAAGTTGTTCTTCCTGCTTTCTGGGCTGAGATGGGGAATCGCTGAATTTTGGACTCGTCCGGTGACAAAATGTTCCAAAGACACCCCATGCACAACTCCACCGGGGAAGGTGCCAGGCAGGAGTTCTCTTGGTAGTTTTTACAGTACCTTGGTAGGCAGCTGAAAGGCACAAGAAAAGTTGTTGTACCTGCTTTCTGGGCTGAGATGGGGAACCGCTGAATTTTGGACTCGGCTGGTGACAAAATGTTCCAAACACACCCCATGCACAACTCCACTAGCGAAGGTGCCAGGGACGAGTTCTGTTGGTAGTTTTTACATTGCTCCGGTAGGCAGCAAAAGGACACCACAAAAGTTGTTCTTCCTGATTTCTGGGCTGAGATGGGGAATCGCTGAATTTTGGAGTCGGCCGGTGACAAAATGTTCCAAAGACACCCCATGCACAACTCCACCGGGGAAGGTGCCAGGCAGGAGTTCTCTTAATAGTTTTTACACTACCTTGGTAGGCATCTGAAAGGCACCACAAAAGTTGTTCTACCTGCTTTCTGGGCTGAGATGGGGAACCGCTGAATTTTGGAGTCGGCCGGTGACAAAATGTTCCAAAGACACCCCATGCACAACTCCACCGGGGAAGGTGCCAGACAGGAGTTCTCTTAGTAGTTTTTACACTACCTTGGTAGGCATCTGAAAGACACCACAAAAGTTGTTCTACCTGCTTTCTGGGCTGAGATGGGGAACGGCTGAATTTTGGAGTCGGCCGGTGACAAAATGTTCCAAACACAACCCATGCACAACTCCACTAGCGAAGGTGCCAGGGACGAGTTCTGTTGGTAGTTTTTACATTGCTCAGGTAGGCATCAAAAGGACACCACAAAAGTTGTTCTACCTGCTTTCTGGGTTGAGATGGGGAATCGCTGAATTTTGGACTCGGCCGGTGACAAAATTTTCCAAAGACACCCCATGCACAACTCCACCGGGGAAGGTGCCAGAAAGGAGTTCTCTTAATAGTTTTTACACTACCTTGGTAGGCATCTGAAAGACACCACAAAAGTTGTTCTTCCTGCTTTCTGGGCTGAGATGGGGAACCGCTGAATTTTGGAGTCGGCCGGTGACAAAATGTTCCAAACACACCCCATGCACAACTCCACTAGCGAAGGTGCCAGGGACGAGTTCTCCTGGTAGTTTTTACATTGCTCCGATAGGCATCAAAAGGACACCACAAAAGTTGTTCTTCCTGCTTTCTGGGCTGAGATGGGGAATCGCTGAATTTTGGACTCGGCCGGTGACAAAATGTTCCAAACACACCCCATGCACAACTCCACCAGGGAAGGTGCCAGGCAGGAGTTCTCTTGGTAGTTTTTACACTACCTTGGTAGGCAGCTGAAAGGCACAAGAAAAGTTGTTGTACCTTCTTTCTGGGCTGAGATGGGGAACCGCTGAATTTTGGAGTCGGCCGGTGACAAAATGTTCCAAACACACCCCATGCACAACTCCACCGGGGAAGGTGCCAGACAGGAGTTCTCTTAATAGTTTTTACACTACCTTGGTAGGCATCTGAAAGACACCACAAAAGTTGTTCAACCTGCTTTCTGGGCTGAGATGGGGAACCGCTGAATTTTGGAGTCGGCCGGTGACAAAATGTTCCAAACACACCCCATGCACAACTCCACCGGGGAAGGTGCCAGACAGGAGTTCTCTTAATAGTTTTTACACTACCTTGGTAGGCATCTGAAAGACACCACAAAAGTTGTTGTACCTGCTTTCTGGGCTGAGATGGGGAACCGCTGAATTTTGGACTAGGCCGGTGACAAAATGTTCCAAACACACCCCATGCACAACTCCACTAGCGAAGGTGCCAGGGACGAGTTCTGTTGGTAGTTTTTACATTGCTCCGGTAGGCAGCAAAAGGACACCACAAAAGTTGTTCTTCCTGCTTTCTGGGCTGAGATGGGGAATCGCTGAATTTTGGACTCGGCTGGTGACAAAATTTTAATAAATACTCCCCATGCACAACTCCACTAGCGAAGGTGCCAGGAACGAATTCTGTTGGTAGTTTTTACATTGCTCCGGTAGGCATCTGAAAGACACCACAAAAGTTGTTCTACCTGCTTTCTGGGCTGAGATGGGGAACCGCTGACTTTTGGACTCGGCTGGTGACAAAATGTTCCAAAGACACCCCATGCACAACTCCACCGGGGAAGGTGCCAGACAGGAGTTCTCCTGGTAGTTTTTACATTGCTCCGGTAGGCATCTGAAAGACACCACAAAAGTTGTTCTACCTGCTTTCTGGGCTGAGATGGGGACCGCTGAATTTTGGAGTCGGCCGGTGACAAAATGTTCCAAACACACCCCATGCACAACTCCACCGGGGAAGGTGCCAGACAGGAGTTCTCTTAATAGTTTTTACACTACCTTGGTAGGCATCTGAAAGGCACCACAAAAGTTGTTCTACCTGCTTTCTGGGCTGAGATGGGGAACCGCTGAATTTTGGAGTTGGCCGGTGACAAAATGTTCCAAACACAACCCCATGCACAACTCCACCGGGGAAGGTGCCAGACAGGACTTCTCTTAATAGTTTTTACACTACCTTGGTAGGCATCTGAAAGGCACCACAAAAGTTGTTGTACCTGCTTTCTGGGCTGAGATGGGGAACCGCTGAATTTTGGACTCGGCCGGTGACAAAATGTTCCAAACACACCCCATGCACAACTCCACTAGCGAAGGTGCCAGGGACGAGTTCTGTTGGTAGTTTTTACATTGCTCCGGTAGGCAGCAAAAGGACACCACAAAAGTTGTTCTTCCTGCTTTCTGGGCTGAGATGGGGAATCGCTGAATTTTGGAGTCGGCCGGTGACAAAATGTTCCAAAGACATCCCATGCACAACTCCACCGGGGAAGTTGCCAGGCAGGAGTTCTCTTGGTAGTTTTTACACTACCTTGGTAGGCAGCTGAAAGGCACCACAAAAGTTGTTCTACCTGCTTTCTGGGCTGAGATGGGGAACCGCTGAATTTTGGAGTCGGCCGGTGACAAAATGTTCCAAAGACACCCCATGCACAACTCCACCGGGGAAGGTGCCAGGCAGGAGTTCTCCTGGTAGTTTTTACATTGCTCCGGTAGGCATCTGAAAGACACCACAAAAGTTGTTGTACCTGCTTTCTGGGCTGAGATGGGGAACCGCTGAATTTTGGAGTCGGCCGGTGACAAAATGTTCCAAACACACCCCATGCACAACTCCACCGGGGAAGGTGCCAGACAGGAGTTCTCCTGGTAGTTTTTACATTGCTCCGGTAGGCATCTGAAAGACACCACAGAAGTTGTTCTACCTGCTTTCTGGGCTGAGATGGGGAACCGCTGAATTTTGGAGTCGGCCGGTGACAAAATGTTCCAAACACACCCCATGCACAACTCCACCGGGGAAGGTGCCAGACAGGACTTCTCTTAATAGTTTTTACACTACCTTGGTAGGCATCTGAAAGACACCACAAAAGTTGTTTTACCTGCTTTCTGGGCTGAGATGGGGAACCGCTGAATTTTGGAGTCGGCCGGTGACAAAATGTTCCAAACACACCCCATGCACAACTCCACCGGGGAAGGTGCCAGACAGGAGTTCTCTTAATAGTTTTTACACTACCTTGGTAGGCATCTGAAAGACACCACAAAAGTTGTTGTACCTGCTTTCTGGGCTGAGATGGGGAACCGCTGAATTTTGGAGTCAGCCGGTGACAAAATGTTCCAAAGACACCCCATGCACAACTCCACCGGGGAAGGTGCCAGAAAGGAGTTCTCTTAGTAGTTTTTACACTACCTTGGTAGGCATTTGAAAGGCACCACAAAAGTTGTTCTTCCTGCTTTCTGGGCTGAGATGGGGAACCGCTGAATTTTGGAGTCGGCCGGTGACAAAATGTTCCAAAGACACCCCATGCACAACTCCACCGGGGAAGGTGCCAGACAGGAGTTCTCTTAGTAGTTTTTACACTACCTTGTTAGGCATCTGAAAGACACCACAAAAGTTGTTCTACCTGCTTTCTGGGCTGAGATGGGGAACGGCTGAATTTTGGAGTCGGCCGGTGACAAAATGTTCCAAACACACCCCATGCACAACTCCACTAGCGAAGGTGCCAGGGACGAGTTCTGTTGGTAGTTTTTACATTGCTCCGGTAGGCATCAAAAGGACACCACAAAAGTTGTTCTTCCTGCTTTCTGGGCTGAGATGGGGAATCGCTGAATTTTGGACTCGGCCGGTGACAAAATTTTCCAAAGACACCCCATGCACAACTCCACCGGGGAAGGTGCCAGACAGGAGTTCTCTTAATAGTTTTTACACTACCTTGGTAGGCATCTGAAAGACACCACAAAAGTTGTTTTACCTGCTTTCTGGGCTGAGATGGGGAACCGCTGAATGTTGGAGTCGGCCGGTGACAAAATGTTCCAAACACACCCCATGCACAACTCCACCGGGGAAGGTGCCAGACAGGAGTTCTCCTGGTAGTTTTTACATTGCCTTGGTAGGCATCTGAAAGACACCACAAAAGTTGTTCTACCTGCTTTCTGGGCTGAGATGGGGAACCGCTGAATTTTGGAGTCGGCTGGTGACAAAATGTTCCAAAGACACCCCATGCACAACTCCACCGGGGAAGGTGCCAGACAGGAGTTCTCTTAGTAGTTTTTACACTACCTTGGTAGGCATTTGAAAGGCACCACAAAAGTTGTTCTTCCTGCTTTCTGGGCTGAGATGGGGAACCGCTGAATTTTGGAGTCGGCCGGTGACAAAATGTTCCAAAGACACCCCATGCACAACTCCACTAGCGAAGGTGCCAGGGACGAGTTCTCCTGGTAGTTTTTACATTGCTCCGATAGGCATCAAAAGGACACCACAAAAGTTGTTCTTCCTGCTTTCTGGGCTGAGATGGGGAATCGCTGAATTTTGGACTCGGCCGGTGACAAAATGTTCCAAACACACCCCATGCACAACTCCACCGGGGAAGGTGCCAGGCAGGAGTTCTCCTGGTAGTTTTTACACTACCTTGGTAGGCAGCTGAAAGGCACAAGAAAAGTTGTTGTACCTTCTTTCTGGGCTGAGATGGGGAACCGCTGAATTTTGGAGTCGGCCGGTGACAAAATGTTCCAAACACACCCCATGCACAACTCCACCGGGGAAGGTGCCAGACAGGAGTTCTCCTGGTAGTTTTTACATTGCTCCTGTAGGCATCTGAAAGACACCACAAAAGTTGTTCTACCTGCTTTCTGGGCTGAGATGGGGAACCACTGAATTTTGGAGTCGGCCGGTGACAAAATGTTCCAAACACACCCCATGCACAAGTCCACCGGGGAAGGTGCCAGACAGGAGTTCTCTTAATAGTTTTTACACTACCTTGGTAGGCATCTGAAAGACACCACAAAAGTTGTTGTACCTGCCTTCTGGGCTGAGATGGGGAACAGCTGAATTTTGGACTCGGCCGGTGACAAAATGTTCCAAACACACCCCATGCACAACTCCACTAGCGAAGGTGCCAGGGACGAGTTCTGTTGGTAGTTTTTACATTGCTCCGGTAGGCACCAAAAGGACACCACAAAAGTTGTTCTTCCTGCTTTCTGGGCTGAGATGGGGAACCGCTGAATTTTGGAGTCGGCCGGTGACAAAATGTTCCAAAGACACCCCATGCACAACTCCACCGGGGAAGGTGCCAGACAGGAGTTCTCTTGGTAGTTTTTACACTACCTTGGTAGGCAGCTGAAAGGCACCACAAAAGTTGTTCTACCTGCTTTCTGGGCTGAGATGGGGAACCGCTGAATTTTGGACTCGGCTGGTGACAAAATTTTAATAAATACACCCCATGCACAACTCCACTAGCGAAGGTGCCAGGAACAAATTCTGTTGGTAGTTTTTACATTGCTCCGGTAGGCATCTGAAAGACACCACAAAAGTTGTTCTACCTGCTTTCTGGGCTGAGATGGGGAACCGCTGACTTTTGGACTCGGCTGGTGACAAAATGTTCCAAACACACCCCATGCACAACTCCACCGGGGAAGGTGCCAGACAGGAGTTCTCCTGGTAGTTTTTACATTGCTCCGGTAGGCATCTGAAAGACACCACAAAAGTTGTTCTACCTGCTTTCTGGGCTGAGATGGGGAACCGCTGAATTTTGGAGTCGGCCGGTGACAAAATGTTCCAAACACACCCCATGCACAACTCCACCGGGGAAGGTGCCAGGCAGGAGTTCTCCTGGTAGTTTTTACATTGCTCCGGTAGGCATCTGAAAGACACCACAAAAGTTGTTCTACCTGCTTTCTGGGCTGAGATGGGGAACCGCTGAATTTTGGACTCGGCCGGTGACAAAATGTTCCAAAGACACCCCATGCACAACTCCACCGGGGAAGGTGCCAGACAGGAGTTCTCTTAATAGTTTTTACACTACCTTGGTAGGCATCTGAAAGACACCACAAAAGTTGTTCTACCTCCTTTCTGGGCTGAGATGGGGAACCGCTGAATTTTGGAGTCGGCCGGTGACAAAATGTTCCAAACACAACCCCATGCACAACTCTACCGGGGAAGGTGCCAGACAGGAGTTCTCTTGGTAGTTTTTACACTACCTTGGTAGGCAGCTGAAAGGCACCACAAAAGTTGTTCTACCTGCTTTCTGGGCTGAGATGGGGAACCGCTGAATTTTGGAGTCGGCCGGTGACAAAATGTTCCAAAGACACCCCATGCACAACTCCACCGGGGAAGGTGCCAGACAGGAGTTCTCTTGGTAGTTTTTACATTGCTCCGGTAGGCAGCAAAAGGACACCACAAAAGTTGTTCTTCCTGCTTTCTGGGCTGAGATGGGGAATCGCTGAATTTTGGACTCGGCCGGTGACAAAATGTTCCAAAGACATCCCATGCACAACTCCACCGGGGAAGGTGCCAGACAGGAGTTCTCTTAGTAGTTTTTACACTACCTTGGTAGGCATTTGAAAGGCACCACAAAAGTTGTTCTTCCTGCTTTCTGGGCTGAGATGGGGAACCGCTGAATTTTGGAGTCGGCCGGTGAAAAAATGTTCCAAAGACACCCCATGCACAACTCCACTAGCAAAGGTGCCAGGCACGAGTTCTGTTGGTAGTTTTTACATTGCTCCGGTAGGCATCAAAAGGACACCACAAAAGTTGTTCTTCCTGCTTTCTGGGCTGAGATGGGGAACCGCTGAATTTTGGAGTCGGCCGGTGAAAAAATGTTCCAAAGACACCCCATGCACAACTCCACCAGGGAAGGTGCCAGGCAGGAGTTCTCTTGGTAGTTTTTACACTACCTTGGTAGGCAGGTGAAAGGCACAAGAAAAGTTGTTGTACCTGCTTTCTGGGCTGAGATGGGGAACTGCTGAATTTTGGACTCGGCCGGTGACAAAATGTTCCAAAGACACCCCATGCACAACTCCACTAGCGAAGGTGCCAGACAGGAGTTCTCCTGGTAGTTTTTACATTGCTCCGGTAGGCATCTGAAAGACACCAAAAAAGTTGTTCTACCTGCTTTCTGGGCTGAGATGGGGAACCGCTGAATTTTGGACTCGGCCGGTGACAAAATGTTCCAAACACACCCCATGCACAACTCCACTAGCGAAGGTGCCAGGGACGAGTTCTGTTGGTAGTTTTTACATTGCTCCGGTAGGCATCTGAAAGACACCACAAAAGTTGTTCTACCTGCTTTCTGGGCTGAGATGGGGAACCGCTGAATTTTGGAGTCGGCCGGTGACAAAATGTTCCAAAGACACCCCATGCACAACTCCACCGGGGAAGGTGCCAGACAGGAGTTCTCCTGGTAGTTTTTACACTACCTTGGTAGGCATCTGAAAGACACCACAAAAGTTGTTTTACCTGCTTTCTGGGCTGAGATGGCGAACCGCTGAATGTTGGAGTCGGCCGGTGACAAAATGTTCCAAACACACCCCCTGCACAACTCCACCGGGGAAGGTGCCAGACAGGAGTTCTCTTAATAGTTTTTACACTACCTTGGTAGGCATCTGAAAGACACCACAAAAGTTGTTGTACCTGCTTTCTGGGCTGAGATGGGGAACCGCTGAATTTTGGACTCGGCCGGTGACAAAATGTTCCAAACACACCCCATGCACAACTCCACTAGCGAAGGTGCCAGGGACGAGTTCTGTTGTTAGTTTTTACATTGCTCCGGTAGGCAGCAAAAGGACACCACAAAAGTTGTTCTTCCTGCTTTCTGGGCTGAGATGGGGAATCGCTGAATTTTGGAGTCGGCCGGTGACAAAATGTTCCAAAGACACCCCATGCACAACTCCACCGGGGAAGGTGCCAGACAGGAGTTCTCTTAATAGTTTTTACACTACCTTGGTAGGCATCTGAAAGACACCACAAAAGTTGTTTTACCTGCTTTCTGGGCTGAGATGGGGAACCGCTGAATTTTGGAGTCGGCCGGTGACAAAATGTTCCAAACACACCCCATGCACAACTCCACCGGGGAAGGTGCCAGACAGGAGTTCTCTTAATAGTTTTTACACTACCTTGGTAGGCATCTGAAAGACACCACAAAAGTTGTTGTACCTGCTTTCTGGGCTGAGATGGGGAACCGCTGAATTTTGGAGTCGGCTGGTGACAAAATGTTCCAAAGACACCCCATGCACAACTCCACCGGGGAAGGTGCCAGACAGGAGTTCTCTTAATAGTTTTTACACTACCTTGGTAGGCATCTGAAAGGCACCACAAAAGTTGTTGTACCTGCTTTCTGGGCTGAGATGGGGAACCGCTGAATTTTGGAGTCGGCCGGTGACAAAATGTTCCAAACACACCCCATGCACAACTCCACTAGCGAAGGTGCCAGGGACGAGTTCTGTTGGTAGTTTTTACATTGCTCCGGTAGGCAGCAAAACGACACCACAAAAGTTGTTCTTCCTGCTTTCTGGGCTGAGATGGGGAATCGCTGAATTTTGGACTCGGCTGGTGACAAAATGTTCCAAATACACCCCATGCACAACTCCACCGGGGAAGGTGCCAGACAGGAGTTCTCCTGGTAGTTTTTACATTGCCTTGGTAGGCATCTGAAAGACACCACAAAAGTTGTTCTACCTGCTTTCTGGGCTGAGATGGGGAACCGCTGAATTTTGGAGTCGGCTGGTGACAAAATGTTCCAAAGACATCCCATGCACAACTCCACCGGGGAAGGTGCCAGGCAGGAGTTCTCCTGGTAGCTTTTACACTACCTTGGTAGGCATTTGAAAGGCACCACAAAAGTTGTTCTTCCTGCTTTCTGGGCTGAGATGGGGAACCGCTGAATTTTGGAGTCGGCCGGTGAAAAAATGTTCCAAACACACCCCATGCACAACTCCACTAGCGAAGGTGCCAGGGACGAGTTCTCCTGGTAGTTTTTACATTGCTCCGATAGGCATCAAAAGGACACCACAAAAGTTGTTCTTCCTGCTTTCTGGGCTGAGATGGGGAATCGCTGAATTTTGGAGTCGGACGGTGACAAAATGTTCCAAAGACACCCCATGCACAACTCCACCGGGGAAGGTGCCAGGCAGGAGTTCTCTTGGTAGTTTTTACACTACCTTGGTAGGCAGCTGAAAGGCACAAGAAAAGTTGTTGTACCTTCTTTCTGGGCTGAGATGGGGAACCGCTGAATTTTGGAGTCGGCCGGTGACAAAATGTTCCAAAGACACCCCATGCACAACTCCACCGGGGAAGGTGCCAGACAGGAGTTCTCCTGGTAGTTTTTACATTGCTCCGGTAGGCATCTGAAAGACACCACAAAAGTTGTTGTACCTGCTTTCTGGGCTGAGATGGGGAACCGCTGAATTTTGGACTCGGCCGGTGACAAAATGTTCCAAACACACCCCATGCACAACTCCACTAGCGAAGGTGCCAGGGACGAGTTCTGTTGGTAGTTTTTACATTGCTCCGGTAGGCACCAAAAGGACACCACAAAAGTTGTTCTTCCTGCTTTCTGGGCTGAGATGGGGAACCGCTGAATTTTGGAGTCGGCCGGTGACAAAATGTTCCAAAGACACCCCATGCACAACTCCACCGGGGAAGGTGCCAGGCAGGAGTTCTCTTGGTAGTTTTTACACTACCTTGGTAGGCAGCTGAAAGGCACCACAAAAGTTGTTCTACCTGCTTTCTGGGCTGAGATGGGGAACCGCTGAATTTTGGACTCGGCTGGTGACAAAATTTTAATAAATACACCCCATGCACAACTCCACTAGCGAAGGTGCCAGGAACAAATTCTGTTGGTAGTTTTTACATTGCTCCGGTAGGCATCTGAAAGACACCACAAAAGTTGTTCTACCTGCTTTCTGGGCTGAGATGGGGAACCGCTGACTTTTGGACTCGGCTGGTGACAAAATGTTCCAAAGACACCCCATGCACAACTCCACCGGGGAAGGTGCCAGACAGGAGTTCTCCTGGTAGTTTTTACATTGCTCCGGTAGGCATCTCAAAGACACCACAAAAGTTGTTCTACCTGCTTTCTGGGCTGAGATGGGGAACCGCTGAATTTTGGACTCGGCCGGTGACAAAATGTTACAAAGACACCCCATGCACAACTCCACCGGGGAAGGTGCCAGGCAGGAGTTCTCCTGGTAGTTTTTACATTGCTCCGGTAGGCATCTGAAAGACACCACAAAAGTTGTTCTACCTGCTTTCTGGGCTGAGATGGGGAACCGCTGAATTTTGGAGTCGGCCGGTGACAAAATGTTCCAAAGACACCCCATGCACAACTCCACCGGGGAAGGTGCCAGACAGGAGTTCTCTTAATAGTTTTTACACTACCTTGGTAGGCATCTGAAAGACACCACAAAAGTTGTTCTACCTCCTTTCTGGGCTGAGATGGGGAACCGCTGAATTTTGGAGTCGGCCGGTGACAAAATGTTCCAAACACAACCCCATGCACAACTCTACCGGGGAAGGTGCCAGACAGGAGTTCTCTTGGTAGTTTTTACACTACCTTGGTAGGCAGCTGAAAGGCACCACAAAAGTTGTTCTACCTGCTTTCTGGGCTGAGATGGGGAACCGCTGAATTTTGGAGTCGGCCGGTGACAAAATGTTCCAAAGACACCCCATGCACAACTCCACCGGGGAAGGTGCCAGACAGGAGTTCTCTTGGTAGTTTTTACATTGCTCCGGTAGGCAGCAAAAGGACACCACAAAAGTTGTTCTTCCTGCTTTCTGGGCTGAGATGGGGAATCGCTGAATTTTGGACTCGGCCGGTGACAAAATGTTCCAAAGACATCCCATGCACAACTCCACCGGGGAAGGTGCCAGGCAGGAGTTCTCTTAGTAGTTTTTACACTACCTTGGTAGGCATTTGAAAGGCACCACAAAAGTTGTTCTTCCTGCTTTCTGGGCTGAGATGGGGAACCGCTGAATTTTGGAGTCGGCCGGTGAAAAAATGTTCCAAAGACACCCCATGCACAACTCCACTAGCAAAGGTGCCAGGCACGAGTTCTGTTGGTAGTTTTTACATTGCTCCGGTAGGCATCAAAAGGACACCACAAAAGTTGTTCTTCCTGCTTTCTGGGCTGAGATGGGGAACCGCTGAATTTTGGAGTCGGCCGGTGAAAAAATGTTCCAAAGACACCCCATGCACAACTCCACCAGGGAAGGTGCCAGGCAGGAGTTCTCTTGGTAGTTTTTACACTACCTTGGTAGGCAGGTGAAAGGCACAAGAAAAGTTGTTGTACCTGCTTTCTGGGCTGAGATGGGGAACTGCTGAATTTTGGACTCGGCCGGTGACAAAATGTTCCAAAGACACCCCATGCACAACTCCACTAGCGAAGGTGCCAGACAGGAGTTCTCCTGGTAGTTTTTACATTGCTCCGGTAGGCATCTGAAAGACACCAAAAAAGTTGTTCTACCTGCTTTCTGGGCTGAGATGGGGAACCGCTGAATTTTGGAGTCGGCCGGTGACAAAATGTTCCAAACACACCCCATGCACAACTCCACTAGCGAAGGTGCCAGGGACGAGTTCTGTTGGTAGTTTTTACATTGCTCCGGTAGGCATCTGAAAGACACCACAAAAGTTGTTCTACCTGCTTTCTGGGCTGAGATGGGGAACCGCTGAATTTTGGAGTCGGCCGGTGACAAAATGTTCCAAAGACACCCCATGCACAACTCCACCGGGGAAGGTGCCAGACAGGAGTTCTCTTAATAGTTTTTACACTACCTTGGTAGGCATCTGAAAGACACCACAAAAGTTGTTCTACCTCCTTTCTGGGCTGAGATGGCGAACCGCTGAATGTTGGAGTCGGCCGGTGACAAAATGTTCCAAAGACACCCCCTGCACAACTCCACCGGGGAAGGTGCCAGACAGGAGTTCTCTTAATAGTTTTTACACTACCTTGGTAGGCATCTGAAAGACACCACAAAAGTTGTTGTACCTGCTTTCTGGGCTGAGATGGGGAACCGCTGAATTTTGGACTCGGCCGGTGACAAAATGTTCCAAACACACCCCATGCACAACTCCACTAGCGAAGGTGCCAGGGACGAGTTCTGTTGTTAGTTTTTACATTGCTCCGGTAGGCAGCAAAAGGACACCACAAAAGTTGTTCTTCCTGCTTTCTGGGCTGAGATGGGGAATCGCTGAATTTTGGAGTCGGCCGGTGACAAAATGTTCCAAAGACACCCCATGCACAACTCCACCGGGGAAGGTGCCAGACAGGAGTTCTCTTAATAGTTTTTACACTACCTTGGTAGGCATCTGAAAGACACCACAAAAGTTGTTTTACCTGCTTTCTGGGCTGAGATGGGGAACCGCTGAATTTTGGAGTCGGCCGGTGACAAAATGTTCCAAACACACCCCATGCACAACTCCACCGGGGAAGGTGCCAGACAGGAGTTCTCTTAATAGTTTTTACACTACCTTGGTAGGCATCTGAAAGACACCACAAAAGTTGTTGTACCTGCTTTCTGGGCTGAGATGGGGAACCGCTGAATTTTGGAGTCGGCTGGTGACAAAATGTTCCAAAGACACCCCATGCACAACTCCACCGGGGAAGGTGCCAGACAGGAGTTCTCTTAATAGTTTTTACACTACCTTGGTAGGCATCTGAAAGGCACCACAAAAGTTGTTGTACCTGCTTTCTGGGCTGAGATGGGGAACCGCTGAATTTTGGACTCGGCCGGTGACAAAATGTTCCAAACACACCCCATGCACAACTCCACTAGCGAAGGTGCCAGGGACGAGTTCTGTTGGTAGTTTTTACATTGCTCCGGTAGGCAGCAAAACGACACCACAAAAGTTGTTCTTCCTGCTTTCTGGGCTGAGATGGGGAATCGCTGAATTTTGGACTCGGCTGGTGACAAAATGTTCCAAATACACCCCATGCACAACTCCACCGGGGAAGGTGCCAGACAGGAGTTCTCCTGGTAGTTTTTACATTGCCTTGGTAGGCATCTGAAAGACACCACAAAAGTTGTTCTACCTGCTTTCTGGGCTGAGATGGGGAATCGCTGAATTTTGGAGTCGGCTGGTGACAAAATGTTCCAAAGACATCCCATGCACAACTCCACCGGGGAAGGTGCCAGGCAGGAGTTCTCCTGGTAGCTTTTACACTACCTTGGTAGGCATTTGAAAGACACCACAAAAGTTGTTCTACCTGCTTTCTGGGCTGAGATGGGGAACCGCTGAATTTTGGAGTCGGCCGGTGAAAAAATGTTCCAAACACACCCCATGCACAACTCCACCGGGGAAGGTGCCAGGCAGGAGTTCTCCTGGTAGTTTTTACATTGCTCCGATAGGCATCAAAAGGACACCACAAAAGTTGTTCTTCCTGCTTTCTGGGCTGAGATGGGGAATCGCTGAATTTTGGAGTCGGCCGGTGACAAAATGTTCCAAAGACACCCCATGCACAACTCCACCGGGGAAGGTGCCAGACAGGAGTTCTCTTAGTAGTTTTTACACTACCTTGGTAGGCAGCTGAAAGGCACAAGAAAAGTTGTTGTACCTTCTTTCTGGGCTGAGATGGGGAGCCGCTGAATTTTGGAGTCGGCCGGTGACAAAATGTTCCAAAGACACCCCATGCACAACTCCACCGGGGAAGGTGCCAGACAGGAGTTCTCCTGGTAGTTTTTACATTGCTCCGGTAGGCATCTGAAAGACACCACAAAAGTTGTTGTACCTGCTTTCTGGGCTGAGATGGGGAACCGCTGAATTTTGGAGTCGGCCGGTGACAAAATGTTCCAAACACACCCCATGCACAACTCCACCGGGGAAGGTGCCAGACAGGAGTTCTCATGGTAGTTTTTACATTGCTCCGGTAGGCATCTGAAAGACACCACAAAAGTTGTTCTACCTGCTTTCTGGGCTGAGATGGGGAACCGCTGAATTTTGGATTCGGCCGGTGACAAAATGTTCCAAACACACCCCATGCACAACTCCACCGGGGAAGGTGCCAGACAGGAGTTCTCTTAATAGTTTTTACACTACCTTGGTAGGCATCTGAAAGACACCACAAAAGTTGTTTTACCTGCTTTCTGGGCTGAGATGGGGAACCGCTGAATTTTGGACTCGGCCGGTGACAAAATGTTCCAAACACAACCCCATGCACAACTCCACCGGGGAAGGTGCCAGACAGGAGTTCTCTTAATAGTTTTTACACTACCTTGGTAGGCATCTGAAAGACACCACAAAAGTTGTTCTACCTGCTTTCTGGTCTGAGATGGGGAACCGCTGAATTTTGGAGTCGGCCGGTGACAAAATGTTCCAAATACACCCCATGCACAACTCCACTAGCGAAGGTGCCAGGGACGAGTTCTGTTGGTAGTTTTTACATTGCTCCGGTAGGCATCAAAAGGACACCACAAAAGTTGTTCTTCCTGCTTTCTGGGCTGAGATGGGGAACAGCTGAATTTTGGACTCGGCCGGTGACAAAATGTTCCAAAGACACCCCATGCACAACTCCACCGGGGAAGGTGCCAGGCAGGAGTTCTCTTGGTAGTTTTTACACTACCTTGGTAGGCAGCTGAAAGGCACAAGAAAAGTTGTTCTACCTGCTTTCTGGGCTGAGATGGGGAACCGCTGAATTTTGGAGTCGGCCGGTGACAAAATGTTCCAAACACACCCCATGCACAACTCCACCGGGGAAGGTGCCAGACAAGAGTTCTCTTGATAGTTTCTACACTACCTTGGTAGGCATTTGAAAGGCACCACAAAAGTTGTTCTACCTGCTTTCTGGGCTGAGATGGGGAACCGCTGAATTTTGGACTCGGCTGGTGACAAAATTTTAATAAATACACCCCATGCACAACTCCACTAGCGAAGGTGCCAGGAACGAATTCTGTTGGTAGTTTTTACATTGCTCCGGTAGGCATCTGAAAGACACCACAAAAGTTGTTCTTCCTGCTTTCTGGGCTGAGATGGGGAACCGCTGACTTTTGGACTCGGCTGGTGACAAAATGTTCCAAAGACACCCCATGCACAACTCCACCGGGGAAGGTGCCAGGCAGGAGTTCTCCTGGTAGTTTTTACATTGCTCCGGTAGGCATCTGAAAGACACCACAAAAGTTGTTCTACCTGCTTTCTGGGCTGAGATGGGGAACCGCTGAATTTTGGAGTCGGCCGGTGACAAAATGTTCCAAACACACCCCATGCACAACTCCACCGGGGAAGGTGCCAGGCAGGAGTTCTCCTGGTAGTTTTTACATTGCTCCGGTAGGCATCTGAAAGACACCACAAAAGTTGTTCAACCTGCTTTCTGGGCTGAGATGGGGAACCGCTGAATTTTGGAGTCGGCCGGTGACAAAATGTTCCAAAGACACCCCATGCACAACTCCACCGGGGAAGGTGCCAGAAAGGAGTTCTCTTAATAGTTTTTACACTACCTTGGTAGGCATCTGAAAGACACCACAAAAGTTGTTCTACCTCCTTTCTGGGCTGAGATGGGGAACCGCTGAATTTTGGACTCGGCCGGTGACAAAATGTTCCAAACACACCCCATGCACAACTCCACTAGCGAAGGTGCCAGGGACGAGTTCTGTTGTTAGTTTTTACATTGCTCCGGTAGGCAGCAAAAGGACACCACAAAAGTTGTTCTTCCTGCTTTCTGGGCTGAGATGGGGAACCGCTGAATTTTGGAGTCGGCCGGTGACAAAATGTTCCAAAGACACCCCATGCACAACTCCACCGGGGAAGGTGCCAGACAGGAGTTCTCTTAATAGTTTTTACACTACCTTGGTAGGCATCTGAAAGACACCACAAAAGTTGTTTTACCTGCTTTCTGGGCTGAGATGGGGAACCGCTGAATTTTGGAGTCGGCCGGTGACAAAATGTTCCAAACACACCCCATGCACAACTCCACCGGGGAAGGTGCCAGACAGGAGTTCTATTAATAGTTTTTACACTACCTTGGTAGGCATCTGAAAGGCACCACAAAAGTTGTTGTACCTGCTTTCTGGGCTGAGATGGGGAACCGCTGAATTTTGGAGTCGGCTGGTGACAAAATGTTCCAAAGACACCCCATGCACAACTCCACCGGGGAAGGTGCCAGACAGGAGTTCTCTTTATAGTTTTTACACTACCTTGGTAGGCATCTGAAAGGCACCACAAAAGTTGTTCTACCTGCTTTCTGGGCTGAGATGGGGAACCGCTGAATTTTGGACTCGGCCGGTGACAAAATGTTCCAAACACACCCCATGCACAACTCCACTAGCGAAGGTGCCAGGGACGAGTTCTGTTGGTAGTTTTTACATTGCTCCGGTAGGCAGCAAAAGGACACCACAAAAGTTGTTCTTCCTGCTTTCTGGGCTGAGATGGGGAATCGCTGAATTTTGGACTCGGCTGGTGACAAAATGTTCCAAATACACCCCATGCACAACTCCACCGGGGAAGGTGCCAGACAGGAGTTCTCCTGGTAGTTTTTACATTGCCTTGGTAGGCATCTAAAAGACACCACAAAAGTTGTTCTACCTGCTTTGTGGGCTGAGATGGGGAACCGCTGAATTTTGGAGTCGGCTGGTGACAAAATGTTCCAAAGACATCCCATGCACAACTCCACCGGGGAAGGTGCCAGGCAGGAGTTCTCCTGGTAGCTTTTACACTACCTTGGTAGGCATTTGAAAGGCACCACAAAAGTTGTTCTTCCTGCTTTCTGGGCTGAGATGGGGAACCGCTGAATTTTGGAGTCGGCCGGTGAAAAAATGTTCCAAAGACACCCCATGCACAACTCCACCGGGGAAGGTGCCAGGGACGAGTTCTCCTGGTAGTTTTTACACTACCTTGGTAGGCATCTGAAAGGCACCACAAAAGTTGTTCTACCTGCTTTCTGGGCTGAGATGGGGAACCGCTGAATTTTGGACTCGGCTGGTGACAAAATTTTAATAAATACACCCCATGCACAACTCCACTAGCGAAGGTGCCAGGAACGAATTCTGTTGGTAGTTTTTACATTGCTCCGGTAGGCATCTGAAAGACACCACAAAAGTTGTTCTTCCTGCTTTCTGGGCTGAGATGGGGAACCGCTGACTTTTGGACTCGGCTGGTGACAAAATGTTCCAAAGACACCCCATGCACAACTCCACCGGGGAAGGTGCCAGGCAGGAGTTCTCCTGGTAGTTTTTACATTGCTCCGGTAGGCATCTGAAAGACACCACAAAAGTTGTTCTACCTGCTTTCTGGGCTGAGATGGGGAACCGCTGAATTTTGGAGTCGGCCGGTGACAAAATGTTCCAAACACACCCCATGCACAACTCCACCGGGGAAGGTGCCAGGCAGGAGTTCTCCTGGTAGTTTTTACATTGCTCCGGTAGGCATCTGAAAGACACCACAAAAGTTGTTCAACCTGCTTTCTGGGCTGAGATGGGGAACCGCTGAATTTTGGAGTCGGCCGGTGACAAAATGTTCCAAAGACACCCCATGCACAACTCCACCGGGGAAGGTGCCAGACAGGAGTTCTCTTAATAGTTTTTACACTACCTTGGTAGGCATCTGAAAGACACCACAAAAGTTGTTCTACCTCCTTTCTGGGCTGAGATGGGGAACCGCTGAATTTTGGACTCGGCCGGTGACAAAATGTTCCAAACACACCCCATGCACAACTCCACTAGCGAAGGTGCCAGGGACGAGTTCTGTTGTTAGTTTTTACATTGCTCCGGTAGGCAGCAAAAGGACACCACAAAAGTTGTTCTTCCTGCTTTCTGGGCTGAGATGGGGAACCGCTGAATTTTGGAGTCGGCCGGTGACAAAATGTTCCAAAGACACCCCATGCACAACTCCACCGGGGAAGGTGCCAGACAGGAGTTCTCTTAATAGTTTTTACACTACCTTGGTAGGCATCTGAAAGACACCACAAAAGTTGTTCTACCTCCTTTCTGGGCTGAGATGGGGAACCGCTGAATTTTGGAGTCGGCCGGTGACAAAATGTTCCAAACACACCCCATGCACAACTCCACCGGGGAAGGTGCCAGACAGGAGTTCTCTTAATAGTTTTTACACTACCTTGGTAGGCATCTGAAAGACACCACAAAAGTTGTTGTACCTGCTTTCTGGGCTGAGATGGGGAACCGCTGAATTTTGGAGTCGGCTGGTGACAAAATGTTCCAAAGACACCCCATGCACAACTCCACCGGGGAAGGTGCCAGACAGGAGTTCTCTTTATAGTTTTTACACTACCTTGGTAGGCAGCTGAAAGGCACCACAAAAGTTGTTCTACCTGCTTTCTGGGCTGAGATGGGGAACCGCTGAATTTTGGACTCGGCCGGTGACAAAATGTTCCAAACACACCCCATGCACAACTCCACTAGCGAAGGTGCCAGGGACGAGTTCTGTTGGTAGTTTTTACATTGCTCCGGTAGGCAGCAAAAGGACACCACAAAAGTTGTTCTTCCTGCTTTCTGGGCTGAGATGGGGAATCGCTGAATTTTGGACTCGGCTGGTGACAAAATGTTCCAAATACACCCCATGCACAACTCCACCGGGGAAGGTGCCAGACAGGAGTTCTCCTGGTAGTTTTTACATTGCCTTGGTAGGCATCTAAAAGACACCACAAAAGTTGTTCTACCTGCTTTGTGGGCTGAGATGGGGAACCGCTGAATTTTGGAGTCGGCTGGTGACAAAATGTTCCAAAGACATCCCATGCACAACTCCACCGGGGAAGGTGCCAGGCAGGAGTTCTCCTGGTAGCTTTTACACTACCTTGGTAGGCATTTGAAAGGCACCACAAAAGTTGTTCTTCCTGCTTTCTGGGCTGAGATGGGGAACCGCTGAATTTTGGAGTCGGCCGGTGAAAAAATGTTCCAAACACACCCCATGCACAACTCCACTAGCGAAGGTGCCAGGGACGAGTTCTCCTGGTAGTTTTTACATTGCTCCGATAGGCATCAAAAGGACACCACAAAAGTTGTTCTTCCTGCTTTCTGGGCTGAGATGGGGTATCGCTGAATTTTGGAGTCGGCCGGTGACAAAATGTTCCAAAGACACCCCATGCACAACTCCACCGGGGAAGGTGCCAGGCAGGAGTTCTCTTGGTAGTTTTTACACTACCTTGGTAGGCAGCTGAAAGGCACAAGAAAAGTTGTTGTACCTTCTTTCTGGGCTGAGATGGGGAACCGCTGAATTTTGGACTCGGCCGGTGACAAAATGTTCCAAAGACACCCCATGCACAACTCCACCGGGGAAGGTGCCAGACAGGAGTTCTCCTGGTAGTTTTTACATTGCTCCGGTAGGCATCTGAAAGACACCACAAAAGTTGTTGTACCTGCTTTCTGGGCTGAGATGGGGAACCGCTGAATTTTGGAGTCGGCCGGTGACAAAATGTTCCAAACACACCCCATGCACAACTCCACCGGGGAAGGTGCCAGACAGGAGTTCTCATGGTAGTTTTTACATTGCTCCGGTAGGCATCTGAAAGACACCACAAAAGTTGTTCTACCTGCTTTCTGGGCTGAGATGGGGAACCGCTGAATTTTGGATTCGGCCGGTGACAAAATGTTCCAAACACACCCCATGCACAACTCCACCGGGGAAGGTGCCAGACAGGAGTTCTCTTAATAGTTTTTACACTACCTTGGTAGGCATCTGAAAGACACCACAAAAGTTGTTGTACCTGCTTTCTGGGCTGAGATGGGGAACCGCTGAATTTTGGACTCGGCCGGTGACAAAATGTTCCAAATACACCCCATGCACAACTCCACTAGCGAAGGTGCCAGGGACGAGTTCTCCTGGTAGTTTTTACATTGCTCCGGTAGGCACCAAAAGGACACCACAAAAGTTGTTCTTCCTGCTTTCTGGGCTGAGATGGGGAACCGCTGAATTTTGGACTCGGCCGGTGACAAAATGTTCCAAAGACACCCCATGCACAACTCCACCGGGGAAGGTGCCAGGCAGGAGTTCTCTTGGTAGTTTTTACACTACCTTGGTAGGCAGCTGAAAGGCACAAGAAAAGTTGTTCTACCTGCTTTCTGGGCTGAGATGGGGAACCGCTGAATTTTGGAGTCGGCCGGTGACAAAATGTTCCAAACACACCCCATGCACAACTCCACCGGGGAAGGTGCCAGACAGGAGTTCTCTTGATAGTTTTTACACTACCTTGGTAGGCATTTGAAAGGCACCACAAAAGTTGTTCTACATGCTTTCTGGGCTGAGATGGGGAACCGCTGAATTTTGGACTCGGCTGGTGACAAAATTTTAATAAATACACCCCATGCACAACTCCACTAGCGAAGGTGCCAGGAACGAATTCTGTTGGTAGTTTTTACATTGCTCCGGTAGGCATCTGAAAGACACCACAAAAGTTGTTCTTCCTGCTTTCTGGGCTGAGATGGGGAACCGCTGACTTTTGGACTCGGCTGGTGACAAAATGTTCCAAAGACACCCCATGCACAACTCCACCGGGGAAGGTGCCAGACAGGAGTTCTCCTGGTAGTTTTTACATTGCTCCGGTAGGCATCTGAAAGACACCACAAAAGTTGTTCTACCTGCTTTCTGGGCTGAGATGGGGAACCGCTGAATTTTGGAGTCGGCCGGTGACAAAATGTTCCAAACACACCCCATGCACAACTCCACCGGGGAAGGTGCCAGGCAGGAGTTCTCCTGGTAGTTTTTACATTGCTCCGGTAGGCATCTGAAAGACACCACAAAAGTTGTTCAACCTGCTTTCTGGGCTGAGATGGGGAACCGCTGAATTTTGGAGTCGGCCGGTGACAAAATGTTCCAAACACACCCCATGCACAACTCCACCGGGGAAGGTGCCAGACAGGAGTTCTCTTAATAGTTTTTACACTACCTTGGTAGGCATCTGAAAGACACCACAAAAGTTGTTCTACCTCCTTTCTGGGCTGAGATGGGGAACCGCTGAATTTTGGAGTCGGCCGGTGACAAAATGTTCCAAACACACCCCATGCACAACTCCACCGGGGAAGGTGCTAGACAGGAGTTCTCTTAATAGTTTTTACACTACCTTGGTAGGCATCTGAAAGGCACCACAAAAGTTGTTCTACCTGCTTTCTGGGCTGAGATGGGGAACAGCTGAATTTTGGACTCGGCTGGTGACAAAATTTTAATAAATACACCCCATGCACAACTCCACTAGCGAAGGTGCCAAAAACAAATTTTGTAGGTAGTTTTTACATTGCTCCTGTAGGCATCAAAAAGACACTACAAAAGTTGTTGTACCTGCTTTCTGGGCTGAGATGGGGAACCGCTGAATTTTGGACTCGGCTGGTGACAAAAAGTTCCAAACACACCCCCTGCACAACTCCACCGGGGAAGGTGCCAGACAGGAGTTCTCCTGGTAGTTTTTACATTGCTCCGGTAGGCATCTGAAAGACACCACAAAAGTTGTTCTACCTGCTTTCTGGGCTGAGATGGGGAACCGCTGAATTTTGGAGTCGGCTGGTGACAAAAAGTTCCAAACACACCCCATGCACAACTCCACCGGGGAAGGTGCCAGACAGGAGTTCTCCTGGTAGTTTTTACATTGCTCCGGTAGGCATCTGAAAGACACCACAAAAGTTGTTCTACCTGCTTTCTGGGCTGAGATGGGGAACCGCTGAATTTTGGAGTCGGCCGGTGACAAAATGTTCCAAACACACCCCCTGCACTACTCCACCGGGGAAGGTGCCAGGCAGGAGTTCTCCTGGTAGTTTTTACACTACCTTGGTAGGCATCTGAAAGGCACCACAAAAGTTGTTCTACCTGCTTTCTGGGCTGAGATGGGGAACCGCTGAATTTTGGACTCGGCCGGTGACAAAATGTTCCAAACACACCCCATGCACAACTCCACTAGCGAAGGTGCCAGGAACAAATTCTGTTGGTAGTTTTTACATTGCTCCGGTAGGCATCTGAAAGACACCACAAAAGTTGTTCTTCCTGCTTTCTGGGCTGAGATGGGGAATCGCTGAATTTTGGACTCGGCCGGTGACAAAATGTTCCAAAGACACCCCATGCACAACTCCACCGGGGAAGGTGCCAGGCAGGAGTTCTCTTGGTAGTTTTTACACTACCTTGGTAGGCAGCTGAAAGGCACAAGAAAAGTTGTTCTACCTGCTTTCTGGGCTGAGATGGGGAACCGCTGAATTTTGGACTCGGCCGGTGACAAAATGTTCCAAAGACACCCCATGCACAACTCCACCGGGGAAGGTGCCAGACAGGAGTTCTCTTGATAGTTTTTACACTACCTTGGTAGGCATTTGAAAGGCACCACAAAAGTTGTTCTACATGCTTTCTGGGCTGAGATGGGGAACCGCTGAATTTTGGACTCGGCTGGTGACAAAATTTTAATAAATACACCCCATGCACAACTCCACTAGCGAAGGTGCCAGGAACGAATTCTGTTGGTAGTTTTTACATTGCTCCGGTAGGCATCTGAAAGACACCACAAAAGTTGTTCTTCCTGCTTTCTGGGCTGAGATGGGGAACCGCTGACTTTTGGACTCGGCTGGTGACAAAATGTTCCAAAGACACCCCATGCACAACTCCACCGGGGAAGGTGCCAGACAGGAGTTCTCCTGGTAGTTTTTACATTGCTCCGGTAGGCATCTGAAAGACACCACAAAAGTTGTTCTACCTGCTTTCTGGGCTGAGATGGGGAACCGCTGAATTTTGGAGTCGGCCGGTGACAAAATGTTCCAAACACACCCCATGCACAACTCCACCGGGGAAGGTGCCAGGCAGGAGTTCTCCTGGTAGTTTTTACATTGCTCCGGTAGGCATCTGAAAGACACCACAAAAGTTGTTCAACCTGCTTTCTGGGCTGAGATGGGGAACCGCTGAATTTTGGAGTCGGCCGGTGACAAAATGTTCCAAACACACCCCATGCACAACTCCACCGGGGAAGGTGCCAGACAGGAGTTCTCTTAATAGTTTTTACACTACCTTGGTAGGCATCTGAAAGACACCACAAAAGTTGTTCTTCCTGCTTTTTGGTCTGAGATGGGGAACCGCTGAATTTTGGAGTCGGCCGGTGACAAAATGTTCCAAACACACCCCATGCACAACTCCACCGGGGAAGGTGCTAGACAGGAGTTCTCTTAATAGTTTTTACACTACCTTGGTAGGCATCTGAAAGGCACCACAAAAGTTGTTCTACCTGCTTTCTGGGCTGAGATGGGGAACAGCTGAATTTTGGACTCGGCTGGTGACAAAATTTTAATAAATACACCCCATGCACAACTCCACTAGCGAAGGTGCCAAAAACAAATTTTGTAGGTAGTTTTTACATTGCTCCTGTAGGCATCAAAAAGACACTACAAAAGTTGTTGTACCTGCTTTCTGGGCTGAGATGGGGAACCGCTGAATTTTGGACTCGGCTGGTGACAAAAAGTTCCAAACACACCCCCTGCACAACTCCACCGGGGAAGGTGCCAGACAGGAGTTCTCCTGGTAGTTTTTACATTGCTCCGGTAGGCATCTGAAAGACACCACAAAAGTTGTTCTACCTGCTTTCTGGGCTGAGATGGGGAACCGCTGAATTTTGGAGTCGGCTGGTGACAAAAAGTTCCAAACACACCCCATGCACAACTCCACCGGGGAAGGTGCCAGACAGGAGTTCTCCTGGTAGTTTTTACATTGCTCCGGTAGGCATCTGAAAGACACCACAAAAGTTGTTCTACCTGCTTTCTGGGCTGAGATGGGGAACCGCTGAATTTTGGAGTCGGCCGGTGACAAAATGTTCCAAACACACCCCCTGCACTACTCCACCGGGGAAGGTGCCAGGCAGGAGTTCTCCTGGTAGTTTTTACACTACCTTGGTAGGCATCTGAAAGGCACCACAAAAGTTGTTCTACCTGCTTTCTGGGCTGAGATGGGGAACCGCTGAATTTTGGACTCGGCCGGTGACAAAATGTTCCAAACACACCCCATGCACAACTCCACTAGCGAAGGTGCCAGGAACAAATTCTGTTGGTAGTTTTTACATTGCTCCGGTAGGCAGCAAAAGGACACCACAAAAGTTGTTCTTCCTGCTTTCTGGGCTGAGATGGGGAATCGCTGAATTTTGGACTCGGCCGGTGACAAAATGTTCCAAAGACACCCCATGCACAACTCCACCGGGGAAGGTGCCAGACAGGAGTTCTCTTAATAGTTTTTACACTACCTTGGTAGGCATCTGAAAGACACCACAAAAGTTGTTTTACCTGCTTTCTGGGCTGAGATGGGGAAACGCTGAATTTTGGAGTCGGCCGGTGAAAAAATGTTCCAAAGACACCCCATGCACAACTCCACCGGGGAAGGTGCCAGAAAGGAGTTCTCTTGGTAGTTTTTACATTGCTCCGGTAGGCAGCAAAAGGACACCACAAAAGTTGTTCTTCCTGCTTTCTGGGCTGAGATGGGGAATCGCTGAATTTTGGACTCGGCTGGTGACAAAATGTTCCAAATACACCCCATGCACAACTCCACCGGGGAAGGTGCCAGACAGGAGTTCTCCTGGTAGTTTTTACATTGCTCCGGTAGGCATCTGAAAGACACCACAAAAGTTGTTCTACCTGCTTTCTGGGCTGAGATGGGGAACCGCTGAATTTTGGAGTCGGCTGGTGACAAAATGTTCCAAAGACATCCCATGCACAACTCCACCGGGGAAGGTGCCAGACAGGAGTTCTCTTAGTAGTTTTTACACTACCTTGGTAGGCATTTGAAAGGCACCACAAAAGTTGTTGTACCTTCTTTCTGGGCTGAGATGGGGAACCGCTGAATTTTGGACTCGGCCGGTGACAAAATGTTCCAAACACACCCCATGCACAACTCCACTAGCGAAGGTGCCAGGGACGAGTTCTGTTGGTAGTTTTTACATTGCTCCGGTAGGCAGCAAAAGGACACCACAAAAGTTGTTCTTCCTGCTTTCTGGGCTGAGATGGGGAACCGCTGAATTTTGGACTCGGCCGGTGACAAAATGTTCCAAACACACCCCATGCACAACTCCACCGGGGAAGGTGCCAGGCAGGAGTTCTCTTGGTAGTTTTTACACTACCTTGGTAGGCAGCTGAAAGGCACCACAAAAGTTGTTCTACCTGCTTTCTGGGCTGAGATGGGGAATCGCTGAATTTTGGAGTCGGCCGGTGACAAAATGTTCCAAACACACCCCATGCACAACTCCACCGGGGAAGGTGCCAGACAGGAGTTCTCTTGATAGTTTTTACACTACCTTGGTAGGCAGCTGAAAGGCACCACAAAAGTTGTTCTACCTGCTTTCTGGGCTGAGATGGGGAACAGCTGAATTTTGGACTCGGCTGGTGACAAAATTTTAATAAATACACCCCATGCACAACTCCACTAGCGAAGGTGCCAGGAACGAATTCTGTTGGTAGTTTTTACATTGCTCCGGTAGGCATCTGAAAGACACCACAAAAGTTGTTCTTCCTG
Source organism: Falco cherrug (assembly GCF_023634085.1). NCBI lineage: Eukaryota > Metazoa > Chordata > Aves > Falconiformes > Falconidae > Falco > Falco cherrug. The sequence goes on along the minus strand of NW_026599299.1, from coordinate 152,852 downwards.
CTTTCTGGGCTGAGATGGGGAACCGCTGACTTTTGGACTCGGCTGGTGACAAAATGTTCCAAAGACACCCCATGCACAACTCCACCGGGGAAGGTGCCAGGCAGGAGTTCTCCTGGTAGTTTTTACATTGCTCCGGTAGGCATCTGAAAGACACCACAAAAGTTGTTCTACCTGCTTTCTGGGCTGAGATGGGGAACCGCTGAATTTTGGAGTCGGCCGGTGACAAAATGTTCCAAACACACCCCATGCACAACTCCACCGGGGAAGGTGCCAGGCAGGAGTTCTCCTGGTAGTTTTTACATTGCTCCGGTAGGCATCTGAAAGACACCACAAAAGTTGTTCAACCTGCTTTCTGGGCTGAGATGGGGAACCGCTGAATTTTGGAGTCGGCCGGTGACAAAATGTTCCAAAGACACCCCATGCACAACTCCACCGGGGAAGGTGCCAGACAGGAGTTCTCTTAATAGTTTTTACACTACCTTGGTAGGCATCTGAAAGACACCACAAAAGTTGTTCTACCTCCTTTCTGGGCTGAGATGGGGAACCGCTGAATTTTGGACTCGGCCGGTGACAAAATGTTCCAAACACACCCCATGCACAACTCCACTAGCGAAGGTGCCAGGGACGAGTTCTGTTGTTAGTTTTTACATTGCTCCGGTAGGCAGCAAAAGGACACCACAAAAGTTGTTCTTCCTGCTTTCTGGGCTGAGATGGGGAACCGCTGAATTTTGGAGTCGGCCGGTGACAAAATGTTCCAAAGACACCCCATGCACAACTCCACCGGGGAAGGTGCCAGACAGGAGTTCTCTTAATAGTTTTTACACTACCTTGGTAGGCATCTGAAAGACACCACAAAAGTTGTTCTACCTCCTTTCTGGGCTGAGATGGGGAACCGCTGAATTTTGGACTCGGCCGGTGACAAAATGTTCCAAACACACCCCATGCACAACTCCACCGGGGAAGGTGCCAGACAGGAGTTCTCTTAATAGTTTTTACACTACCTTGGTAGGCATCTGAAAGACACCACAAAAGTTGTTGTACCTGCTTTCTGGGCTGAGATGGGGAACCGCTGAATTTTGGAGTCGGCTGGTGACAAAATGTTCCAAAGACACCCCATGCACAACTCCACCGGGGAAGGTGCCAGACAGGAGTTCTCTTTATAGTTTTTACACTACCTTGGTAGGCAGCTGAAAGGCACCACAAAAGTTGTTCTACCTGCTTTCTGGGCTGAGATGGGGAACCGCTGAATTTTGGAGTCGGCCGGTGACAAAATGTTCCAAACACACCCCATGCACAACTCCACTAGCGAAGGTGCCAGGGACGAGTTCTGTTGGTAGTTTTTACATTGCTCCGGTAGGCAGCAAAAGGACACCACAAAAGTTGTTCTTCCTGCTTTCTGGGCTGAGATGGGGAATCGCTGAATTTTGGACTCGGCTGGTGACAAAATGTTCCAAATACACCCCATGCACAACTCCACCGGGGAAGGTGCCAGACAGGAGTTCTCCTGGTAGTTTTTACATTGCCTTGGTAGGCATCTAAAAGACACCACAAAAGTTGTTCTACCTGCTTTGTGGGCTGAGATGGGGAACCGCTGAATTTTGGAGTCGGCTGGTGACAAAATGTTCCAAAGACATCCCATGCACAACTCCACCGGGGAAGGTGCCAGGCAGGAGTTCTCCTGGTAGCTTTTACACTACCTTGGTAGGCATTTGAAAGGCACCACAAAAGTTGTTCTTCCTGCTTTCTGGGCTGAGATGGGGAACCGCTGAATTTTGGAGTCGGCCGGTGAAAAAATGTTCCAAACACACCCCATGCACAACTCCACTAGCGAAGGTGCCAGGGACGAGTTCTCCTGGTAGTTTTTACATTGCTCCGATAGGCATCAAAAGGACACCACAAAAGTTGTTCTTCCTGCTTTCTGGGCTGAGATGGGGTATCGCTGAATTTTGGAGTCGGCCGGTGACAAAATGTTCCAAAGACACCCCATGCACAACTCCACCGGGGAAGGTGCCAGGCAGGAGTTCTCTTGGTAGTTTTTACACTACCTTGGTAGGCAGCTGAAAGGCACAAGAAAAGTTGTTGTACCTTCTTTCTGGGCTGAGATGGGGAACCGCTGAATTTTGGACTCGGCCGGTGACAAAATGTTCCAAAGACACCCCATGCACAACTCCACCGGGGAAGGTGCCAGACAGGAGTTCTCCTGGTAGTTTTTACATTGCTCCGGTAGGCATCTGAAAGACACCACAAAAGTTGTTGTACCTGCTTTCTGGGCTGAGATGGGGAACCGCTGAATTTTGGAGTCGGCCGGTGACAAAATGTTCCAAACACACCCCATGCACAACTCCACCGGGGAAGGTGCCAGACAGGAGTTCTCATGGTAGTTTTTACATTGCTCCGGTAGGCATCTGAAAGACACCACAAAAGTTGTTCTACCTGCTTTCTGGGCTGAGATGGGGAACCGCTGAATTTTGGATTCGGCCGGTGACAAAATGTTCCAAACACACCCCATGCACAACTCCACCGGGGAAGGTGCCAGACAGGAGTTCTCTTAATAGTTTTTACACTACCTTGGTAGGCATCTGAAAGACACCACAAAAGTTGTTGTACCTGCTTTCTGGGCTGAGATGGGGAACCGCTGAATTTTGGACTCGGCCGGTGACAAAATGTTCCAAATACACCCCATGCACAACTCCACTAGCGAAGGTGCCAGGGACGAGTTCTCCTGGTAGTTTTTACATTGCTCCAGTAGGCACCAAAAGGACACCACAAAAGTTGTTCTTCCTGCTTTCTGGGCTGAGATGGGGAACCGCTGAATTTTGGACTCGGCCGGTGACAAAATGTTCCAAAGACACCCCATGCACAACTCCACCGGGGAAGGTGCCAGGCAGGAGTTCTCTTGGTAGTTTTTACACTACCTTGGTAGGCAGCTGAAAGGCACAAGAAAAGTTGTTCTACCTGCTTTCTGGGCTGAGATGGGGAACCGCTGAATTTTGGAGTCGGCCGGTGACAAAATGTTCCAAACACACCCCATGCACAACTCCACCGGGGAAGGTGCCAGACAGGAGTTCTCTTGATAGTTTTTACACTACCTTGGTAGGCATTTGAAAGGCACCACAAAAGTTGTTCTACATGCTTTCTGGGCTGAGATGGGGAACCGCTGAATTTTGGACTCGGCTGGTGACAAAATTTTAATAAATACACCCCATGCACAACTCCACTAGCGAAGGTGCCAGGAACGAATTCTGTTGGTAGTTTTTACATTGCTCCGGTAGGCATCTGAAAGACACCACAAAAGTTGTTCTTCCTGCTTTCTGGGCTGAGATGGGGAACCGCTGACTTTTGGACTCGGCTGGTGACAAAATGTTCCAAAGACACCCCATGCACAACTCCACCGGGGAAGGTGCCAGACAGGAGTTCTCCTGGTAGTTTTTACATTGCTCCGGTAGGCATCTGAAAGACACCACAAAAGTTGTTCTACCTGCTTTCTGGGCTGAGATGGGGAACCGCTGAATTTTGGAGTCGGCCGGTGACAAAATGTTCCAAACACACCCCATGCACAACTCCACCGGGGAAGGTGCCAGGCAGGAGTTCTCCTGGTAGTTTTTACATTGCTCCGGTAGGCATCTGAAAGACACCACAAAAGTTGTTCAACCTGCTTTCTGGGCTGAGATGGGGAACCGCTGAATTTTGGAGTCGGCCGGTGACAAAATGTTCCAAACACACCCCATGCACAACTCCACCGGGGAAGGTGCCAGACAGGAGTTCTCTTAATAGTTTTTACACTACCTTGGTAGGCATCTGAAAGACACCACAAAAGTTGTTCTACCTCCTTTCTGGGCTGAGATGGGGAACCGCTGAATTTTGGAGTCGGCCGGTGACAAAATGTTCCAAACACACCCCATGCACAACTCCACCGGGGAAGGTGCTAGACAGGAGTTCTCTTAATAGTTTTTACACTACCTTGGTAGGCATCTGAAAGGCACCACAAAAGTTGTTCTACCTGCTTTCTGGGCTGAGATGGGGAACAGCTGAATTTTGGACTCGGCTGGTGACAAAATTTTAATAAATACACCCCATGCACAACTCCACTAGCGAAGGTGCCAAAAACAAATTTTGTAGGTAGTTTTTACATTGCTCCTGTAGGCATCAAAAAGACACTACAAAAGTTGTTGTACCTGCTTTCTGGGCTGAGATGGGGAACCGCTGAATTTTGGACTCGGCTGGTGACAAAAAGTTCCAAACACACCCCCTGCACAACTCCACCGGGGAAGGTGCCAGACAGGAGTTCTCCTGGTAGTTTTTACATTGCTCTGGTAGGCATCTGAAAGACACCACAAAAGTTGTTCTACCTGCTTTCTGGGCTGAGATGGGGAACCGCTGAATTTTGGAGTCGGCTGGTGACAAAAAGTTCCAAAGACACCCCATGCACAACTCCACCGGGGAAGGTGCCAGAAAGGAGTTCTCCTGGTAGTTTTTACATTGCTCCGGTAGGCATCTGAAAGACACCACAAAAGTTGTTCTACCTGCTTTCTGGGCTGAGATGGGGAACCGCTGAATTTTGGAGTCGGCCGGTGACAAAATGTTCCAAACACACCCCCTGCACTACTCCACCGGGGAAGGTGCCAGGCAGGAGTTCTCCTGGTAGTTTTTACACTACCTTGGTAGGCATCTGAAAGGCACCACAAAAGTTGTTCTACCTGCTTTCTGGGCTGAGATGGGGAACCGCTGAATTTTGGACTCGGCCGGTGACAAAATGTTCCAAACACACCCCATGCACAACTCCACTAGCGAAGGTGCCAGGAACAAATTCTGTTGGTAGTTTTTACATTGCTCCGGTAGGCATCTGAAAGACACCACAAAAGTTGTTCTTCCTGCTTTCTGGGCTGAGATGGGGAATCGCTGAATTTTGGACTCGGCCGGTGACAAAATGTTCCAAAGACACCCCATGCACAACTCCACCGGGGAAGGTGCCAGGCAGGAGTTCTCTTGGTAGTTTTTACACTACCTTGGTAGGCAGCTGAAAGGCACAAGAAAAGTTGTTCTACCTGCTTTCTGGGCTGAGATGGGGAACCGCTGAATTTTGGAGTCGGCCGGTGACAAAATGTTCCAAACACACCCCATGCACAACTCCACCGGGGAAGGTGCCAGACAGGAGTTCTCTTGATAGTTTTTACACTACCTTGGTAGGCATTTGAAAGGCACCACAAAAGTTGTTCTACATGCTTTCTGGGCTGAGATGGGGAACCGCTGAATTTTGGACTCGGCTGGTGACAAAATTTTAATAAATACACCCCATGCACAACTCCACTAGCGAAGGTGCCAGGAACGAATTCTGTTGGTAGTTTTTACATTGCTCCGGTAGGCATCTGAAAGACACCACAAAAGTTGTTCTTCCTGCTTTCTGGGCTGAGATGGGGAACCGCTGACTTTTGGACTCGGCTGGTGACAAAATGTTCCAAAGACACCCCATGCACAACTCCACCGGGGAAGGTGCCAGACAGGAGTTCTCCTGGTAGTTTTTACATTGCTCCGGTAGGCATCTGAAAGACACCACAAAAGTTGTTCTACCTGCTTTCTGGGCTGAGATGGGGAACCGCTGAATTTTGGAGTCGGCCGGTGACAAAATGTTCCAAACACACCCCATGCACAACTCCACCGGGGAAGGTGCCAGGCAGGAGTTCTCCTGGTAGTTTTTACATTGCTCCGGTAGGCATCTGAAAGACACCACAAAAGTTGTTCAACCTGCTTTCTGGGCTGAGATGGGGAACCGCTGAATTTTGGAGTCGGCCGGTGACAAAATGTTCCAAACACACCCCATGCACAACTCCACCGGGGAAGGTGCCAGACAGGAGTTCTCTTAATAGTTTTTACACTACCTTGGTAGGCATCTGAAAGACACCACAAAAGTTGTTCTTCCTGCTTTCTGGTCTGAGATGGGGAACCGCTGAATTTTGGAGTCGGCCGGTGACAAAATGTTCCAAACACACCCCATGCACAACTCCACCGGGGAAGGTGCTAGACAGGAGTTCTCTTAATAGTTTTTACACTACCTTGGTAGGCATCTGAAAGGCACCACAAAAGTTGTTCTACCTGCTTTCTGGGCTGAGATGGGGAACAGCTGAATTTTGGACTCGGCTGGTGACAAAATTTTAATAAATACACCCCATGCACAACTCCACTAGCGAAGGTGCCAAAAACAAATTTTGTAGGTAGTTTTTACATTGCTCCTGTAGGCATCAAAAAGACACTACAAAAGTTGTTGTACCTGCTTTCTGGGCTGAGATGGGGAACCGCTGAATTTTGGACTCGGCTGGTGACAAAAAGTTCCAAACACACCCCCTGCACAACTCCACCGGGGAAGGTGCCAGACAGGAGTTCTCCTGGTAGTTTTTACATTGCTCCGGTAGGCATCTGAAAGACACCACAAAAGTTGTTCTACCTGCTTTCTGGGCTGAGATGGGGAACCGCTGAATTTTGGAGTCGGCTGGTGACAAAAAGTTCCAAACACACCCCATGCACAACTCCACCGGGGAAGGTGCCAGACAGGAGTTCTCCTGGTAGTTTTTACATTGCTCCGGTAGGCATCTGAAAGACACCACAAAAGTTGTTCTACCTGCTTTCTGGGCTGAGATGGGGAACCGCTGAATTTTGGAGTCGGCCGGTGACAAAATGTTCCAAACACACCCCCTGCACTACTCCACCGGGGAAGGTGCCAGGCAGGAGTTCTCCTGGTAGTTTTTACACTACCTTGGTAGGCATCTGAAAGGCACCACAAAAGTTGTTCTACCTGCTTTCTGGGCTGAGATGGGGAACCGCTGAATTTTGGACTCGGCCGGTGACAAAATGTTCCAAACACACCCCATGCACAACTCCACTAGCGAAGGTGCCAGGAACAAATTCTGTTGGTAGTTTTTACATTGCTCCGGTAGGCAGCAAAAGGACACCACAAAAGTTGTTCTTCCTGCTTTCTGGGCTGAGATGGGGAATCGCTGAATTTTGGACTCGGCCGGTGACAAAATGTTCCAAAGACACCCCATGCACAACTCCACCGGGGAAGGTGCCAGACAGGAGTTCTCTTAATAGTTTTTACACTACCTTGGTAGGCATCTGAAAGACACCACAAAAGTTGTTTTACCTGCTTTCTGGGCTGAGATGGGGAAACGCTGAATTTTGGAGTCGGCCGGTGAAAAAATGTTCCAAAGACACCCCATGCACAACTCCACCGGGGAAGGTGCCAGAAAGGAGTTCTCTTGGTAGTTTTTACATTGCTCCGGTAGGCAGCAAAAGGACACCACAAAAGTTGTTCTTCCTGCTTTCTGGGCTGAGATGGGGAATCGCTGAATTTTGGACTCGGCTGGTGACAAAATGTTCCAAATACACCCCATGCACAACTCCACCGGGGAAGGTGCCAGACAGGAGTTCTCCTGGTAGTTTTTACATTGCTCCGGTAGGCATCTGAAAGACACCACAAAAGTTGTTCTACCTGCTTTCTGGGCTGAGATGGGGAACCGCTGAATTTTGGAGTCGGCTGGTGACAAAATGTTCCAAAGACATCCCATGCACAACTCCACCGGGGAAGGTGCCAGACAGGAGTTCTCTTAGTAGTTTTTACACTACCTTGGTAGGCATTTGAAAGGCACCACAAAAGTTGTTGTACCTTCTTTCTGGGCTGAGATGGGGAACCGCTGAATTTTGGACTCGGCCGGTGACAAAATGTTCCAAACACACCCCATGCACAACTCCACTAGCGAAGGTGCCAGGGACGAGTTCTGTTGGTAGTTTTTACATTGCTCCGGTAGGCAGCAAAAGGACACCACAAAAGTTGTTCTTCCTGCTTTCTGGGCTGAGATGGGGAACCGCTGAATTTTGGACTCGGCCGGTGACAAAATGTTCCAAACACACCCCATGCACAACTCCACCGGGGAAGGTGCCAGGCAGGAGTTCTCTTGGTAGTTTTTACACTACCTTGGTAGGCAGCTGAAAGGCACCACAAAAGTTGTTCTACCTGCTTTCTGGGCTGAGATGGGGAATCGCTGAATTTTGGAGTCGGCCGGTGACAAAATGTTCCAAACACACCCCATGCACAACTCCACCGGGGAAGGTGCCAGACAGGAGTTCTCTTGATAGTTTTTACACTACCTTGGTAGGCAGCTGAAAGGCACCACAAAAGTTGTTCTACCTGCTTTCTGGGCTGAGATGGGGAACAGCTGAATTTTGGACTCGGCTGGTGACAAAATTTTAATAAATACACCCCATGCACAACTCCACTAGCGAAGGTGCCAAAAACAAATTCTCTTGGTAGTTTTTACATTGCTCCTGTAGGCATCAAAAAGACACTACAAAGGTTGTTGTACCTGCTTTCTGGGCTGAGATGGGGAACCGCTGAATTTTGGACTCGGCTGGTGACAAAATGTTCCAAACACACCCCATGCACAACTCCACCGGGGAAGGTGCCAGACAGGAGTTCTCCTGGTAGTTTTTACATTGCTCCGGTAGGCATCTGAAAGACACCACAAAAGTTGTTCTACCTGCTTTCTGGGCTGAGATGGGGAACCGCTGAATTTTGGAGTCGGCCGGTGACAAAATGTTCCAAACACACCCCCTGCACTACTCCACCGGGGAAGGTGCCAGGCAGGAGTTCTCCTGGTAGTTTTTACACTACCTTGGTAGGCATCTGAAAGGCACCACAAAAGTTGTTCTACCTGCTTTCTGGGCTGAGATGGGGAACCGCTGAATTTTGGACTCGGCCGGTGACAAAATGTTCCAAACACACCCCATGCACAACTCCACTAGCGAAGGTGCCAGGAACAAATTCTGTTGGTAGTTTTTACATTGCTCCGGTAGGCAGCAAAAGGACACCACAAAAGTTGTTCTTCCTGCTTTCTGGGCTGAGATGGGGAATCGCTGAATTTTGGACTCGGCCGGTGACAAAATGTTCCAAAGACACCCCATGCACAACTCCACCGGGGAAGGTGCCAGACAGGAGTTCTCTTAATAGTTTTTACACTACCTTGGTAGGCATCTGAAAGACACCACAAAAGTTGTTTTACCTGCTTTCTGGGCTGAGATGGGGAAACGCTGAATTTTGGAGTCGGCCGGTGAAAAAATGTTCCAAAGACACCCCATGCACAACTCCACCGGGGAAGGTGCCAGAAAGGAGTTCTCTTGGTAGTTTTTACATTGCTCCGGTAGGCAGCAAAAGGACACCACAAAAGTTGTTCTTCCTGCTTTCTGGGCTGAGATGGGGAAACGCTGAATTTTGGACTCGGCTGGTGACAAAATGTTCCAAATACACCCCATGCACAACTCCACCGGGGAAGGTGCCAGACAGGAGTTCTCCTGGTAGTTTTTACATTGCTCCGGTAGGCATCTGAAAGACACCACAAAAGTTGTTCTACCTGCTTTCTGGGCTGAGATGGGGAACCGCTGAATTTTGGAGTCGGCTGGTGACAAAATGTTCCAAAGACATCCCATGCACAACTCCACCGGGGAAGGTGCCAGACAGGAGTTCTCTTAGTAGTTTTTACACTACCTTGGTAGGCATTTGAAAGGCACCACAAAAGTTGTTGTACCTTCTTTCTGGGCTGAGATGGGGAACCGCTGAATTTTGGAGTCGGCCGGTGACAAAATGTTCCAAACACACCCCATGCACAACTCCACTAGCGAAGGTGCCAGGGACGAGTTCTGTTGGTAGTTTTTACATTGCTCCGGTAGGCAGCAAAAGGACACCACAAAAGTTGTTCTTCCTGCTTTCTGGGCTGAGATGGGGAACCGCTGAATTTTGGACTCGGCCGGTGACAAAATGTTCCAAACACACCCCATGCACAACTCCACCGGGGAAGGTGCCAGGCAGGAGTTCTCTTGGTAGTTTTTACACTACCTTGGTAGGCAGCTGAAAGGCACCACAAAAGTTGTTCTACCTGCTTTCTGGGCTGAGATGGGGAATCGCTGAATTTTGGAGTCGGCCGGTGACAAAATGTTCCAAACACACCCCATGCACAACTCCACCGGGGAAGGTGCCAGACAGGAGTTCTCTTGATAGTTTTTACACTACCTTGGTAGGCAGCTGAAAGGCACCACAAAAGTTGTTCTACCTGCTTTCTGGGCTGAGATGGGGAACAGCTGAATTTTGGACTCGGCTGGTGACAAAATTTTAATAAATACACCCCATGCACAACTCCACTAGCGAAGGTGCCAAAAACAAATTCTCTTGGTAGTTTTTACATTGCTCCTGTAGGCATCAAAAAGACACTACAAAGGTTGTTGTACCTGCTTTCTGGGCTGAGATGGGGAACCGCTGAATTTTGGACTCGGCTGGTGACAAAATGTTCCAAACACACCCCATGCACAACTCCACCGGGGAAGGTGCCAGAAAGGAGTTCTCCTGGTAGTTTTTACATTGCTCCGGTAGGCATCTGAAAGACACCACAAAAGTTGTTCTACCTGCTTTCTGGGCTGAGATGGGGAACCGCTGAATTTTGGAGTCGGCTGGTGACAAAAAGTTCCAAACACACCCCATGCACAACTCCACCGGGGAAGGTGCCAGACAGGAGTTCTCCTGGTAGTTTTTACATTGCTCCGGTAGGCATCTGAAAGACACCACAAAAGTTGTTCTACCTGCTTTCTGGGCTGAGATGGGGAACCGCTGAATTTTGGACTCGGCCGGTGACAAAATGTTCCAAACACACCCCCTGCACAACTCCACCGGGGAAGGTGCCAGGCAGGAGTTCTCCTGGTAGTTTTTACACTACCTTGGTAGGCATTTGAAAGGCACCACAAAAGTTGTTCTACCTGCTTTCTGGGCTGAGATGGGGAACCGCTGAATTTTGGACTCGGCCGGTGACAAAATGTTCCAAACACACCCCATGCACAACTCCACTAGCGAAGGTGCCAGGAACAAATTCTGTTGGTAGTTTTTACATTGCTCCGGTAGGCAGCAAAAGGACACCACAAAAGTTGTTCTTCCTGCTTTCTGGGCTGAGATGGGGAATCGCTGAATTTTGGACTCGGCCGGTGACAAAATGTTCCAAAGACACCCCATGCACAACTCCACCGGGGAAGGTGCCAGGCAGGAGTTCTCTTAATAGTTTTTACACTACCTTGGTAGGCATCTGAAAGACACCACAAAAGTTGTTTTACCTGCTTTCTGGGCTGAGATGGGGAACCGCTGAATTTTGGAGTCGGCCGGTGACAAAATGTTCCAAACACACCCCATGCACAACTCCACCGGGGAAGGTGCCAGGCAGGAGTTCTCTTGGTAGTTTTTACACTACCTTGGTAGGCAGCTGAAAGGCACAATAAAAGTTGTTCTACCTGCTTTCTGGGCTGAGATGGGGAACCGCTGAATTTTGGAGTCGGCCGGTGAAAAAATGTTCCAAACACACCCCATGCACAACTCCACCGGGGAAGGTGCCAGGCAGGAGTTCTCTTGGTAGTTTTTACATTGCTCCGGTAGGCATCAAAAGGACACCACAAAAGTTGTTCTTCCTGCTTTCTGGGCTGAGATGGGGAACCGCTGAATTTTGGAGTCGGCCGGTGACAAAATGTTCCAAAGACACCCCATGCACAACTCCACCGGGGAAGGTGCCAGACAGGAGTTCTCTTAATAGTTTTTACACTACCTTGGTAGGCATTTGAAAGGCACAAGAAAAGTTGTTGTACCTTCTTTCTGGGCTGAGAAGGGGAACAGCTGAATTTTGGACTCGGCTGGTGACAAAATTTTAATAAATACACCCCATGCACAACTCCACCGGGGAAGGTGCCAGACAAGAGTTCTCCTGGTAGTTTTTACATTGCTCCGGTAGGCATCAAAAGGACACCACAAAAGTTGTTCTTCCTGCTTTCTGGGCTGAGATGGGGAACCGCTGAATTTTGGAGTCGGCCGGTGACAAAATGTTCCAAACACACCCCATGCACAACTCCACCGGGGAAGGTTCCAGGCAGGAGTTCTCTTAGTAGTTTTTACACTACCTTGGTAGGCAGCTGAAAGGCACCACAAAAGTTGTTCTTCCTGCTTTCTGGGCTGAGATGGGGAACCGCTGAATTTTGGACTCGTCCGGTGACAAAATGTTCCAAACACACCCCATGCACAACTCCACTAGCGAAGGTGCCAGGGACGAGTTCTGTTGGTAGTTTTTACATTGCTCCGGTAGGCATCAAAAGGACACCACAAAAGTTGTTCTTCCTGCTTTCTGGGCTGAGATGGGGAATCGCTGAATTTTGGACTCGGCCGGTGACAAATGTTCCAAAGACACCCCATGCACAACTCCACCGGGGAAGGTGCCAGGCAGGAGTTCTCTTGGTAGTTTTTACACTACCTTGGTAGGCATTTGAAAGGCACCACAAAAGTTGTTCTTCCTGCTTTCTGGGCTGAGATGGGGAACCGCTGAATTTTGGAGTCGGCCGGTGACAAAATGTTCCAAACACACCCCATGCACAACTCCACTAGCGAAGGTGCCAGACAGGAGTTCTCTTAGTAGTTTTTACACTACCTTGGTAGGCATTTGAAAGGCACCACAAAAGTTGTTCTTCCTGCTTTCTGGGCTGAGATGGGGAAACGCTGAATTTTGGACTCGGCCGGTGACAAAATGTTCCAAACACACCCCATGCACAACTCCACTAGCGAAGGTGCCAGGGACGAGTTCTGTTGGTAGTTTTTACATTGCTCCGGTAGGCATCAAAAGGACACCACAAAAGTTGTTCTTCCTGCTTTCTGGGCTGAGATGGGGAACCGCTGAATTTTGGAGTCGGCCGGTGACAAAATGTTCCAAACACACCCCATGCACAACTCCACCGGGGAAGGTGCCAGGCAGGAGTTCTCCTGGTAGTTTTTACATTGCTCCGGTAGGCATCTGAAAGACACCACAAAAGTTGTTCTACCTGCTTTCTGGGCTGAGATGGGGAACCGCTGAATTTTGGAGTCGGCTGGTGACAAAATGTTCCAAAAACACCCCATGCACAACTCCACCGGGGAAGGTGCCAGGCAGGAGTTCTCTTAGTAGTTTTTACACTACCTTGGTAGGCATCAAAAGGACACCACAAAAGTTGTTCTTCCTGCTTTCTGGGCTGAGATGGGGAATCGCTGAATTTTGGACTCGGCCGGTGACAAAATGTTCCAAACACACCCCATGCACAACTCCACTAGCGAAGGTGCCAGGGACGAGTTCTGTTGGTAGTTTTTACACTACCTTGGTAGGCATTTGAAAGGCACCACAAAAGTTGTTCTTCCTGCTTTCTGGGCTGAGATGGGGAACCGCTGAATTTTGGAGTCGGCCGGTGACAAAATGTTCCAAACACACCCCATGCACAACTCCACCGGGGAAGGTGCCAGACAGGAGTTCTCCTGGTAGTTTTTACACTACCTTGGTAGGCATTTGAAAGGCACCACAAAAGTTGTTCTTCCTGCTTTCTGGGCTGAGATGGGGAATCGCTGAATTTTGGAGTCGGCCGGTGACAAAATGTTCCAAACACACCCCATGCACAACTCCACTAGCGAAGGTGCCAGGGACGAGTTCTGTTGGTAGTTTTTACATTGCTCCGGTAGGCATCAAAAGGACACCACAAAAGTTGTTCTTCCTGCTTTCTGGGCTGAGATGGGGAATAGCTGAATTTTGGACTCGGCCGGTGACAAAATGTTCCAAAGACACCCCATGCACAACTCCACCGGGGAAGGTGCCAGGCAGGAGTTCTCTTGGTAGTTTTTACACTACCTTGGTAGGCAGCTGAAAGGCACCACAAAAGTTGTTCTTCCTGCTTTCTGGGCTGAGATGGGGAACCGCTGAATTTTGGAGTCGGCCGGTGACAAAATGTTCCAAACACACCCCATGCACAACTCCACCGGGGAAGGTGCCAGACAGAAGTTCTCCTGGTAGTTTTTACATTGCTCCGGTAGGCATCTGAAAGACACCACAAAAGTTGTTCTACCTGCTTTCTGGGCTGAGATGGGGAACCGCTGACTTTTGGAGTCGGCCGGTGACAAAATGTTCCAAAGACACCCCATGCACAACTCCACCGGGGAAGGTGCCAGACAGGAGTTCTCTTAATAGTTTTTACACTACCTTGGTAGGCAGCTGAAAGGCACCACAAAAGTTGTTCTACCTGCTTTCTGGGCTGAGATGGGGAACCGCTGAATTTTGGACTCGGCCGGTGACAAAATGTTCCAAACACACCCCATGCACAACTCCACCGGGGAAGGTGCCAGAAAGGAGTTCTCCTGGTAGTTTTTACATTGCTCCGGTAGGCAGCAAAAGGACACCACAAAAGTTGTTCTTCCTGCTTTCTGGGCTGAGATGGGGAACCGCTGAATTTTGGAGTCGGCCGGTGACAAAATGTTCCAAAGACACCCCATGCACAACTCCACCGGGGAAGGTGCCAGACAGGAGTTCTCTTGGTAGTTTTTACACTACCTTGGTAGGCAGCTGAAAGACACCACAAAAGTTGTTCTACCTGCTTTCTGGGCTGAGATGGGGAACAGCTGAATTTTGGACTCGGCTGGTGACAAAATTTTAATAAATACACCCCATGCACAACTCCACTAGCGAAGGTGCCAGGAACAAATTCTGTTGGTAGTTTTTACATTGCTCCTGTAGGCATCAAAAAGACACTTCAAAAGTTGTTCTACCTGCTTTCTGGGCTGAGATGGGGAACCGCTGAATTTTGGACTCGGCTGGTGACAAAATGTTCCAAACACACCCCATGCACAACTCCACCGGGGAAGGTGCCAGAAAGGAGTTCTCCTGGTAGTTTTTACATTGCTCCGGTAGGCATCTGAAAGACACCACAAAAGTTGTTCTACCTGCTTTCTGGGCTGAGATGGGGAATCGCTGAATTTTGGACTCGGCCGGTGACAAAATGTTCCAAAGACACCCCATGCACAACTCCACCGGGGAAGGTGCCAGGCAGGAGTTCTCTTAATAGTTTTTACACTACCTTGGTAGGCATCTGAAAGACACCACAAAAGTTGTTTTACCTGCTTTCTGGGCTGAGATGGGGAACCGCTGAATTTTGGAGTCGGCTGGTGACAAAATGTTCCAAACACACCCCATGCACAACTCCACCGGGGAAGGTGCCAGGCAGGAGTTCTCTTGGTAGTTTTTACACTACCTTGGTAGGCAGCTGAAAGGCACAATAAAAGTTGTTCTACCTGCTTTCTGGGCTGAGATGGGGAACCGCTGAATTTTGGAGTCGGCCGGTGAAAAAATGTTCCAAACACACCCCATGCACAACTCCACCGGGGAAGGTGCCAGGCAGGAGTTCTCTTGGTAGTTTTTACATTGCTCCGGTAGGCATCAAAAGGACACCACAAAAGTTGTTCTTCCTGCTTTCTGGGCTGAGATGGGGAACCGCTGAATTTTGGAGTCGGCCGGTGACAAAATGTTCCAAAGACACCCCATGCACAACTCCACCGGGGAAGGTGCCAGACAGGAGTTCTCTTAATAGTTTTTACACTACCTTGGTAGGCATTTGAAAGGCACAAGAAAAGTTGTTGTACCTTCTTTCTGGGCTGAGAAGGGGAACAGCTGAATTTTGGACTCGGCTGGTGACAAAATTTTAATAAATACACCCCATGCACAACTCCACCGGGGAAGGTGCCAGACAAGAGTTCTCCTGGTAGTTTTTACATTGCTCCGGTAGGCATCAAAAGGACACCACAAAAGTTGTTCTTCCTGCTTTCTGGGCTGAGATGGGGAACCGCTGAATTTTGGAGTCGGCCGGTGACAAAATGTTCCAAACACACCCCATGCACAACTCCACCGGGGAAGGTGCCAGACAGGAGTTCTCTTAGTAGTTTTTACACTACCTTGGTAGGCAGCTGAAAGGCACCACAAAAGTTGTTCTTCCTGCTTTCTGGGCTGAGATGGGGAACCGCTGAATTTTGGACTCGTCCGGTGACAAAATGTTCCAAACACACCCCATGCACAACTCCACTAGCGAAGGTGCCAGGGACGAGTTCTGTTGGTAGTTTTTACATTGCTCCGGTAGGCATCAAAAGGACACCACAAAAGTTGTTCTTCCTGCTTTCTGGGCTGAGATGGGGAATCGCTGAATTTTGGACTCAGCCGGTGACAAATGTTCCAAAGACACCCCATGCACAACTCCACCGGGGAAGGTGCCAGGCAGGAGTTCTCTTGGTAGTTTTTACACTACCTTGGTAGGCATTTGAAAGGCACCACAAAAGTTGTTCTTCCTGCTTTCTGGGCTGAGATGGGGAACCGCTGAATTTTGGAGTCGGCCGGTGACAAAATGTTCCAAACACACCCCATGCACAACTCCACTAGCGAAGGTGCCAGACAGGAGTTCTCTTAGTAGTTTTTACACTACCTTGGTAGGCATTTGAAAGGCACCACAAAAGTTGTTCTTCCTGCTTTCTGGGCTGAGATGCGGAACCGCTGAATTTTGGAGTCGGCCGGTGAAAAAATGTTCCAAACACACCCCATGCACAACTCCACTAGCGAAGGTGCCAGGGACGAGTTCTGTTGGTAGTTTTTACATTGCTCCGGTAGGCAGCAAAAGGACACCACAGAAGTTGTTCTTCCTGCTTTCTGGGCTGAGATGGGGAATCGCTGAATTTTGGAGTCGGCCGGTGACAAAATGTTCCAAACACACCCCATGCACAACTCCACCGGGGAAGGTGCCAGGCAGGAGTTCTCTTGGTAGTTTTTACACTACCTTGGTAGGCAGCTGAAAGGCACCACAAAAGTTGTTCTTCCTGCTTTCTGGGCTGAGATGGGGAACCGCTGAATTTTGGACTCGGCCGGTGACAAAATGTTCCAAACACACCCCATGCACAACTCCACTAGCGAAGGTGCCAGGGACGAGTTCTGTTGGTAGTTTTTACATTGCTCCGGTAGGCATCAAAAGGACACCACAAAAGTTGTTCTTCCTGCTTTCTGGGCTGAGATGGGGAACCGCTGAATTTTGGAGTCGGCCGGTGACAAAATGTTCCAAACACACCCCATGCACAACTCCACCGGGGAAGGTGCCAGGCAGGAGTTCTCCTGGTAGTTTTTACATTGCTCCGGTAGGCATCTGAAAGACACCACAAAAGTTGTTCTACCTGCTTTCTGGGCTGAGATGGGGAACCGCTGAATTTTGGAGTCGGCTGGTGACAAAATGTTCCAAAAACACCCCATGCACAACTCCACCGGGGAAGGTGCCAGGCAGGAGTTCTCTTAGTAGTTTTTACACTACCTTGGTAGGCATCAAAAGGACACCACAAAAGTTGTTCTTCCTGCTTTCTGGGCTGAGATGGGGAATCGCTGAATTTTGGACTCGGCCGGTGACAAAATGTTCCAAACACACCCCATGCACAACTCCACTAGCGAAGGTGCCAGGGACGAGTTCTGTTGGTAGTTTTTACACTACCTTGGTAGGCATTTGAAAGGCACCACAAAAGTTGTTCTTCCTGCTTTCTGGGCTGAGATGGGGAACCGCTGAATTTTGGAGTCGGCCGGTGACAAAATGTTCCAAAGACACCCCATGCACAACTCCACCGGGGAAGGTGCCAGGCAGGAGTTCTCCTGGTAGTTTTTACACTACCTTGGTAGGCATTTGAAAGGCACCACAAAAGTTGTTCTTCCTGCTTTCTGGGCTGAGATGGGGAATCGCTGAATTTTGGAGTCGGCCGGTGAAAAAATGTTCCAAACACACCCCATGCACAACTCCACTAGCGAAGGTGCCAGGGACGAGTTCTGTTGGTAGTTTTTACATTGCTCCGGTAGGCATCAAAAGGACACCACAAAAGTTGTTCTTCCTGCTTTCCTGGCTGAGATGGGGAATAGCTGAATTTTGGACTCGGCCGGTGACAAAATGTTCCAAAGACACCCCATGCACAACTCCACCGGGGAAGGTGCCAGGCAGGAGTTCTCTTGGTAGTTTTTACACTACCTTGGTAGGCAGCTGAAAGGCACCACAAAAGTTGTTCTTCCTGCTTTCTGGGCTGAGATGGGGAACCGCTGAATTTTGGAGTCGGCCGGTGACAAAATGTTCCAAACACACCCCATGCACAACTCCACCGGGGAAGGTGCCAGACAGAAGTTCTCCTGGTAGTTTTTACATTGCTCCGGTAGGCATCTGAAAGACACCACAAAAGTTGTTCTACCTGCTTTCTGGGCTGAGATGGGGAACCGCTGAATTTTGGAGTCGGCCGGTGACAAAATGTTCCAAACACACCCCATGCACAACTCCACCGGGGAAGGTGCCAGACAGGAGTTCTCTTAATAGTTTTTACACTACCTTGGTAGGCAGCTGAAAGGCACCACAAAAGTTGTTCTACCTGCTTTCTGGGCTGAGATGGGGAACCGCTGAATTTTGGACTCGGCCGGTGACAAAATGTTCCAAACACACCCCATGCACAACTCCACCGGGGAAGGTGCCAGAAAGGAGTTCTCCTGGTAGTTTTTACATTGCTCCGGTAGGCAGCAAAAGGACACCACAAAAGTTGTTCTTCCTGCTTTCTGGGCTGAGATGGGGAACCGCTGAATTTTGGAGTCGGCCGGTGACAAAATGTTCCAAAGACACCCCATGCACAACTCCACCGGGGAAGGTGCCAGACAGGAGTTCTCTTGGTAGTTTTTACACTACCTTGGTAGGCAGCTGAAAGACACCACAAAAGTTGTTCTACCTGCTTTCTGGGCTGAGATGGGGAACCGCTGAATTTTGGACTCGGCCGGTGACAAAATTTTAATAAATACACCCCATGCACAACTCCACTAGCGAAGGTGCCAGGAACAAATTCTGTTGGTAGTTTTTACATTGCTCCTGTAGGCATCAAAAAGACACTACAAAAGTTGTTCTACCTGCTTTCTGGGCTGAGATGGGGAACCGCTGAATTTTGGACTCGGCTGGTGACAAAATGTTCCAAACACACCCCATGCACAACTCCACCGGGGAAGGTGCCAGAAAGGAGTTCTCCTGGTAGTTTTTACATTGCTCCGGTAGGCATCTGAAAGACACCACAAAAGTTGTTCTACCTGCTTTCTGGGCTGAGATGGGGAACCGCTGAATTTTGGAGTCGGCTGGTGACAAAAAGTTCCAAACACACCCCATGCACAACTCCACCGGGGAAGGTGCCAGACAGGAGTTCTCCTGGTAGTTTTTACATTGCTCCGGTAGGCATCTGAAAGACACCACAAAAGTTGTTCTACCTGCTTTCTGGGCTGAGATGGGGAACCGCTGAATTTTGGAGTCGGCCGGTGACAAAATGTTCCAAACACACCCCCTGCACAACTCCACCGGGGAAGGTGCCAGGCAGGAGTTCTCCTGGTAGTTTTTACACTACCTTGGTAGGCAGCTGAAAGGCACCACAAAAGTTGTTCTACCTGCTTTCTGGGCTGAGATGGGGAACCGCTGAATTTTGGACTCGGCCGGTGACAAAATGTTCCAAACACACCCCATGCACAACTCCACTAGCGAAGGTGCCAGGAACAAATTCTGTTGGTAGTTTTTACATTGCTCCGGTAGGCAGCAAAAGGACACCACAAAAGTTGTTCTACCTGCTTTCTGGGCTGAGATGGGGAACCGCTGAATTTTGGACTCGGCCGGTGACAAAATGTTCCAAAGACACCCCATGCACAACTCCACCGGGGAAGGTGCCAGACAGGAGTTCTCCTGGTAGTTTTTACATTGCTCCGGTAGGCATCTCAAAGACACCACAAAAGTTGTTCTACCTGCTTTCTGGGCTGAGATGGGGAACCGCTGAATTTTGGAGTCGGCTGGTGACAAAATGTTCCAAAGACATCCCATGCACAACTCCACCGGGGAAGGTGCCAGACAGGAGTTCTCTTAGTAGTTTTTACACTACCTTGGTAGGCATTTGAAAGGCACCACAAAAGTTGTTGTACCTTCTTTCTGGGCTGAGATGGGGAACCGCTGAATTTTGGAGTCGGCCGGTGACAAAATGTTCCAAACACCCCCCATGCACAACTCCACCGGGGAAGGTGCCAGAAAGGAGTTCTCCTGGTAGTTTTTACATTGCTCCGGTAGGCAGCAAAAGGACACCACAAAAGTTGTTCTTCCTGCTTTCTGGGCTGAGATGGGGAACCGCTGAATTTTGGAGTCGGCCGGTGAAAAAATGTTCCAAAGACACCCCATGCACAACTCCACCGGGGAAGGTGCCAGACAGGAGTTCTCTTGGTAGTTTTTACACTACCTTGGTAGGCAGCTGAAAGACACCACAAAAGTTGTTCTACCTGCTTTCTGGGCTGAGATGGGGAACAGCTGAATTTTGGACTCGGCTGGTGACAAAATTTTAATAAATACACCCCATGCACAACTCCACTAGCGAAGGTGCCAGGAACAAATTCTGTTGGTAGTTTTTACATTGCTCCTGTAGGCATCAAAAAGACACTACAAAAGTTGTTCTACCTGCTTTCTGGGCTGAGATGGGGAACCGCTGAATTTTGGACTCGGCTGGTGACAAAATGTTCCAAACACACCCCATGCACAACTCCACCGGGGAAGGTGCCAGAAAGGAGTTCTCCTGGTAGTTTTTACATTGCTCCGGTAGGCATCTGAAAGACACCACAAAAGTTGTTCTACCTGCTTTCTGGGCTGAGATGGGGAACCGCTGAATTTTGGAGTCGGCTGGTGACAAAAAGTTCCAAAGACACCCCATGCACAACTCCACCGGGGAAGGTGCCAGACAGGAGTTCTCCTGGTAGTTTTTACATTGCTCCGGTAGGCATCTGAAAGACACCACAAAAGTTGTTCTACCTGCTTTCTGGGCTGAGATGGGGAACCGCTGAATTTTGGAGTCGGCCGGTGACAAAATGTTCCAAACACACCCCCTGCACAACTCCACCGGGGAAGGTGCCAGGCAGGAGTTCTCCTGGTAGTTTTTACACTACCTTGGTAGGCAGCTGAAAGGCACCACAAAAGTTGTTCTACCTGCTTTCTGGGCTGAGATGGGGAACCGCTGAATTTTGGACTCGGCCGGTGACAAAATGTTCCAAACACACCCCATGCACAACTCCACTAGCGAAGGTGCCAGGAACAAATTCTGTTGGTAGTTTTTACATTGCTCCGGTAGGCAGCAAAAGGACACCACAAAAGTTGTTCTTCCTGCTTTCTGGGCTGAGATGGGGAATCGCTGAATTTTGGACTCGGCCGGTGACAAAATGTTCCAAAGACACCCCATGCACAATTCCACCGGGGAAGGTGCCAGACAGGAGTTCTCTTAATAGTTTTTACACTACCTTGGTAGGCATCTGAAAGACACCACAAAAGTTGTTTTACCTGCTTTCTGGGCTGAGATGGGGAAACGCTGAATTTTGGAGTCGGCCGGTGAAAAAATGTTCCAAAGACACCCCATGCACAACTCCACCGGGGAAGGTGCCAGACAGGAGTTCTCCTGGTAGTTTTTACATTGCTCCGGTAGGCATCAAAAGGACACCACAAAAGTTGTTCTTCCTGCTTTCTGGGCTGAGATGGGGAATCGCTGAATTTTGGACTCGGCTGGTGACAAAATGTTCCAAATACACCCCATGCACAACTCCACCGGGGAAGGTGCCAGACAGGAGTTCTCCTGGTAGTTTTTACATTGCTCCGGTAGGCATCTGAAAGACACCACAAAAGTTGTTCTACCTGCTTTCTGGGCTGAGATGGGGAACCGCTGAATTTTGGAGTCGGCTGGTGACAAAATGTTCCAAAGACATCCCATGCACAACTCCACCGGGGAAGGTGCCAGACAGGAGTTCTCTTAGTAGTTTTTACACTACCTTGGTAGGCATTTGAAAGGCACCACAAAAGTTGTTCTTCCTGCTTTCTGGGCTGAGATGGGGAACCGCTGAATTTTGGACTCGGCCGGTGACAAAATGTTCCAAACACACCCCATGCACAACTCCACTAGCGAAGGTGCCAGGGACGAGTTCTGTTGGTAGTTTTTACATTGCTCCGGTAGGCAGCAAAAGGACACCACAAAAGTTGTTCTTCCTGCTTTCTGGGCTGAGATGGGGAATCGCTGAATTTTGGACTCGGCCAGTGACAAAATGTTCCAAAGACACCCCATGCACAACTCCACCGGGGAAGGTGCCAGGCAGGAGTTCTCCTGGTAGTTTTTACATTGCTCCGGTAGGCATCTGAAAGACACCACAAAAGTTGTTGTACCTTCTTTCTGGGCTGAGATGGGGAACCGCTGAATTTTGGAGTCGGCCGGTGACAAAATGTTCCAAAGACATCCCATGCACAACTCCACCGGGGAAGGTGCCAGACAGGAGTTCTCTTAGTAGTTTTTACACTACCTTGGTAGGCATTTGAAAGGCACCACAAAAGTTGTTGTACCTTCTTTCTGGGCTGAGATGGGGAACCGCTGAATTTTGGACTCGGCCGGTGACAAAATGTTCCAAACACACCCCATGCACAACTCCACCGGGGAAGGTGCCAGAAAGGAGTTCTCCTGGTAGTTTTTACATTGCTCCGGTAGGCAGCAAAAGGACACCACAAAAGTTGTTCTTCCTGCTTTCTGGGCTGAGATGGGGAACCGCTGAATTTTGGAGTCGGCCGGTGACAAAATGTTCCAAAGACACCCCATGCACAACTCCACCGGGGAAGGTGCCAGACAGGAGTTCTCTTGGTAGTTTTTACACTACCTTGGTAGGCAGCTGAAAGACACCACAAAAGTTGTTCTACCTGCTTTCTGGGCTGAGATGGGGAACAGCTGAATTTTGGACTCGGCTGGTGACAAAATTTTAATAAATACACCCCATGCACAACTCCACTAGCGAAGGTGCCAGGAACAAATTCTGTTGGTAGTTTTTACATTGCTCCTGTAGGCATCAAAAAGACACTACAAAAGTTGTTCTACCTGCTTTCTGGGCTGAGATGGGGAACCGCTGAATTTTGGACTCGGCTGGTGACAAAATGTTCCAAACACACCCCATGCACAACTCCACCGGGGAAGGTGCCAGAAAGGAGTTCTCCTGGTAGTTTTTACATTGCTCCGGTAGGCATCTGAAAGACACCACAAAAGTTGTTCTACCTGCTTTCTGGGCTGAGATGGGGAACCGCTGAATTTTGGAGTCGGCTGGTGACAAAAAGTTCCAAACACACCCCATGCACAACTCCACCGGGGAAGGTGCCAGACAGGAGTTCTCCTGGTAGTTTTTACATTGCTCCGGTAGGCATCTGAAAGACACCACAAAAGTTGTTCTACCTGCTTTCTGGGCTGAGATGGGGAACCGCTGAATTTTGGACTCGGCCGGTGACAAAATGTTCCAAACACACCCCCTGCACAACTCCACCGGGGAAGGTGCCAGCCAGGAGTTCTCCTGGTAGTTTTTACACTACCTTGGTAGGCAGCTGAAAGGCACCACAAAAGTTGTTCTACCTGCTTTCTGGGCTGAGATGGGGAACCGCTGAATTTTGGACTCGGCCGGTGACAAAATGTTCCAAACACACCCCATGCACAACTCCACTAGCGAAGGTGCCAGGAACAAATTCTGTTGGTAGTTTTTACATTGCTCCGGTAGGCAGCAAAAGGACACCACAAAAGTTGTTCTTCCTGCTTTCTGGGCTGAGATGGGGAATCGCTGAATTTTGGACTCGGCCGGTGACAAAATGTTCCAAAGACACCCCATGCACAATTCCACCGGGGAAGGTGCCAGACAGGAGTTCTCTTAATAGTTTTTACACTACCTTGGTAGGCATCTGAAAGACACCACAAAAGTTGTTTTACCTGCTTTCTGGGCTGAGATGGGGAAACGCTGAATTTTGGAGTCGGCCGGTGAAAAAATGTTCCAAAGACACCCCATGCACAACTCCACCGGGGAAGGTGCCAGGGACGAGTTCTGTTGGTAGTTTTTACATTGCTCCGGTAGGCATCAAAAGGACACCACAAAAGTTGTTCTTCCTGCTTTCTGGGCTGAGATGGGGAATCGCTGAATTTTGGACTCGGCTGGTGACAAAATGTTCCAAATACACCCCATGCACAACTCCACCGGGGAAGGTGCCAGACAGGAGTTCTCCTGGTAGTTTTTACATTGCTCCGGTAGGCATCTGAAAGACACCACAAAAGTTGTTCTACCTGCTTTCTGGGCTGAGATGGGGAACCGCTGAATTTTGGAGTCGGCTGGTGACAAAATGTTCCAAAGACATCCCATGCACAACTCCACCGGGGAAGGTGCCAGACAGGAGTTCTCTTAGTAGTTTTTACACTACCTTGGTAGGCATTTGAAAGGCACCACAAAAGTTGTTCTTCCTGCTTTCTGGGCTGAGATGGGGAACCGCTGAATTTTGGAGTCGGCCGGTGACAAAATGTTCCAAACACACCCCATGCACAACTCCACTAGCGAAGGTGCCAGGGACGAGTTCTGTTGGTAGTTTTTACATTGCTCCGGTAGGCAGCAAAAGGACACCACAAAAGTTGTTCTTCCTGCTTTCTGGGCTGAGATGGGGAATCGCTGAATTTTGGACTCGGCCGGTGACAAAATGTTCCAAAGACACCCCATGCACAACTCCACCGGGGAAGGTGCCAGGCAGGAGTTCTCTTGGTAGTTTTTACACTACCTTGGTAGGCAGCTGAAAGGCACCACAAAAGTTGTTCTTCCTGCTTTCTGGGCTGAGATGGGGAACCGCTGAATTTTGGACTCGGCCGGTGACAAAATGTTCCAAAGACACCCCATGCACAACTCCACCGGGGAAGGTGCCAGGGACGAGTTCTGTTGGTAGTTTTTACATTGCTCCGGTAGGCATCAAAAGGACACCACAAAAGTTGTTCTTCCTGCTTTCTGGGCTGAGATGGGGAATCGCTGAATTTTGGACTCGGCCGGTGACAAAATATTCCAAAGACACCCCATGCACAACTCCACCGGGGAAGGTGCCAGACAGGAGTTCTCCTGGTAGTTTTTACATTGCTCCGGTAGGCATCTGAAAGACACCACAAAAGTTGTTGTACCTGCTTTCTGGGCTGAGATGGGGAATCGCTGAATTTTGGACTCGGCCGGTGACAAAATGTTCCAAACACACCCCATGCACAACTCCACCGGGGAAGGTGCCAGACAGAAGTTCTCCTGGTAGTTTTTACATTGCTCCGGTAGGCATCTGAAAGACACCACAAAAGTTGTTCTACCTGCTTTCTGGGCTGAGATGGGGAACCGCTGAATTTTGGAGTCGGCCGGTGACAAAATGTTCCAAACACACCCCATGCACAACTCCACCGGGGAAGGTGCCAGACAGGAGTTCTTTTAATAGTTTTTACACTACCTTGGTAGGCAGCTGAAAGACACCACAAAAGTTGTTTTACCTGCTTTCTGGGCTGAGATGGGGAACCGCTGAATTTTGGAGTCGGCCGGTGACAAAATGTTCCAAACACACCCCATGCACAACTCCACCGGGGAAGGTGCCAGACAGGAGTTCTCTTAATAGTTTTTACACTACCTTGGTAGGCAGCTGAAAGGCACCACAAAAGTTGTTGTACCTTCTTTCTGGGCTGAGATGGGGAACCGCTGAATTTTGGACTCGGCTGGTGACAAAATGTTCCAAACACACCCCATGCACAACTCCACCGGGGAAGGTGCCAGAAAGGAGTTCTCCTGGTAGTTTTTACATTGCTCCGGTAGGCAGCAAAAGGACACCACAAAAGTTGTTGTACCTTCTTTCTGGGCTGAGATGGCGAACCGCTGAATTTTGGAGTCGGCCGGTGACAAAATGTTCCAAACACACCCCATGCACAACTCCACCGGGGAAGGTGCCAGACAGAAGTTCTCCTGGTAGTTTTTACATTGCTCCGGTAGGCATCTGAAAGACACCACAAAAGTTGTTCTACCTGCTTTCTGGGCTGAGATGGGGAACCGCTGAATTTTGGAGTCGGCCGGTGACAAAATGTTCCAAAGACACCCCATGCACAACTCCACCGGGGAAGGTGCCAGACAGGAGTTCTCTTAATAGTTTTTACACTACCTTGGTAGGCATCTGAAAGACACCACAAAAGTTGTTTTACCTGCTTTCTGGGCTGAGATGGGGAACCGCTGAATTTTGGAGTCGGCCGGTGACAAAATGTTCCAAACACACCCCATGCACAACTCCACCGGGGAAGGTGCCAGACAGGAGTTCTCTTAATAGTTTTTACACTACCTTGGTAGGCAGCTGAAAGGCACCACAAAAGTTGTTCTTCCTGCTTTCTGGGCTGAGATGGGGAACCGCTGAATTTTGGACTCGGCCGGTGACAAAATGTTCCAAACACACCCAATGCACAACTGCACTAGCGAAGGTGCCAGGGACGAGTTCTGTTGGTAGTTTTTACATTGCTCCGGTAGGCATCAAAAGGACACCACAAAAGTTGTTCTTCCTGCTTTCTGGGCTGAGATGGGGAATCGCTGAATTTTGGAGTCGGCCGGTGACAAAATATTCCAAAGACACCCCATGCACAACTCCACCGGGGAAGGTGCCAGACAGGAGTTCTCCTGGTAGTTTTTACATTGCTCCGGTAGGCATCTGAAAGACACCACAAAAGTTGTTCTATCTGCTTTCTGGGCTGAGATGGGGAACCGCTGAATTTTGGAGTCGGCCGGTGACAAAATGTTCCAAACACACCCCATGCACAACTCCACCGGGGAAGGTGCCAGACAGAAGTTCTCCTGGTAGTTTTTACATTGCTCCGGTAGGCATCTGAAAGACACCACAAAAGTTGTTCTACCTGCTTTCTGGGCTGAGATGGGGAAACGCTGAATTTTGGAGTCGGCCGGAGACAAAATGTTCCAAAGACACCCCATGCACAACTCCACCGGGGAAGGTGCCAGACAGGAGTTCTCTTAATAGTTTTTACACTACCTTGGTAGGCATCTGAAAGACACCACAAAAGTTGTTGTACCTGCTTTCTGGGCTGAGATGGGGAACCGCTGAATTTTGGAGTCGGCCGGTGACAAAATGTTCCAAACACACCCCATGCACAACTCCACCGGGGAAGGTGCCAGACAGGAGTTCTCTTAATAGTTTTTACACTACCTTGGTAGGCAGCTGAAAGGCACCACAAAAGTTGTTCTTCCTGCTTTCTGGGATGAGATGGGGAACCGCTGAATTTTGGACTCGGCCGGTGACAAAATGTTCCAAACACACCCAATGCACAACTGCACTAGCGAAGGTGCCAGGGACGAGTTCTGTTGGTAGTTTTTACATTGCTCCGGTAGGCATCAAAAGGACACCACAAAAGTTGTTCTTCCTGCTTTCTGGGCTGAGATGGGGAATCGCTGAATTTTGGACTCGGCCGGTGACAAAATATTCCAAAGACACCCCATGCACAACTCCACCGGGGAAGGTGCCAGACAGGAGTTCTCCTGGTAGTTTTTACATTGCTCCGGTAGGCATCTGAAAGACACCACAAAAGTTGTTCTATCTGCTTTCTGGGCTGAGATGGGGAACCGCTGAATTTTGGAGTCGGCCGGTGACAAAATGTTCCAAACACACCCCATGCACAACTCCACCGGGGAAGGTGCCAGACAGAAGTTCTCCTGGTAGTTTTTACATTGC
This sequence comes from Falco cherrug, assembly GCF_023634085.1. NCBI lineage: Eukaryota > Metazoa > Chordata > Aves > Falconiformes > Falconidae > Falco > Falco cherrug. The sequence continues at coordinate 125,393 of NW_026599299.1, read as the reverse complement.
TCCGGTAGGCATCTGAAAGACACCACAAAAGTTGTTCTACCTGCTTTCTGGGCTGAGATGGGGAAACGCTGAATTTTGGAGTCGGCCGATGACAAAATGTTCCAAACACACCCCATGCACAACTCCACCGGGGAAGGTGCCAGACAGGAGTTCTCTTAATAGTTTTTACACTACCTTGGTAGGCATCTGAAAGACACCACAAAAGTTGTTCTACCTGCTTTCTGGGCTGAGATGGGGAAACGCTGAATTTTGGAGTCGGCCGGTGACAAAATGTTCCAAACACACCCCATGCACAACTCCACCGGGGAAGGTGCCAGACAGGAGTTCTCTTAATAGTTTTTACACTACCTTGGTAGACAGCTGAAAGGCACCACAAAAGTTGTTGTACCTTCTTTCTGGGCTGAGATGGGGAACCGCTGAATTTTGGAGTCGGCCGGTGACAAAATGTTCCAAAGACACCCCATGCACAACTCCACCGGGGAAGGTGCCAGACAGGAGTTCTCTTGGTAGTTTTTACACTACCTTGGTAGGCAGCTGAAAGACACCACAAAAGTTGTTCTACCTGCTTTCTGGGCTGAGATGGGGAACAGCTGAATTTTGGACTCGGCTGGTGACAAAATTTTAATAAATACACCCCATGCACAACTCCACTAGCGAAGGTGCCAGGAACAAATTCTGTTGGTAGTTTTTACATTGCTCCGGTAGGCATCAAAAAGACACTACAAAAGTTGTTCTACCTGCTTTCTGGGCTGAGATGGGGAACCGCTGAATTTTGGACTCGGCTGGTGACAAAATGTTCCAAACACACCCCATGCACAACTCCACCGGGGAAGGTGCCAGAAAGGAGTTCTCCTGGTAGTTTGTACATTGCTCCGGTAGGCATCTGAAAGACACCACAAAAGTTGTTCTACCTGCTTTCTGGGCTGAGATGGGGAACCGCTGAATTTTGGAGTCGGCTGGTGACAAAAAGTTCCAAACACACCCCATGCACAACTCCACCGGGGAAGGTGCCAGACAGGAGTTCTCCTGGTAGTTTTTACATTGCTCCGGTAGGCATCTGAAAGACACCACAAAAGTTGTTCTACCTGCTTTCTGGGCTGAGATGGGGAACCGCTGAATTTTGGACTCGGCCGGTGACAAAATGTTCCAAACACACCCCCTGCACAACTCCACCGGGGAAGGTGCCAGGCAGGAGTTCTCCTGGTAGTTTTTACACTACCTTGGTAGGCATCTGAAAGGCACCACAAAAGTTGTTCTACCTGCTTTCTGGGCTGAGATGGGGAACCGCTGAATTTTGGACTCGGCCGGTGACAAAATGTTCCAAACACACCCCATGCACAACTCCACTAGCGAAGGTGCCAGGAACAAATTCTGTTGGTAGTTTTTACATTGCTCCGGTAGGCAGCAAAAGGACACCACAAAAGTTGTTCTTCCTGCTTTCTGGGCTGAGATGGGGAATCGCTGAATTTTGGACTCGGCCGGTGACAAAATGTTCCAAAGACACCCCATGCACAATTCCACCGGGGAAGGTGCCAGACAGGAGTTCTCTTAATAGTTTTTACACTACCTTGGTAGGCATCTGAAAGACACCACAAAAGTTGTTTTACCTGCTTTCTGGGCTGAGATGGGGAAACGCTGAATTTTGGAGTCGGCCGGTGAAAAAATGTTCCAAAGACACCCCATGCACAACTCCACCGGGGAAGGTGCCAGGCAGGAGTTCTCTTGGTAGTTTTTACATTGCTCCGGTAGGCAGCAAAAGGACACCACAAAAGTTGTTCTTCCTGCTTTCTGGGCTGAGATGGGGAATCGCTGAATTTTGGACTCGGCTGGTGACAAAATGTTCCAAATACACCCCATGCACAACTCCACCGGGGAAGGTGCCAGACAGGAGTTCTCCTGGTAGTTTTTACATTGCTCCGGTAGGCATCTGAAAGACACCACAAAAGTTGTTCTACCTGCTTTCTGGGCTGAGATGGGGAACCGCTGAATTTTGGAGTCGGCTGGTGACAAAATGTTCCAAAGACATCCCATGCACAACTCCACCGGGGAAGGTGCCAGACAGGAGTTCTCTTAGTAGTTTTTACACTACCTTGGTAGGCATTTGAAAGGCACCACAAAAGTTGTTGTACCTTCTTTCTGGGCTGAGATGGGGAACCGCTGAATTTTGGACTCGGCCGGTGACAAAATGTTCCAAAGACACCCCATGCACAACTCCACTAGCGAAGGTGCCAGGGATGAGTTCTGTTGGTAGTTTTTACATTGCTCCGGTAGGCAGCAAAAGGACACCACAAAAGTTGTTGTACCTGCTTTCTGGGCTGAGATGGGGAATCGCTGAATTTTGGACTCGGCCGGTGACAAAATGTTCCAAAGACACCCCATGCACAACTCCACCGGGGAAGGTGCCAGGCAGGAGTTCTCTTGGTAGTTTTTACACTACCTTGGTAGGCAGCTGAAAGGCACCACAAAAGTTGTTCTACCTGCTTTCTGGGCTGAGATGGGGAATCGCTGAATTTTGGAGTCGGCCGGTGACAAAATGTTCCAAACACACCCCATGCACAACTCCACCGGGGAAGGTGCCAGACAGGAGTTCTCTTGGTAGTTTTTACACTACCTTGGTAGGCAGCTGAAAGGCACCACAAAAGTTGTTCTACCTGCTTTCTGGGCTGAGATGGGGAACAGCTGAATTTTGGACTCGGCTGGTGACAAAATTTTAATAAATACACCCCATGCACAACTCCACTAGCGAAGGTGCCAAAAACAAATTCTCTTGGTAGTTTTTACATTGCTCCTGTAGGCATCAAAAAGACACTACAAAAGTTGTTGTACCTGCTTTCTGGGCTGAGATGGGGAATCGCTGAATTTTGGACTCGGCCGGTGACAAAATGTTCCAAACACACCCCATGCACAACTCCACCGGGGAAGGTGCCAGACAGGAGTTCTCTTAATAGTTTTTACACTACCTTGGTAGGCATCTGAAAGACACCACAAAAGTTGTTCTACCTGCTTTCTGGGCTGAGATGGGGAACCGCTGAATTTTGGACTCGGCCGGTGACAAAATGTTCCAAACACACCCCATGCACAACTCCACTAGCGAAGGTGCCAGGGACGAGTTCTGTTGGTAGTTTTTACATTGCTCCGGTAGGCATCAAAAAGACACTACAAAAGTTGTTGTACCTGCTTTCTGGGCTGAGATGGGGAACCGCTGAATTTTGGAGTCGGCCGGTGACAAAATGTTCCAAACACACCCCATGCACAACTCCACCGGGGAAGGTGCCAGGCAGGAGTTCTCTTGGTAGTTTTTACACTACCTTGGTAGGCATCTGAAAGGCACCACAAAAGTTGTTGTACCTTCTTTCTGGGCTGAGATGGCGAACAGCTGAATTTTGGACTCGGCTGGTGACAAAATTTTAATAAATACACCCCATGCACAACTCCACTAGCGAAGGTGCCAGGAACAAATTCTGTTGGTAGTTTTTACATTGCTCCTGTAGGCATCAAAAAGACACTACAAAAGTTGTTCTACCTGTTTTCTGGGCTGAGATGGGGAACCGCTGAATTTTGGACTCGGCTGGTGACAAAATGTTCCAAACACACCCCATGCACAACTCCACCGGGGAAGGTGCCAGAAAGGAGTTCTCCTGGTAGTTTTTACATTGCTCCGGTAGGCATCTGAAAGACACCACAAAAGTTGTTCTACCTGCTTTCTGGGCTGAGATGGGGAACCGCTGAATTTTGGACTCGGCTGGTGACAAAAAGTTCCAAACACACCCCATGCACAACTCCACCGGGGAAGGTGCCAGACAGGAGTTCTCCTGGTAGTTTTTACATTGCTCCGGTAGGCATCTGAAAGACACCACAAAAGTTGTTCTACCTGCTTTCTGGGCTGAGATGGGGAACCGCTGAATTTTGGACTCGGCCGGTGACAAAATGTTCCAAACACACCCCCTGCACAACTCCACCGGGGAAGGTGCCAGGCAGGAGTTCTCCTGGTAGTTTTTACACTACCTTGGTAGGCATCTGAAAGGCACCACAAAAGTTGTTCTACCTGCTTTCTGGGCTGAGATGGGGAACCGCTGAATTTTGGACTCGGCCGGTGACAAAATGTTCCAAACACACCCCATGCACAACTCCACTAGCGAAGGTGCCAGGGACGAGTTCTGTTGGTAGTTTTTACATTGCTCCGGTAGGCATCTAAAAGACACCACAAAAGTTGTTCTTCCTGCTTTCTGGGCTGAGATGGGGAATCGCTGAATTTTGGACTCGGCCGGTGACAAAATGTTCCAAAGACACCCCATGCACAATTCCACCGGGGAAGGTGCCAGACAGGAGTTCTCTTGGTAGTTTTTACACTACCTTGGTAGGCAGCTGAAAGGCACGACAAAAGTTGTTTTACCTGCTTTCTGGGCTAGAGATGGGGAAACGCTGAATTTTGGAGTCGGCCGGTGACAAAATGTTCCAAAGACACCCCATGCACAACTCCACCGGGGAAGGTGCCAGAAAGGAGTTCTCCTGGTAGTTTTTACATTGCTCCGGTAGGCATCAAAAGGACACCACAAAAGTTGTTCTTCCTGCTTTCTGGGCTGAGATGGGGAACCGCTGAATTTTGGAGTCGGCCGGTGACAAAATGTTCCAAAGACACCCCATGCACAACTCCACCGGGGAAGGTGCCAGACAGGAGTTCTCCTGGTAGTTTTTACATTGCTCCGGTAGGCATCTGAAAGACACCACAAAAGTTGTTCTACCTGCTTTCTGGGCTGAGATGGGGAACCGCTGAATTTTGGAGTCGGCTGGTGACAAAATGTTCCAAAGACATCCCATGCACAACTCCACCGGGGAAGGTGCCAGACAGGAGTTCTCTTGGTAGTTTTTACACTACCTTGGTAGGCATTTGAAAGGCACCACAAAAGTTGTTCTTCCTGCTTTCTGGGCTGAGATGGGGAACCGCTGAATTTTGGACTCGGCCGGTGACAAAATGTTCCAAACACACCCCATGCACAACTCCACTAGCGAAGGTGCCAGGGACGAGTTCTGTTGGTAGTTTTTACATTGCTCCGGTAGGCAGCAAAAGGACACCACAAAAGTTGTTCTTCCTGCTTTCTGGGCTGAGATGGGGAATCGCTGAATTTTGGACTCGGCCGGTGACAAAATGTTCCAAAGACACCCCATGCACAACTCCACCGGGGAAGGTGCCAGGCAGGAGTTCTCTTGGTAGTTTTTACACTACCTTGGTAGGCAGCTGAAAGGCACCACAAAAGTTGTTCTACCTGCTTTCTGGGCTGAGATGGGGAATCGCTGAATTTTGGAGTCGGCCGGTGACAAAATGTTCCAAACACACCCCATGCACAACTCCACCGGGGAAGGTGCCAGACAGGAGTTCTCTTGATAGTTTTTACACTACCTTGGTAGGCAGCTGAAAGGCACCACAAAAGTTGTTCTACCTGCTTTCTGGGCTGAGATGGGGAACAGCTGAATTTTGGACTCGGTTGGTGACAAAATTTTAATAAATACACCCCATGCACAACTCCACTAGCGAAGGTGCCAAAAACAAATTCTCTTGGTAGTTTTTACATTGCTCCTGTAGGCATCAAAAAGACACTACAAAAGTTGTTGTACCTGCTTTCTGGGCTGAGATGGGGAACCGCTGAATTTTGGACTCGGCTGGTGACAAAATGTTCCAAACACACCCCATGCACAACTCCACCGGGGAAGGTGCCAGAAAGGAGTTCTCCTGGTAGTTTTTACATTGCTCCGGTAGGCATCTGAAAGACACCACAAAAGTTGTTCTACCTGCTTTCTGGGCTGAGATGGGGAACCGCTGAATTTTGGAGTCGGCTGGTGACAAAAAGTTCCAAACACACCCCATGCACAACTCCACCGGGGAAGGTGCCAGACAGGAGTTCTCCTGGTAGTTTTTACATTGCTCCGGTAGGCATCTGAAAGACACCACAAAAGTTGTTCTTCCTGCTTTCTGGGCTGAGATGGGGAATCGCTGAATTTTGGACTCGGCCGGTGACAAAATGTTCCAAACACACCCCATGCACAACTCCACCGGGGAAGGTGCCAGACAGGAGTTCTCTTAATAGTTTTTACACTACCTTGGTAGGCATCTGAAAGACACCACAAAAGTTGTTTTACCTGCTTTCTGGGCTGAGATGGGGAACCGCTGAATTTTGGACTCGGCCGGTGAAAAAATGTTCCAAAGACACCCCATGCACAACTCCACCGGGGAAGGTGCCAGCCAGGAGTTCTCTTGGTAGTTTTTACATTGCTCCGGTAGGCATCAAAAGGACACCACAAAAGTTGTTCTTCCTGCTTTCTGGGCTGAGATGGGGAATCGCTGAATTTTGGAGTCGGCTGGTGAAAAAATGTTCCAAAGAAACCCCATGCACAACTCCACCGGGGAAGGTGCCAGGCAGGAGTTCTCTTGGTAGTTTTTACATTGCTCCGGTAGGCAGCAAAAGGACACCACAAAAGTTGTTCTACCTGCTTTCTGGGCTGAGATGGGGAACCGCTGAATTTTGGACTCGGCCGGTGACAAAATGTTCCAAAGACATCCCATGCACAACTCCACCGGGGAAGGTGCCAGACAGGAGTTCTCTTAGTAGTTTTTACACTACCTTGGTAGGCATTTGAAAGGCACCACAAAAGTTGTTGTACCTGCTTTCTGGGCTGAGATGGGGAACCGCTGAATTTTGGACTCGGCCGGTGACAAAATGTTCCAAAGACACCCCATGCACAACTCCACCGGGGAAGGTGCTAGACAGGAGTTCTCTTGGTAGTTTTTACACTACCTTGGTAGGCAGCTGAAAGGCACCACAAAAGTTGTTCTACCTGCTTTCTGGGCTGAGATGGGGAATCGCTGAATTTTGGAGTCGGCCGGTGACAAAATGTTCCAAACACACCCCATGCACAACTCCACCGGGGAAGGTGCCAGACAGGAGTTCTCTTGATAGTTTTTACACTACCTTGGTAGGCAGCTGAAAGGCACCACAAAAGTTGTTCTTCCTGCTTTCTGGGCTGAGATGGGGAACAGCTGAATTTTGGACTCGGCTGGTGACAAAATTTTAATAAATACACCCCATGCACAACTCCACTAGCGAAGGTGCCAAAAACAAATTCTCTTGGTAGTTTTTACATTGCTCCTGTAGGCATCTGAAAGGCACCACAAAAGTTGTTCTACCTGCTTTCTGGGCTGAGATGGGGAACCGCTGAATTTTGGACTCGGCCGGTGACAAAATGTTCCAAACACACCCCATGCACAACTCCACTAGCGAAGGTGCCAGGAACAAATTCTGTTGGTAGTTTTTACATTGCTCCGGTAGGCAGCAAAAGGACACCACAAAAGTTGTTCTTCCTGCTTTCTGGGCTGAGATGGGGAACCGCTGAATTTTGGACTCGGCTGGTGACAAAAAGTTCCAAACACACCCCATGCACAACTCCACCGGGGAAGGTGCCAGACAGGAGTTCTCCTGGTAGTTTTTACATTGCTCCGGTAGGCATCTGAAAGACACCACAAAAGTTGTTCTACCTGCTTTCTGGGCTGAGATGGGGAACCGCTGAATTTTGGACTCGGCCGGTGACAAAATGTTCCAAACACACCCCATGCACAACTCCACCGGGGAAGGTGCCAGGCAGGAGTTCTCCTGGTAGTTTTTACACTACCTTGGTAGGCATTTGAAAGGCACCACAAAAGTTGTTCTACCTGCTTTCTGGGCTGAGATGGGGAACCGCTGAATTTTGGACTCGGCCGGTGACAAAATGTTCCAAACACACCCCATGCACAACTCCACTAGCGAAGGTGCCAGGGACGAGTTCTCCTGGTAGTTTTTACATTGCTCCGGTAGGCAGCAAAAGGACACCACAAAAGTTGTTCTTCCTGCTTTCTGGGCTGAGATGGGGAATCGCTGAATTTTGGACTCGGCCGGTGACAAAATGTTCCAAAGACACCCCATGCACAACTCCACCGGGGAAGGTGCCAGACAGGAGTTCTCTTAATAGTTTTTACACTACCATGGTAGGCATATGAAAGACACCACAAAAGTTGTTTTACCTGCTTTCTGGGCTGAGATGGGGAACCGCTGAATTTTGGACTCGGCCGGTGACAAAATGTTCCAAAGACACCCCATGCACAACTCCACCGGGGAAGGTGCCAGGCAGGAGTTCTCTTGGTAGTTTTTACACTACCTTGGTAGGCATCTGAAAGGCACAAGAAAAGTTGTTCTACCTGCTTTCTGGGCTGAGATGGGGAACCGCTGAATTTTGGAGTCGGCCGGTGACAAAATGTTCCAAACACACCCCATGCACAACTCCACCGGGGAAGGTGCCAGAAAGGAGTTCTCCTGGTAGTTTTTACATTGCTCCGGTAGGCAGCAAAAGGACACCACAAAAGTTGTTGTACCTGCTTTGTGGGCTGAGATGGGGAACCGCTGAATTTTGGAGTCGGACGGTGACAAAATGTTCCAAAGACACCCCATGCACAACTCCACCGGGGAAGGTGCCAGACAGGAGTTCTCCTGGTAGTTTTTACACTACCTTGGTAGGCATTTGAAAGGCACAAGAAAAGTTGTTGTACCTTCTTTCTGGGCTGAGAAGGGGAACAGCTGAATTTTGGACTCGGCTGGTGACAAAATTTTAATAAATACACCCCATGCACAACTCCACTAGCGAAGGTGCCAGGGACGAGTTCTGTTGGTAGTTTTTACATTGCTCCGGTAGGCATCAAAAGGACACCACAAAAGTTGTTCTTCCTGCTTTCTGGGCTGAGATGGGGAACCGCTGAATTTTGGAGTCGGCCGGTGACAAAATGTTCCAAACACACCCCATGCACAACTCCACCGGGGAAGGTTCCAGGCAGGAGTTCTCCTGGTAGTTTTTACACTACCTTGGTAGGCAGCTGAAAGGCACCACAAAAGTTGTTCTTCCTGCTTTCTGGGCTGAGATGGGGAACCGCTGAATTTTGGACTCGTCCGGTGACAAAATGTTCCAAACACACCCCATGCACAACTCCACCGGGGAAGGTGCCAGGGACGAGTTCTCTTGGTAGTTTTTACATTGCTCCGGTAGGCATCAAAAGGACACCACAAAAGTTGTTCTTCCTGCTTTCTGGGCTGAGATGGGGAATCGCTGAATTTTGGACTCGGCCGGTGACAAAATGTTCCAAACACACCCCATGCACAACTCCACCGGGGAAGGTGCCAGGCAGGAGTTCTCTTGGTAGTTTTTACACTACCTTGGTAGGCAGCTGAAAGGCACGACAAAAGTTGTTCTTCCTGCTTTCTGGGCTGAGATGGGGAACCGCTGAATTTTGGACTCGGCTGGTGACAAAATGTTCCAAAGACACCCCATGCACAACTCCACCGGGGAAGGTGCCAGACAGGAGTTCTCCTGGTAGTTTTTACATTGCTCCGGTAGGCAGCAAAAGGACACCACAAGAGTTGTTCTACATGCTTTCTGGGCTGAGATGGGGAATCGCTGAATTTTGGACTCGGCCGGTGACAAAATGTTCCAAAGACACCCCATGCACAACTCCACCGGGGAAGGTGCCAGGCAGGAGTTCTCTTGGTAGTTTTTACACTACCTTGGTAGGCAGCTGAAAGGCACCACAAAAGTTCTTCTACCTGCTTTCTGGGCTGAGATGGGGAACCGCTGAATTTTGGAGTCGGCCGGTGACAAAATGTTCCAAACACACCCCATGCACAACTCCACCGGGGAAGGTGCCAGACAGGACTTCTCTTAATAGTTTTTACACTACCTTGGTAGGCATCTGAAAGACACCACAAAAGTTGTTTTACCTGCTTTCTGGGCTGAGATGGGGAATCGCTGAATTTTGGAGTCGGCCGGTGAAAAAATGTTCCAAACACACCCCATGCACAACTCCACTAGCGAAGGTGCCAGGGACGAGTTCTGTTGGTAGTTTTTACATTGCTCCGGTAGGCATCAAAAGGACACCACAAAAGTTGTTCTTCCTGCTTTCTGGGCTGAGATGGGGAATCGCTGAATTTTGGAGTCGGCCGGTGACAAAATGTTCCAAAGACACCCCCTGCACAACTCCACCGGGGAAGGTGCCAGGCAGGAGTTCTCTTGGTAGTTTTTACACTACCTTGGTAGGCAGCTGAAAGGCACGACAAAAGTTGTTCTTCCTGCTTTCTGGGCTGAGATGGGGAACCGCTGAATTTTGGAGTCGGCCGGTGACAAAATGTTCCAAACACACCCCATGCACAACTCCACTAGCGAAGGTGCCAGGGACGAGTTCTCCTGGTAGTTTTTACATTGCTCCGATAGGCAGCAAAAGGACACCACAAAAGTTGTTCTTCCTGCTTTCTGGGCTGAGATGGGGAATCGCTGAATTTTGACTCGGCCGGTGACAAAATGTTCCAAAGACACCCCATGCACAACTCCACCGGGGAAGGTGCCAGGCAGGAGTTCTCTTGGTAGTTTTTACACTACCTTGGTAGGCAGCTGAAAGGCACAAGAAAAGTTGTTCTACCTGCTTTCTGGGCTGAGATGGGGAACCGCTGAATTTTGGAGTCGGCCGGTGACAAAATGTTCCAAAGACACCCCATGCACAACTCCACCGGGGAAGGTGCCAGGCAGGAGTTCTCTTGGTAGTTTTTACACTACCTTGGTAGGCATCTGAAAGACACCACAAAAGTTGTTCTTCCTGCTTTCTGGGCTGAGATGGGGAACCGCTGAATTTTGGAGTCGGCCGGTGAAAAAATGTTCCAAACACACCCCATGCACAACTCCACTAGCGAAGGTGCCAGGGACGAGTTCTGTTGGTAGTTTTTACATTGCTCCGGTAGGCATCAAAAGGACACCACAAAAGTTGTTCTTCCTGCTTTCTGGGCTGAGATGGGGAATCGCTGAATTTTGGAGTCGGCCCGTGAGAAAATGTTCCAAAGACACCCCATGCACAACTCCACCAGGGAAGGTGCCAGGCAGGAGTTCTCTTGGTAGTTTTTACACTACCTTGGTAGGCAGCTGAAAGGCACCACAAAAGTTGTTCTACCTGCTTTCTGGGCTGAGATGGGGAACCGCTGAATTTTGGAGTCGGCTGGTGACAAAATGTTCCAAAGACACCCCATGCACAACTCCACCGGGGAAGGTGCCAGACAGGAGTTCTCTTAGTAGTTTTTACACTACCTTGGTAGGCATCTGAAAGGCACCACAAAAGTTGTTCTTCCTGCTTTCTGGGCTGAGATGGGGAACCGCTGAATTTTGGACTCGGCCGGTGACAAAATGTTCCAAAGACACCCCATGCACAACTCCACCGGGGAAGGTGCCAGACAGGAGTTCTCTTGATAGTTTTTACACTACCTTGGAAGGCATCTGAAAGGCACCACAAAAGTTGTTCTACCTGCTTTCTGGGCTGAGATGGGGAACCGCTGAATTTTGGAGTCGGCCGGTGACAAAATGTTCCAAAGACACCCCATGCACAACTCCACTAGCGAAGGTGCCAGGGACGAGTTCTGTTGGTAGTTTTTACATTGCTCCGGTAGGCATCAAAAGGACACCACAAAAGTTGTTCTTCCTGCTTTCTGGGCTGAGATGTGGAATCGCTGAATTTTGGACTCGGCCGGTGACAAAATGTTCCAAAGACACCCCATGCACAACTCCACCGGGGAAGGTGCCAGGCAGGAGTTCTCTTGGTAGTTTTTACACTACCTTGGTAGGCAGCTGAAAGGCACGACAAAAGTTATTCTTCCTGCTTTCTGGGCTGAGATGGGGAACCGCTGAATTTTGGAGTCGGCTGGTGACAAAATGTTCCAAACACACCCCATGCACAACTCCACTAGCGAAGGTGCCAGGGACGAGTTCTGTTGGTAGTTTTTACATTGCTCCGGTAGGCATCTAAAAGACACCACAAAAGTTGTTCTACCTGCTTTCTGGGCTGAGATGGGGAATCGCTGAATTTTGGACTCGGCCGGTGACAAAATGTTCCAAACACACCCCATGCACAACTCCACTAGCGAAGGTGCCAGGGACGAGTTCTCTTGGTAGTTTTTACACTACCTTGGTAGGCAGCTGAAAGGCACCACAAAAGTTGTTCTACCTGCTTTCTGGGCTGAGATGGGGAACCGCTGAATTTTGGACTCGGCCGGTGACAAAATGTTCCAAAGACACCCCATGCACAACTCCACCGGGGAAGGTGCCAGGCAGGAGTTCTCTTGGTAGTTTTTACACTACCTTGGTAGGCATCTGAAAGGCACAAGAAAAGTTGTTCTACCTGCTTTCTGGGCTGAGATGGGGAAACGCTGAATTTTGGAGTCGGCCGGTGACAAAATGTTCCAAACACACCCCATGCACAACTCCACCGGGGAAGGTGCCAGAAAGGAGTTCTCCTGGTAGTTTTTACATTGCTCCGGTAGGCAGCAAAAGGACACCACAAAAGTTGTTGTACCTGCTTTGTGGGCTGAGATGGGGAACCGCTGAATTTTGGAGTCGGACGGTGACAAAATGTTCCAAAGACACCCCATGCACAACTCCACCGGGGAAGGTGCCAGACAGGAGTTCTCCTGGTAGTTTTTACACTACCTTGGTAGGCATTTGAAAGGCACAAGAAAAGTTGTTGTACCTTCTTTCTGGGCTGAGAAGGGGAACAGCTGAATTTTGGACTCGGCTGGTGACAAAATTTTAATAAATACACCCCATGCACAACTCCACTAGCGAAGGTGCCAGGGACGAGTTCTGTTGGTAGTTTTTACATTGCTCCGGTAGGCATCAAAAGGACACCACAAAAGTTGTTCTTCCTGCTTTCTGGGCTGAGATGGGGAACCGCTGAATTTTGGAGTCGGCCGGTGACAAAATGTTCCAAACACACCCCATGCACAACTCCACCGGGGAAGGTTCCAGGCAGGAGTTCTCCTGGTAGTTTTTACACTACCTTGGTAGGCAGCTGAAAGGCACCACAAAAGTTGTTCTTCCTGCTTTCTGGGCTGAGATGGGGAACCGCTGAATTTTGGACTCGTCCGGTGACAAAATGTTCCAAACACACCCCATGCACAACTCCACCGGGGAAGGTGCCAGGGACGAGTTCTCTTGGTAGTTTTTACATTGCTCCGGTAGGCATCAAAAGGACACCACAAAAGTTGTTCTTCCTGCTTTCTGGGCTGAGATGGGGAATCGCTGAATTTTGGACTCGGCCGGTGACAAAATGTTCCAAACACACCCCATGCACAACTCCACCGGGGAAGGTGCCAGGCAGGAGTTCTCTTGGTAGTTTTTACACTACCTTGGTAGGCAGCTGAAAGGCACCACAAAAGTTGTTCTTCCTGCTTTCTGGGCTGAGATGGGGAACCGCTGAATTTTGGACTCGGCTGGTGACAAAATGTTCCAAAGACACCCCATGCACAACTCCACCGGGGAAGGTGCCAGACAGGAGTTCTCCTGGTAGTTTTTACATTGCTCCGGTAGGCAGCAAAAGGACACCACAAGAGTTGTTCTACATGCTTTCTGGGCTGAGATGGGGAATCGCTGAATTTTGGACTCGGCCGGTGACAAAATGTTCCAAAGACACCCCATGCACAACTCCACCGGGGAAGGTGCCAGGCAGGAGTTCTCTTGGTAGTTTTTACACTACCTTGGTAGGCAGCTGAAAGGCACCACAAAAGTTGTTCTACCTGCTTTCTGGGCTGAGATGGGGAACCGCTGAATTTTGGAGTCGGCCGGTGACAAAATGTTCCAAACACACCCCATGCACAACTCCACCGGGGAAGGTGCCAGACAGGACTTCTCTTAATAGTTTTTACACTACCTTGGTAGGCATCTGAAAGACACCACAAAAGTTGTTTTACCTGCTTTCTGGGCTGAGATGGGGAATCGCTGAATTTTGGAGTCGGCCGGTGAAAAAATGTTCCAAACACACCCCATGCACAACTCCACTAGCGAAGGTGCCAGGGACGAGTTCTGTTGGTAGTTTTTACATTGCTCCGGTAGGCATCAAAAGGACACCACAAAAGTTGTTCTTCCTGCTTTCTGGGCTGAGATGGGGAATCGCTGAATTTTGGACTCGGCCGGTGACAAAATGTTCCAAAGACACCCCCTGCACAACTCCACCGGGGAAGGTGCCAGGCAGGAGTTCTCTTGGTAGTTTTTACACTACCTTGGTAGGCAGCTGAAAGGCACGACAAAAGTTGTTCTTCCTGCTTTCTGGGCTGAGATGGGGAACCGCTGAATTTTGGAGTCGGCCGGTGACAAAATGTTCCAAACACACCCCATGCACAACTCCACTAGCGAAGGTGCCAGGGACGAGTTCTCCTGGTAGTTTTTACATTGCTCCGGTAGGCAGCAAAAGGACACCACAAAAGTTGTTCTTCCTGCTTTCTGGGCTGAGATGGGGAATCGCTGAATTTTGACTCGGCCGGTGACAAAATGTTCCAAAGACACCCCATGCACAACTCCACCGGGGAAGGTGCCAGACAGGAGTTCTCTTGGTAGTTTTTACACTACCTTGGTAGGCAGCTGAAAGGCACAAGAAAAGTTGTTCTACCTGCTTTCTGGGCTGAGATGGGGAACCGCTGAATTTTGGAGTCGGCCGTTGACAAAATGTTCCAAACACACCCCATGCACAACTCCACCGGGGAAGGTGCCAGACAGGACTTCTCTTAATAGTTTTTACACTACCTTGGTAGGCATCTGAAAGACACCACAAAAGTTGTTCTTCCTGCTTTCTGGGCTGAGATGGGGAACCGCTGAATTTTGGAGTCGGCCGGTGAAAAAATGTTCCAAACACACCCCATGCACAACTCCACTAGCGAAGGTGCCAGGGACGAGTTCTGTTGGTAGTTTTTACATTGCTCCGGTAGGCATCAAAAGGACACCACAAAAGTTGTTCTTCCTGCTTTCTGGGCTGAGATGGGGAATCGCTGAATTTTGGAGTCGGCCCGTGAGAAAATGTTCCAAAGACACCCCATGCACAACTCCACCAGGGAAGGTGCCAGGCAGGAGTTCTCTTGGTAGTTTTTACACTACCTTGGTAGGCAGCTGAAAGGCACCACAAAAGTTGTTCTACCTGCTTTCTGGGCTGAGATGGGGAACAGCTGAATTTTGGAGTCAGCCGGTGACAAAATGTTCCAAAGACACCCCATGCACAACTCCACCGGGGAAGGTGCCAGACAGGAGTTCTCTTAGTAGTTTTTACACTACCTTGGTAGGCATCTGAAAGGCACCACAAAAGTTGTTCTTCCTGCTTTCTGGGCTGAGATGGGGAACCGCTGAATTTTGGACTCGGCCGGTGACAAAATGTTCCAAAGACACCCCATGCACAACTCCACCGGGGAAGGTGCCAGACAGGAGTTCTCTTGATAGTTTTTACACTACCTTGGAAGGCATCTGAAAGGCACCACAAAAGTTGTTCTACCTGCTTTCTGGGCTGAGATGGGGAACCGCTGAATTTTGGACTCGGCCGGTGAAAAAATGTTCCAAACACACCCCATGCACAACTCCACTAGCGAAGGTGCCAGGGACGAGTTCTGTTGGTAGTTTTTACATTGCTCCGGTAGGCATCAAAAGGACACCACAAAAGTTGTTCTTCCTGCTTTCTGGGCTGAGATGTGGAATCGCTGAATTTTGGACTCGGCCGGTGACAAAATGTTCCAAAGACACCCCATGCACAACTCCACCGGGGAAGGTGCCAGGCAGGAGTTCTCTTGGTAGTTTTTACACTACCTTGGTAGGCAGCTGAAAGGCACGACAAAAGTTATTCTTCCTGCTTTCTGGGCTGAGATGGGGAACCGCTGAATTTTGGAGTCGGCTGGTGACAAAATGTTCCAAACACACCCCATGCACAACTCCACTAGCGAAGGTGCCAGGGACGAGTTCTGTTGGTAGTTTTTACATTGCTCCGGTAGGCATCTAAAAGACACCACAAAAGTTGTTCTTCCTGCTTTCTGGGCTGAGATGGGGAATCGCTGAATTTTGGACTCGGCCGGTGACAAAATGTTCCAAACACACCCCATGCACAACTCCACTAGCGAAGGTGCCAGGGACGAGTTCTCTTGGTAGTTTTTACACTACCTTGGTAGGCAGCTGAAAGGCACCACAAAAGTTGTTCTACCTGCTTTCTGGGCTGAGATGGGGAACCGCTGAATTTTGGAGTCGGCCGGTGACAAAATGTTCCAAACACACCCCATGCACAACTCCACCGGGGAAGGTGCCAGGCAGGAGTTCTCTTAGTAGTTTTTACACTACCTTGGTAGGCAGCTGAAAGGCACCACAAAAGTTGTTGTACCTGCTTTGTGGGCTGAGATGGGGAACCGCTGAATTTTGGAGTCGGCCGGTGACAAAATGTTCCAAACACACCCCATGCACAACTCCACTAGCGAAGGTGCCAGGGACGAGTTCTGTTGGTAGTTTTTACATTGCTCCGGTAGGCATCAAAAGGACACCACAAAAGTTGTTCTTCCTGCTTTCTGGGCTGAGATGGGGAACCGCTGAATTTTGGACTCGGCCGGTGACAAAATGTTCCAAAGACACCCCATGCACAACTCCACCGGGGAAGGTGCCAGGCAGGAGTTCTCTTGGTAGTTTTTACACTACCTTGGTAGGCATCTGAAAGGCACCACAAAAGTTGTTCTACCTGCTTTCTGGGCTGAGATGGGGAACCGCTGAATTTTGGACTCGGCTGGTGACAAAATGTTCCAAATACACCCCATGCACAACTCCACCGAGGAAGGTGCCAGACAGGAGTTCTCCTGGTAGTTTTTACATTGCTCCGGTAGGCAGCAAAAGGACACCACAAGAGTTGTTCTACCTGCTTTCTGGGCTGAGATGGGGAACCGCTGAATTTTGGAGTCGGCCGGTGACAAAATGTTCCAAAGACACCCCATGCACAACTCCACCGGGGAAGGTGCCAGGCAGGAGTTCTCTTGGTAGTTTTTACACTACCTTGGTAGGCAGCTGAAAGGCACAAGAAAAGTTGTTCTACCTGCTTTCTGGGCTGAGATGGGGAACCGCTGAATTTTGGAGTCGGCCGGTGACAAAATGTTCCAAACACACCCCATGCACAACTCCACCGGGGAAGGTGCCAGACAGGACTTCTCTTAACAGTTTTTACACTACCTTGGTAGGCATCTGAAAGACACCACAAAAGTTGTTTTACCTGCTTTCTGGGCTGAGATGGGGAATCGCTGAATTTTGGAGTCGGCCGGTGAAAAAATGTTCCAAACACACCCCATGCACAACTCCACTAGCGAAGGTGCCAGGGACGAGTTCTGTTGGTAGTTTTTACATTGCTCCGGTAGGCATCAAAAGGACACCACAAAAGTTGTTCTTCCTGCTTTCTGGGCTGAGATGGGGAATCGCTGAATTTTGGACTCGGCCGGTGACAAAATGTTCCAAACACACCCCCTGCACAACTCCACCGGGGAAGGTGCCAGGCAGGAGTTCTCTTGGTAGTTTTTACACTACCTTGGTAGGCAGCTGAAAGGCACGACAAAAGTTGTTCTTCCTGCTTTCTGGGCTGAGATGGGGAACCGCTGAATTTTGGAGTCGGCCGGTGACAAAATGTTCCAAACACACCCCATGCACAACTCCACTAGCGAAGGTGCCAGGGACGAGTTCTCCTGGTAGTTTTTACATTGCTCCGGTAGGCAGCAAAAGGACACCACAAAAGTTGTTCTTCCTGCTTTCTGGGCTGAGATGGGGAATCGCTGAATTTTGACTCGGCCGGTGACAAAATGTTCCAAAGACACCCCATGCACAACTCCACCGGGGAAGGTGCCAGGCAGGAGTTCTCTTGGTAGTTTTTACACTACCTTGGTAGGCAGCTGAAAGGCACAAGAAAAGTTGTTCTACCTGCTTTCTGGGCTGAGATGGGGAACCGCTGAATTTTGGAGTCGGCCGTTGACAAAATGTTCCAAACACACCCCATGCACAACTCCACCGGGGAAGGTGCCAGACAGGACTTCTCTTAATAGTTTTTACACTACCTTGGTAGGCATCTGAAAGACACCACAAAAGTTGTTCTTCCTGCTTTCTGGGCTGAGATGGGGAACCGCTGAATTTTGGAGTCGGCCGGTGAAAAAATGTTCCAAACACACCCCATGCACAACTCCACTAGCGAAGGTGCCAGGGACGAGTTCTGTTGGTAGTTTTTACATTGCTCCGGTAGGCATCAAAAGGACACCACAAAAGTTGTTCTTCCTGCTTTCTGGGCTGAGATGGGGAATCGCTGAATTTTGGAGTCGGCCCGTGAGAAAATGTTCCAAAGACACCCCATGCACAACTCCACCAGGGAAGGTGCCAGGCAGGAGTTCTCTTGGTAGTTTTTACACTACCTTGGTAGGCAGCTGAAAGGCACCACAAAAGTTGTTCTACCTGCTTTGTGGGCTGAGATGGGGAACAGCTGAATTTTGGAGTCAGCCCGTGACAAAATGTTCCAAAGACACCCCATGCACAACTCCACCGGGGAAGGTGCCAGACAGGAGTTCTCTTAGTAGTTTTTACACTACCTTGGTAGGCATCTGAAAGGCACCACAAAAGTTGTTCTTCCTGCTTTCTGGGCTGAGATGGGGAACCGCTGAATTTTGGAGTCGGCCGGTGACAAAATGTTCCAAAGACACCCCATGCACAACTCCACCGGGGAAGGTGCCAGACAGGAGTTCTCTTAATAGTTTTTACACTACCTTGGAAGGCATCTGAAAGGCACCACAAAAGTTGTTCTACCTGCTTTCTGGGCTGAGATGGGGAACGGCTGAATTTTGGAGTCGGCCGGTGACAAAATGTTCCAAACACACCCCATGCACAACTCCACTAGCGAAGGTGCCAGGGACGAGTTCTGTTGGTAGTTTTTACATTGCTCCGGTAGGCATCAAAAGGACACCACAAAAGTTGTTCTTCCTGCTTTCTGGGCTGAGATGGGGAATCGCTGAATTTTGGACTCGGCCGGTGACAAAATGTTCCAAAGACACCCCATGCACAACTCCACCGGGGAAGGTGCCAGGCAGGAGTTCTCTTGGTAGTTTTTACACTACCTTGGTAGGCAGCTGAAAGGCACGACAAAAGTTATTCTTCCTGCTTTCTGGGCTGAGATGGGGAACCGCTGAATTTTGGAGTCGGCTGGTGACAAAATGTTCCAAACACACCCCATGCACAACTCCACTAGCGAAGGTGCCAGGGACGAGTTCTGTTGGTAGTTTTTACATTGCTCCGGTAGGCATCTAAAAGACACCACAAAAGTTGTTCTTCCTGCTTTCTGGGCTGAGATGGGGAACCGCTGAATTTTGGAGTCGGCCGGTGACAAAATGTTCCAAACACACCCCATGCACAACTCCACTAGCGAAGGTGCCAGGCAGGAGTTCTCTTGGTAGTTTTTACACTACCTTGGTAGGCAGCTGAAAGGCACCACAAAAGTTGTTCTACCTGCTTTCTGGGCTGAGATGGGGAACCGCTGAATTTTGGAGTCGGCCGGTGACAAAATGTTCCAAACACACCCCATGCACAACTCCACCGGGGAAGGTGCCAGACAGGAGTTCTCTTAGTAGTTTTTACACTACCTTGGTAGGCAGCTGAAAGGCACCACAAAAGTTGTTGTACCTGCTTTGTGGGCTGAGATGGGGAACCGCTGAATTTTGGAGTCGGCCGGTGACAAAATGTTCCAAACACACCCCATGCACAACTCCACTAGCGAAGGTGCCAGGGATGAGTTCTGTTGGTAGTTTTTACATTGCTCCGGTAGGCATCAAAAGGACACCACAAAAGTTGTTCTTCCTGCTTTCTGGGCTGAGATGGGGAACCGCTGAATTTTGGACTCGGCCGGTGACAAAATGTTCCAAAGACACCCCATGCACAACTCCACCGGGGAAGGTGCCAGGCAGGAGTTCTCTTGGTAGTTTTTACATTGCTCCGGTAGGCATCTGAAAGGCACCACAAAAGTTGTTCTACCTGCTTTCTGGGCTGAGATGGGGAACCGCTGAATTTTGGACTCGGCTGGTGACAAAATGTTCCAAATACACCCCATGCACAACTCCACCGAGGAAGGTGCCAGACAGGAGTTCTCCTGGTAGTTTTTACATTGCTCCGGTAGGCATCTGAAAGACACCACAAAAGTTGTTCTACCTGCTTTCTGGGCTGAGATGGGGAACCGCTGAATTTTGGAGTCGGCCGGTGACAAAATGTTCCAAACACACCCCCTGCACAACTCCACCGGGGAAGGTGCCAGACAGGAGTTCTCTTAGTAGTTTTTACACTACCTTGGTAGGCATCTGAAAGGCACCACAAAAGTTGTTTTACCTGCTTTCTGGGCTGAGATGGGGAACCGCTGAATTTTGGAGTCGGCCGGTGACAAAATGTTCCAAACACACCCCATGCACAACTCCACTAGCGAAGGTGCCAGGGACGAGTTCTGTTGGTAGTTTTTACATTGCTCCGGTAGGCAGCAAAAGGACACCACAAAAGTTGTTCTTCCTGCTTTCTGGGCTGAGATGGGGAATCGCTGAATTTTGGACTCGGCCGGTGACAAAATGTTCCAAAGACACCCCATGCACAACTCCACCGGGGAAGGTGCCAGGCAGGAGTTCTCTTGGTAGTTTTTACACTACCTTGGTAGGCATCTGAAAGGCACCACAAAAGTTGTTCTTCCTGCTTTCTGGGCTGAGATGGGGATCCGCTGAATTTTGGAGTCGGCTGGTGACAAAATGTTCCAAACACACCCCATGCACAACTCCACCGGGGAAGGTGCCAGACAGGAGTTCTCCTGGTAGTTTTTACATTGCTCCGGTAGGCATCTGAAAGACACCACAAAAGTTGTTGTACCTGCTTTCTGGGCTGAGATGGGGAACCGCTGAATTTTGGAGTCGGCCGGTGACAAAATGTTCCAAAGACACCCCATGCACAACTCCACCGGGGAAGGTGCCAGGCAGGAGTTCTCTTGGTAGTTTTTACTACCTTGGTAGGCATCTGAAAGGCACGACAAAAGTTGTTCTTCCTGCTTTCTGGGCTGAGATGTGGAACCGCTGAATTTTGGACTCGGCCGGTGACAAAATGTTCCAAACACACCCCATGCACAACTCCACTAGCGAAGGTGCCAGGGACGAGTTCTGTTGGTAGTTTTTACATTGCTCCGGTAGGCATCAAAAGGACACCACAAAAGTTGTTCTTCCTGCTTTCTGCGCTGAGATGTGGAATCGCTGAATTTTGGACTCGGCCGGTGACAAAATGTTCCAAACACACCCCATGCACAACTCCACCGGGGAAGGTGCCAGGCAGGAGTTCTCTTGGTAGTTTTTACACTACCTTGGTAGGCAGCTGAAAGGCACAAGAAAAGTTCTTCTACCTGCTTTCTGGGCTGAGATGGGGAACCGCTGAATTTTGGACTCGGCCGGTGAAAAAATGTTCCAAACACACCCCATGCACAACTCCACTAGCGAAGGTGCCAGGGACGAGTTCTGTTGGTAGTTTTTACATTGCTCCGGTAGGCATCAAAAGGACACCACAAAAGTTGTTCTTCCTGCTTTCTGCGCTGAGATGTGGAATCGCTGAATTTTGGACTCGGCCGGTGACAAAATGTTCCAAAGACACCCCATGCACAACTCCACCGGGGAAGGTGCCAGGCAGGAGTTCTCTTGGTAGTTTTTACACTACCTTGGTAGGCAGCTGAAAGGCACGACAAAAGTTGTTCTTCCTGCTTTCTGGGCTGAGATGGGGAACCGCTGAATTTTGGAGTCAGCTGGTGACAAAATGTTCCAAACACACCCCATGCACAACTCCACTAGCGAAGGTGCCAGGGACGAGTTCTGTTGGTAGTTTTTACATTGCTCCGGTAGGCATCAAAAGGACACCACAAAAGTTGTTCTTCCTGCTTTCTGGGCTGAGATGGGGAATCGCTGAATTTTGGAGTCGGCCGGTGACAAAATGTTCCAAAGACACCCCATGCACAACTCCACCGGGGAAGGTGCCAGGCAGGAGTTCTCTTGGTAGTTTTTACACTACCTTGGTAGGCAGCTGAAAGGCACAAGAAAAGTTGTTGTACCTGCTTTCTGGGCTGAGATGGGGAACCGCTGAATTTTGGAGTCGGCCGGTGACAAAATGTTCCAAACACACCCTATGCACAACTCCACCGGGGAAGGTGCCAGGCAGGAGTTCTCTTAGTAGTTTTTACACTACCTTGGTAGGCAGCTGAAAGGCACCACAAAAGTTGTTGTACCTGCTTTGTGGGCTGAGATGGGGAACCGCTGAATTTTGGAGTCGGCCGGTGACAAAATGTTCCAAACACACCCCATGCACAACTCCACTAGCGAAGGTGCCAGGGACGAGTTCTGTTGGTAGTTTTTACATTGCTCCGGTAGGCAGCAAAAGGACACCACAAAAGTTGTTCTTCCTGCTTTCTGGGCTGAGATGGGGAATCGCTGAATTTTGGACTCGGCCGGTGACAAAATGTTCCAAACACACCCCATGCACAACTCCACCGGGGAAGGTGCCAGGCAGGAGTTCTCTTGGTAGTTTTTACACTACCTTGGTAGGCATCTGAAAGGCACCACAAAAGTTGTTCTACCTGCTTTCTGGGCTGAGATGGGGAACCGCTGAATTTTGGACTCGGCTGGTGACAAAATGTTCCAAAAACACCCCATGCACAACTCCACCGGGGAAGGTGCCAGACAGGAGTTCTCCTGGTAGTTTTTACATTGCTCCGGTAGGCATCTGAAAGACACCACAAAAGTTGTTCTACCTGCTTTCTGGGCTGAGATGGGGAACCGCTGAATTTTGGAGTCGGCCGGTGACAAAATGTTCCAAAGACACCCCATGCACAACTCCACCGGGGAAGGTGCCAGGCAGGAGTTCTCTTGGTAGTTTTTACACTACCTTGGTAGGCATCTGAAAGGCACCACAAAAGTTGTTCTTCCTGCTTTCTGGGCTGAGATGGGGAACCGCTGAATTTTGGACTCGGCCGGTGAAAAAATGTTCCAAACACACCCCATGCACAACTCCACTAGCGAAGGTGCCAGGGACGAGTTCTGTTGGTAGTTTTTACATTGCTCCGGTAGGCATCAAAAGGACACCACAAAAGTTGTTCTTCCTGCTTTCTGCGCTGAGATGTGGAATCGCTGAATTTTGGACTCGGCCGGTGACAAAATGTTCCAAAGACACCCCATGCACAGCTCCACCGGGGAAGGTGCCAGGCAGGAGTTCTCTTGGTAGTTTTTACACTACCTTGGTAGGCAGCTGAAAGGCACAAGAAAAGTTCTTCTACCTGCTTTCTGGGCTGAGATGGGGAACCGCTGAATTTTGGACTCGGCCGGTGAAAAAATGTTCCAAACACACCCCATGCACAACTCCACTAGCGAAGGTGCCAGGGACGAGTTCTGTTGGTAGTTTTTACATTGCTCCGGTAGGCATCAAAAGGACACCACAAAAGTTGTTCTTCCTGCTTTCTGGGCTGAGATGGGGAATCGCTGAATTTTGGACTCGGCCGGTGACAAAATGTTCCAAAGACACCCCATGCACAACTCCACCGGGGAAGGTGCCAGGCAGGAGTTCTCTTGGTAGTTTTTACACTACCTTGGTAGGCAGCTGAAAGGCACAAGAAAAGTTCTTCTACCTGCTTTCTGGGCTGAGATGGGGAACCTCTGAATTTTGGACTCGGCCGGTGACAAAATGTTCCAAACACACCCCATGCACAACTCCACCGGGGAAGGTGCCAGAAAGGAGTTCTCCTGGTAGTTTTTACATTGCTCCAGTAGGCAGCTGAAAGACACCACAAAAGTTGTTCTACCTGCTTTCTGGGCTGAAATGGGGAACCGCTGAATTTTGGACTCGGCTGGTGACAAAATGTTCCAAATACACCCCATGCACAACTCCACCGGGGAAGGTGCCAGACAGGAGTTCTCCTGGTAGTTTTTACATTGCTCCGGTAGGCATCAAAAGGACACCACAAAAGTTGTTGTACCTGCTTTCTGGGCTGAGATGGGGAACCGCTGAATTTTGGAGTCGGCTGGTGACAAAATGTTCCAAACACACCCCATGCACAACTCCACCGGGGAAGGTGCCAGACAGGAGTTCTCTTAATAGTTTTTACACTACCTTGGTAGGCATTTGAAAGGCACCACAAAAGTTGTTCTTCCTGCTTTCTGGGCTGAGATGGGGAACCGCTGAATTTTGGACTCGGCCGGTGAAAAAATGTTCCAAAGACACCCCATGCACAACTCCACTAGCGAAGGTGCCAGGGACGAGTTCTGTTGGTAGTTTTTACATTGCTCCGATAGGCATCAAAAGGACACCACAAAAGTTGTTCTTCCTGCTTTCTGGGCTGAGATGGGGAATCGCTGAATTTTGGAGTCGGCCGGTGACAAAATGTTCCAAACACACCCCATGCACAACTCCACCGGGGAAGGTGCCAGGGACGAGTTCTGTTGGTAGTTTTTACATTGCTCCGGTAGGCATCTGAAAGACACCACAAAAGTTGTTTTACCTGCTTTCTGGGCTGAGATGGGGAACCGCTGAATTTTGGAGTCGGCCGGTGACAAAATGTTCCAAACACACCCCATGCACAACTCCACCGGGGAAGGTGCCAGGCAGGAGTTCTGTTGGTAGTTTTTACATTGCTCCGGTAGGCATCAAAAGGACACCACAAAAGCTGTTCTTCCTGCTTTCTGGGCTGAGATGGGGAACCGCTGAATTTTGGAGTCGGCCGGTGACAAAATGTTCCAAAGACACCCCATGCACAACTCCACCGAGGAAGGTGCCAGGCAGGAGTTCTCTTGGTAGTTTTTACATTGCTCCGGTAGGCATCTGAAAGACACCACAAAAGTTGTTCTACCTGCTTTCTGGGCTGAGATGGGGAACCGCTGAATTTTGGAGTCGGCCGGTGACAAAATGTTCCAAAGACACCCCATGCACAACTCCACCGGGGAAGGTGCCAGGCAGGAGTTCTCTTGGTAGTTTTTACACTACCTTGGTAGGCAGCTGAAAGGCACCACAAAATTTGTTCTTCCTGCTTTCTGGGCTGAGATGGGGAACCGCTGAATTTTGGACTCGGCCGGTGAAAAAATGTTCCAAACACACCCCATGCACAACTCCACTAGCGAAGGTGCCAGGGACGAGTTCTGTTGGTAGTTTTTACATTGCTCCGGTAGGCATCAAAAGGACACCACAAAAGTTGTTCTTCCTGCTTTCTGCGCTGAGATGTGGAATCGCTGAATTTTGGACTCGGCCGGTGACAAAATGTTCCAAAGACACCCCATGCACAGCTCCACCGGGGAAGGTGCCAGGCAGGAGTTCTCTTGGTAGTTTTTACACTACCTTGGTAGGCAGCTGAAAGGCACAAGAAAAGTTCTTCTACCTGCTTTCTGGGCTGAGATGGGGAACCGCTGAATTTTGGACTCGGCCGGTGACAAAATGTTCCAAACACACCCCATGCACAACTCCACTAGCGAAGGTGCCAGGGACGAGTTCTGTTGGTAGTTTTTACATTGCTCCGGTAGGCATCAAAAGGACACCACAAAAGTTGTTCTTCCTGCTTTCTGCGCTGAGATGTGGAATCGCTGAATTTTGGACTCGGCCGGTGACAAAATGTTCCAAAGACACCCCATGCACAACTCCACCGGGGAAGGTGCCAGGCAGGAGTTCTCTTGGTAGTTTTTACACTACCTTGGTAGGCAGCTGAAAGGCACAAGAAAAGTTGTTGTACCTGCTTTCTGGGCTGAGATGGGGAACCGCTGAATTTTGGACTCGGCTGTTGACAAAATGTTCCAAATACACCCCATGCACAACTCCACCGGGGAAGGTGCCAGACAGGAGTTCTCCTGGTAGTTTTTACATTGCTCCGGTAGGCATCAAAAGGACACCACAAAAGTTGTTGTACCTGCTTTCTGGGCTGAGATGGGGAACCGCTGAATTTTGGAGTCGGCTGGTGACAAAATGTTCCAAAGAAATCCCATGCACAACTCCACCGGGGAAGGTGCCAGACAGGAGTTCTCTTAATAGTTTTTACACTACCTTGGTAGGCATTTGAAAGGCACCACAAAAGTTGTTCTTCCTGCTTTCTGGGCTGAGATGGGGAACCGCTGAATTTTGGACTCGGCCGGTGAAAAAATGTTCCAAAGACACCCCATGCACAACTCCACTAGCGAAGGTGCCAGGGACGAGTTCTGTTGGTAGTTTTTACATTGCTCCGATAGGCATCAAAAGGACACCACAAAAGTTGTTCTTCCTGCTTTCTGGGCTGAGATGGGGAACCGCTGAATTTTGGAGTCGGCCGGTGACAAAATGTTCCAAACACACCCCATGCACAACTCCACCGGGGAAGGTGCCAGAAAGGAGTTCTCCTGGTAGTTTTTACATTGCTCCGGTAGGCATCTGAAAGACACCACAAAAGTTGTTTTACCTGCTTTCTGGGCTGAGATGGGGAACCGCTGAATTTTGGAGTCGGCCGGTGACAAAATGTTCCAAACACACCCCATGCACAACTCCACTAGCGAAGGTGCCAGGGACGAGTTCTGTTGGTAGTTTTTACATTGCTCCGGTAGGCAGCAAAAGGACACCACAAAAGTTGTTCTTCCTGCTTTCTGGGCTGAGATGGGGAACCGCTGAATTTTGGAGTCGGCCGGTGACAAAATGTTCCAAAGACACCCCATGCACAACTCCACCGAGGAAGGTGCCAGGCAGGAGTTCTCTTGGTAGTTTTTACACTACCTTGGTAGGCAGCTGAAAGGCACCACAAAAGTTGTTCTACCTGCTTTCTGGGCTGAGATGGGGAACCGCTGAATTTTGGAGTCGGCCGGTGACAAAATGTTCCAAACACACCCCATGCACAACTCCACCGGGGAAGGTGCCAGACAGGAGTTCTCTTGATAGTTTTTACACTACCTTGGTAGGCAGCTGAAAGGCACCACAAAAGTTGTTTTACCTGCTTTCTGGGCTGAGATGGGGAACCGCTGAATTTTGGAGTCGGCCGGTGACAAAATGTTCCAAACACACCCCATGCACAACTCCACCGGGGAAGGTGCCAGGCAGGAGTTCTCTTGGTAGTTTTTACATTGCTCCGGTAGGCATCAAAAGGACACCACAAAAGTTGTTCTTCCTGCTTTCTGGGCTGAGATGGGGAACCGCTGAATTTTGGAGTCGGCCGGTGGCAAAATGTTCCAAATACACCCCATGCACAACTCCACCGGGGAAGGTGCCAGGCAGGAGTTCTCTTGGTAGTTTTTACACTACCTTGGTAGGCAGCTGAAAGGCACCACAAAATTTGTTGTACCTTCTTTCTGGGCTGAGATGGGGAACCGCTGAATTTTGGAGTCGGCCGGTGACAAAATGTTCCAAAGACACCCCATGCACAACTCCACCGGGGAAGGTGCCAGGCAGGAGTTCTCCTGTCAGTTTTTACATTGCTCCAGTAGGCATCTGAAAGACACCACAAAAGTTGTTCTTCCTGCTTTCTGGGCTGAGATGGGGAACCGCTGAATTTTGGACTCGGCCGGTGACAAAATGTTCCAAATACACCCCATGCACAACTCCACCGGGGAAGGTGCCAGACAGGAGTTCTCCTGGTAGTTTTTACATTGCTCCGGTAGGCATCTGAAAGACACCACAAAAGTTGTTCTTCCTGCTTTCTGGGCTGAGATGGGGAACCGCTGAATTTTGGAGTCGGCTGGTGACAAAATGTTCCAAAGACACCCCATGCACAACTCCACCGGGGAAGGTGCCAGGCAGGAGTTCTCTTAGTAGTTTTTACACTACCTTGGTAGGCATTTGAAAGGCACCACAAAAGTTGTTCTTCCTGCTTTCTGGGCTGAGATGGGGAACCGCTGAATTTTGGACTCGGCCGGTGACAAAATGTTCCAAACACACCCCATGCACAACTCCACCAGGGAAGGTGCCAGGCAGGAGTTCTCTTGGTAGTTTTTACACTACCTTGGTAGGCAGCTGAAAGGCACAAGAAAAGTTGTTGTACCTTCTTTCTGGGCTGAGATGGGGAACCGCTGAATTTTGGAGTCGGCCGGTGACAAAATGTTCCAAAGACACCCCATGCACAACTCCACCGGGGAAGGTGCCAGACAGGAGTTCTCCTGGTAGTTTTTACATTGCTCCGGTAGGCATCTGAGAGACACCACAAAAGTTTTTCTACCTGCTTTCTGGGCTGAGATGGGGAACCGCTGAATTTTGGAGTCGGCCGGTGACAAAATGTTCCAAAGACACCCCATGCACAACTCCACCGGGGAAGGTGCCAGACAGGAGTTCTCTTAATAATTTTTACACTACCTTGGTAGGCATCTGAAAGACACCACAAAAGTTGTTTTACCTGCTTTCTGGGCTGAGATGGGGAACTGCTGAATTTTGGACTCGGCCGGTGACAAAATGTTCCAAACACACCCCATGCAAAACTCCACCGGGGAAGGTGCCAGACAGGACTTCTCTTAATAGTTTTTACACTACCTTGGTAGGCATCTGAAAGGCACCACAAAAGTTGTTGTACCTGCTTTCTGGGCTGAGATGGGGAACCGCTGAATTTTGGACTCGGCCGGTGACAAAATGTTCCAAAGACACCCCATGCACAACTCCACCGGGGAAGGTGCCAGAAAGGAGTTCTCTTGGTAGTTTTTACACTACCTTGGTAGGCAGCTGAAAGGCACAAGAAAAGTTGTTGTACCTTCTTTCTGGGCTGAGATGGGGAACCGCTGAATTTTGGACTCGGCCGGTGACAAAATGTTCCAAAGACACCCCATGCACAACTCCACCGGGGAAGGTGCCAGACAGGAGTTCTCTTGGTAGTTTTTACACTACCTTGGTAGGCATTTGAAAGGCACCACAAAAGTTGTTCTACCTGCTTTCTGGGCTGAGATGGGGAACAGCTGAATTTTGGACTCGGCTGGTGACAAAATTTTAATAAATACACCCCATGCACAACTCCACTAGCGAAGGTGCCAGGAACAAATTCTGTTGGTAGTTTTTACATTGCTCCTGTAGGCATCAAAAAGACACTACAAAAGTTGTTCTACCTGCTTTCTGGGCTGAGATGGGGAACCGCTGACTTTTGGACTCGGCTGGTGACAAAATGTTCCAAACACACCCCATGCACAACTCCACCGGGGAAGGTGCCAGGCAGGAGTTCTCCTGGTAGTTTTTACATTGCTCCGGTAGGCATCAAAAGGACACCACAAAAGTTGTTGTACCTTCTTTCTGGGCTGAGATGGGGAACCGCTGAATTTTGGAGTCGGCCGGTGACAAAATGTTCCAAAGACACCCCATGCACAACTCCACCGGGGAAGGTGCCAGGCAGGAGTTCTCTTGGTAGTTTTTACATTGCTCCGGTAGGCAGCAAAAGGACACCACAAAATTTGTTCTTCCTGCTTTCTGGGCTGAGATGGGGAATCGCTGAATTTTGGACTCGGCCGGTGACAAAATGTTCCAAAGACACCCCATGCACAACTCCACTAGGGAAGGTGCCAGACAGGAGTTCTCTTAGTAGTTTTTACACTACCTTGGTAGGCATTTGAAAGGCACCACAAAAGTTGTTCTTCCTGCTTTCTGGGCTGAGATGGGGAACCGCTGAATTTTGGAGTCGGCCGGTGAAAAAATGTTCCAAAGACACCCCATGCACAACTCCACTAGGGAAGGTGCCAGACAGGAGTTCTCTTAGTAGTTTTTACACTACCTTGGTAGGCAGCTGAAAGGCACCACAAAAGTTGTTCTTCCTGCTTTCTGGGCTGAGATGGGGAACCGCTGAATTTTGGAGTCGGCCGGTGAAAAAATGTTCCAAACACACCCCATGCACAACTCCACTAGCGAAGGTGCCAGGGACGAGTTCTGTTGGTAGTTTTTACATTGCTCCGGTAGGCATCAAAAGGACACCACAAAAGTTGTTCTTCCTGCTTTCTGGGCTGAGATGGGGAATCGCTGAATTTTGGACTCGGCCGGTGACAAAATATTCCAAAGACACCCCATGCACAACTCTACCGGGGAAGGTGCCAGGCAGGAGTTCTCTTGGTAGTTTTTACACTACCTTGGTAGGCAGCTGAAAGGCACCACAAAAGTTGTTCTTCCTGCTTTCTGGGCTGAGATGGGGAACCGCTGAATTTTGGACTCGGCCGGTGACAAAATGTTCCAAACACACCCCATGCACAACTCCACTAGCGAAGGTGCCAGGGACGAGTTCTGTTGGTAGTTTTTACATTGCTCCGGTAGGCATCAAAAGGACACCACAAAAGTTGTTCTTCCTGCTTTCTGGGCTGAGATGGGGAACCGCTGAATTTTGGAGTCGGCCGGTGACAAAATGTTCCAAAGACACCCCATGCACAACTCCACCGGGGAAGGTGCCAGGCAGGAGTTCTCTTGGTAGTTTTTACACTACCTTGGTAGGCAGCTGAAAGGCACCACAAAATTTGTTGTACCTTCTTTCTGGGCTGAGATGGGGAACCGCTGAATTTTGGACTCGGCCGGTGACAAAATGTTCCAAAGACACCCCATGCACAACTCCACCGGGGAAGGTGCCAGGCAGGAGTTCTCCTGTCAGTTTTTACATTGCTCCAGTAGGCATCTGAAAGACACCACAAAAGTTGTTCTTCCTGCTTTCTGGGCTGAGATGGGGAACCGCTGAATTTTGGACTCGGCCGGTGACAAAATGTTCCAAAGACACCCCCTGCACAACTCCACCGGGGAAGGTGCCAGGGACGAGTATTGTTGGTAGTTTTTACATTGCTCCGGTAGGCATCAAAAGGACACCACAAAAGTTGTTCTACCTGCTTTCTGGGCTGAGATGGGGAACCGCTGAATTTTGGAGTCGGCCGGTGACAAAATGTTCCAAACACACCCCATGCACAACTCCACCGGGGAAGGTGCCAGACAGGAGTTCTCTTAATAGTTTTTACACTACCTTGGTAGGCATCTGAAAGGCACCACAAAAGTTGTTCTACCTGCTTTCTGGGCTGAGATGGGGAACCGCTGAATTTTGGAGTCGGCCGGTGACAAAATGTTCCAAACACACCCCATGCACAACTCCACTAGCGAAGGTTCCAAGGACGAATTCTGTTGGTAGTTTTTACATTGCTCCGGTAGGCAGCAAAAGGACACCACAAAAGTTGTTCTTCCTGCTTTCTGGGCTGAGATGGGGAACCGCTGAATTTTGGAGTCGGCCGGTGACAAAATGTTCCAAACACACCCCATGCACAACTCCACTAGCGAAGGTGCCAGGGACGAGTTCTGTTGGTAGTTTTTACATTGCTCCGGTAGGCAGCAAAAGGACACCACAAAAGTTGTTCTTCCTGCTTTCTGGGCTGAGATGGGGAACCGCTGAATTTTGGAGTCGGCCGGTGACAAAATGTTCCAAAGACACCCCATGCACAACTCCACCGGGGAAGGTGCCAGGCAGGAGTTCTCTTGGTAGTTTTTACACTACCTTAGTAGGCAGCTGAAAGGCACAAGAAAAGTTGTTCTTCCTGCTTTCTGGGCTGAGATGGGGAACCGCTGAATTTTGGACTCGGCTGGTGACAAAATGTTCCAAAGACACCCCATGCACAACTCCACCGGGGAAGGTGCCAGAAAGGAGTTCTCTTAGTAGTTTTTACACTACCTTGGTAGGCATTTGAAAGGCACCACAAAAGTTGTTCTTCCTGCTTTCTGGGCTGAGATGGGGAACCGCTGAATTTTGGAGTCGGCCGGTGACAAAATGTTCCAAACACACCCCATGCACAACTCCACTAGCGAAGGTGCCAGGGACGAGTTCTGTTGGTAGTTTTTACATTGCTCCGGTAGGCACCAAAAGGACACCACAAAAGTTGTTCTTCCTGCTTTCTGGGCTGAGATGGGGAATCGCTGAATTTTGGACTCGGCCGGTGACAAAATGTTCCAAAGACACCCCATGCACAACTCCACCGGGGAAGGTGCCAGGCAGGAGTTCTCTTGGTAGTTTTTACACTACCTTGGTAGGCAGCTGAAAGGCACCACAAAAGTTGTTCTTCCTGCTTTCTGGGCTGAGATGGGGAACCGCTGAATTTTGGACTCGGCCGGTGACAAAATGTTCCAAACACACCCCATGCACAACTCCACTAGCGAAGGTGCCAGGGACGAGTTCTGTTGGTAGTTTTTACATTGCTCCGGTAGGCATCAAAAGGACACCACAAAAGTTGTTCTTCCTGCTTTCTGGGCTGAGATGGGGAACCGCTGAATTTTGGAGTCGGCCGGTGACAAAATGTTCCAAACACACCCCATGCGCAACTCCACCGGGGAAGGTGCCAGGCAGGAGTTCTCTTGGTAGTTTTTACACTACCTTGGTAGGCAGCTGAAAGGCACCACAAAAGTTGTTGTACCTTCTTTCTGGGCTGAGATGGGGAACCGCTGAATTTTGGAGTCGGCCGGTGACAAAATGTTCCAAACACACCCCCTGCACAACTCCACCGGGGAAGGTGCCAGAAAGGAGTTCTCCTGGTAGTTTTTACATTGCTCCAGTAGGCATCTGAAAGACACCACAAAAGTTGTTCTACCTGCTTTCTGGGCTGAGATGGGGAACCGCTGAATTTTGGAGTCGGCCGGTGACAAAATGTTCCAAAGACACCCCCTGCACAACTCCACCGGGGAAGGTGCCAGACAGGAGTTCTCTTAATAGTTTTTACACTACCTTGGTAGGCATCTGAAAGGCACCACAAAAGTTGTTCTTCCTGCTTTCTGGGCTGAGATGGGGAACCGCTGAATTTTGGACTCGGCCGGTGACAAAATGTTCCAAACACACCCCATGCACAACTCCACTAGCGAAGGTGCCAGGGACGAATTCTGTTGGTAGTTTTTACATTGCTCCGGTAGGCAGCAAAAGGACACCACAAAAGTTGTTCTTCCTGCTTTCTGGGCTGAGATGGGGAATCGCTGAATATTGGACTCGGCCGGTGACAAAATGTTCCAAAGACACCCCATGCACAACTCCACCGGGGAAGGTGCCAGGCAGGAGTTCTCTTGGTAGTTTTTACACTACCTTGGTAGGCAGCTGAAAGGCACCACAAAAGTTGTTCTACCTGCTTTCTGGGCTGAGATGGGGAACCGCTGAATTTTGGAGTCAGCTGGTGACAAAATGTTCCAAAGACACCCCATGCACAACTCCACTAGCGAAGGTGCCAGGGACGAGTTCTCCTGGTAGTTTTTACATTGCTCCGGTAGGCATCAAAAGGACACCACAAAAGTTGTTCTTCCTGCTTTCTGGGCTGAGATGTGGAATCGCTGAATTTTGGACTCGGCCGGTAACAAAATGTTCCAAAGACACCCCATGCACAACTCCACCGGGGAAGGTGCCAGGCAGGAGTTCTCTTGGTAGTTTTTACACTACCTTGGTAGGCAGCTGAAAGGCACCACAAAAGTTGTTCTACCTGCTTTCTGGGCTGAGATGGGGAACCGCTGAATTTTGGACTCGGCCGGTGACAAAATGTTCCAAACACACCCCATGCACAACTCCACTAGCGAAGGTGCCAGGGACGAGTTCTGTTGGTAGTTTTTACATTGCTCCGGTAGGCATCAAAAGGACACCACAAAAGTTGTTCTTCCTGCTTTCTGGGCTGAGATGGGGAATCGCTGAATTTTGGACTCGGCCGGTGACAAAATGTTCCAAAGACACCCCATGCACAACGCCACCGGGGAAGGTGCCAGGCAGGAGTTCTCTTGGTAGTTTTTACACTACCTTGGTAGGCAGCTGAAAGGCACCACAAAAGTTCTACCTGCTTTCTGGGCTGAGATTAGGAATCGCTGAATTTTGGAGTCGGCCGGTGACAAAATGTTCCAAACACACCCGATGCACAACTCCACCGGGGAAGGTGCCAGGCAGGAGTTCTCTTAGTAGTTTTTACACTACCTTGGTAGGCATCTGAAAGGCACCACAAAAGTTGTTTTACCTGCTTTCTGGGCTGAGATGGGGAACCGCTGAATTTTGGAGTCGGCCGGTGACAAAATGTTCCAAACACACCCCATGCACAACTCCACTAGCGAAGGTGCCAGGGACGAGTTCTCTTGGTAGTTTTTACATTGCTCCGGTAGGCAGCAAAAGGACACCACAAAAGTGGTTCTTCCTGCTTTCTGGGCTGAGATGGGGAACCGCTGAATTTTGGACTCGGCCGGTGACAAAATGTTCCAAAGACACCCCATGCACAACTCCACCGGGGAAGGTGCCAGGCAGGAGTTCTCTTGGTAGTTTTTACACTACCTTGGTAGGCATCTGAAAGGCACCACAAAAGTTGTTCTACCTGCTTTCTGGGCTGAGATGGGGAACCGCTGAATTTTGGACTCGGATGGTGACAAAATGTTCCAAATACACCCCATGCACAACTCCACTAGCGAAGGTGCCAGGGACGAGTTCTCCTGGTAGTTTTTACATTGCTCCGGTAGGCATCAAAAGGACACCACAAAAGTTGTTCTTCCTGCTTTCTGGGCTGAGATGTGGAATCGCTGAATTTTGGACTCGGCCGGTGACAAAATGTTCCAAAGACACCCCATGCACAACTCCACCGGGGAAGGTGCCAGGCAGGAGTTCTCTTGGTAGTTTTTACACTACCTTGGTAGGCAGCTGAAAGGCACCACAAAAGTTGTTTTACCTGCTTTCTGGGCTGAGATGGGGAACCGCTGAATTTTGGACTCGGCCGGTGACAAAATGTTCCAAACACACCCCATGCACAACTCCACTAGCGAAGGTGCCAGGGACGAGTTCTGTTGGTAGTTTTTACATTGCTCCGGTAGGCAGCAAAAGGACACCACAAAAGTTGTTCTTCCTGCTTTCTGGGCTGAGATGGGGAATCGCTGAATTTTGGACTCGGCCGGTGACAAAATGTTCCAAAGACACCCCATGCACAACTCCACCGGGGAAGGTGCCAGGCAGGAGTTCTCTTGGTAGTTTTTACACTACCTTGGTAGGCAGCTGAAAGGCACCACAAAAGTTGTTCTACCTGCTTTCTGGGCTGAGATGGGGAATCGCTGAATTTTGGAGTCGGCCGGTGACAAAATGTTCCAAACACACCCCATGCACAACTCCACCGGGGAAGGTGCCATGCAGGAGTTCTCTTAGTAGTTTTTACACTACCTTGGTAGGCAGCTGAAAGGCACCACAAAAGTTGTTTTACCTGCTTTCTGGGCTGAGATGGGGAACCGCTGAATTTTGGAGTCGGCCGGTGACAAAATGTTCCAAACACACCCCATGCACAACTCCACTAGCGAAGGTGCCAGGGACGAGTTCTGTTGGTAGTTTTTACATTGCTCCGGTAGGCAGCAAAAGGACACCACAAAAGTTGTTCTTCCTGCTTTCTGGGCTGAGATGGGGAACCGCTGAATTTTGGACTCGGCCGGTGACAAAATGTTCCAAAGACACCCCATGCACAACTCCACCGGGGAAGGTGCCAGGCAGGAGTTCTCCTGGTAGTTTTTACACTACCTTGGTAGGCAGCTGAAAGGCACCACAAAAGTTGTTCTACCTGCTTTCTGGGCTGAGATGGGGAACCGCTGAATTTTGGACTCGGCCGGTGACAAAATGTTCCAAAGACACCCCATGCACAACTCCACCGGAGAAGGTGCCAGACAGGAGTTCTCCTGGTAGTTTTTACATTGCTCCGGTAGGCATCTGAAAGACACCACAAAGGTTGTTCTACCTGCTTTCTGGGCTGAGATGGGGAATCGCTGAATTTTGGAGTCGGCCGGTGACAAAATGTTCCAAACACACCCCATGCACAACTCCACCGGGGAAGGTGCCATGCAGGAGTTCTCTTAGTAGTTTTTACACTACCTTGGTAGGCAGCTGAAAGGCACCACAAAAGTTGTTTTACCTGCTTTCTGGGCTGAGATGGGGAACCGCTGAATTTTGGAGTCGGCCGGTGACAAAATGTTCCAAACACACCCCATGCACAACTCCACTAGCGAAGGTGCCAGGGACGAGTTCTGTTGGTAGTTTTTACATTGCTCCGGTAGGCAGCAAAAGGACACCACAAAAGTTGTTCTTCCTGCTTTCTGGGCTGAGATGGGGAACCGCTGAATTTTGGACTCGGCCGGTGACAAAATGTTCCAAAGACACCCCATGCACAACTCCACCGGGGAAGGTGCCAGGCAGGAGTTCTCCTGGTAGTTTTTACACTACCTTGGTAGGCAGCTGAAAGGCACCACAAAAGTTGTTCTACCTGCTTTCTGGGCTGAGATGGGGAACCGCTGAATTTTGGACTCGGCCGGTGACAAAATGTTCCAAAGACACCCCATGCACAACTCCACCGGAGAAGGTGCCAGACAGGAGTTCTCCTGGTAGTTTTTACATTGCTCCGGTAGGCATCTGAAAGACACCACAAAGGTTGTTCTACCTGCTTTCTGGGCTGAGATGGGGAATCGCTGAATTTTGGAGTCGGCCGGTGACAAAATGTTCCAAACACACCCCATGCACAACTCCACCGGGGAAGGTGCCATGCAGGAGTTCTCTTAGTAGTTTTTACACTACCTTGGTAGGCAGCTGAAAGGCACCACAAAAGTTGTTTTACCTGCTTTCTGGGCTGAGATGGGGAACCGCTGAATTTTGGAGTCGGCCGGTGACAAAATGTTCCAAACACACCCCATGCACAACTCCACTAGCGAAGGTGCCAGGGACGAGTTCTGTTGGTAGTTTTTACATTGCTCCGGTAGGCAGCAAAAGGACACCACAAAAGTTGTTCTTCCTGCTTTCTGGGCTGAGATGGGGAACCGCTGAATTTTGGACTCGGCCGGTGACAAAATGTTCCAAAGACACCCCATGCACAACTCCACCGGGGAAGGTGCCAGGCAGGAGTTCTCCTGGTAGTTTTTACACTACCTTGGTAGGCAGCTGAAAGGCACCACAAAAGTTGTTCTACCTGCTTTCTGGGCTGAGATGGGGAACCGCTGAATTTTGGACTCGGCCGGTGACAAAATGTTCCAAAGACACCCCATGCACAACTCCACCGGAGAAGGTGCCAGACAGGAGTTCTCCTGGTAGTTTTTACATTGCTCCGGTAGGCATCTGAAAGACACCACAAAGGTTGTTCTACCTGCTTTCTGGGCTGAGATGGGGAACCGCTGAATTTTGGAGTCGGCCGGTGACAAAATGTTCCAAACACACCCCATGCACAACTCCACCGGGGAAGGTGCCAGGCAGGAGTTCTCTTAGTAGTTTTTACACTACCTTGGTAGGCAGCTGAAAGGCACCACAAAAGTTGTTGTACCTTCTTTCTGGGCTGAGATGGGGAACCGCTGAATTTTGGACTCGGCCGGTGACAAAATGTTCCAAACACACCCCATGCACAACTCCACTAGCGAAGGTGCCAGGGACGAGTTCTGTTGGTAGTTTTTACATTGCTCCAGTAGGCACCAAAAGGACACCACAAAAGTTGTTCTTCCTGCTTTCTGGGCTGAGATGGGGAACCGCTGAATTTTGGACTCGGCCGGTGACAAAATGTTCCAAAGACACCCCATGCACAACTCCACCGGGGAAGGTGCCAGGCAGGAGTTCTCTTGGTAGTTTTTACACTACCTTGGTAGGCAGCTGAAAGGCACCACAAAAGTTGTTCTACCTGCTTTCTGGGCTGAGATGGGGAACCGCTGAATTTTGGACTCGGCCGGTGACAAAATGTTCCAAACACACCCCATGCACAACTCCACCGGGGAAGGTGCCAGACAGGAGTTCTCTTGATAGTTTTTACACTACCTTGGTAGGCATTTGAAAGACACCACAAAAGTTGTTCTACCTGCTTTCTGGGCTGAGATGGCGAACAGCTGAATTTTGGACTCGGCTGGTGACAAAATTTTAATAAATACACCCCATGCACAACTCCACTAGCGAAGGTGCCAGGAACGAATTCTGTTGGTAGTTTTTACATTGCTCCGGTAGGCATCTGAAAGACACCACAAAAGTTGTTCTACCTGATTTCTGGGCTGAGATTAGGAATCGCTGAATTTTGGACTCGGCTGGTGACAAAATGTTCCAAAGACACCCCATGCACAACTCCACCGGGGAAGGTGCCAGACAGGAGTTCTCCTGGTAGTTTTTACATTGCTCCGGTAGGCATCTGAAAGACACCACAAAAGTTGTTCTACCTGCTTTCTGGGCTGAGATGGGGAACCGCTGAATTTTGGAGTCGGCCGGTGACAAAATGTTCCAAACACACCCCATGCACAACTCCACCGGGGAAGGTGCCAGAAAGGAGTTCTCCTGGTAGTTTTTACATTGCTCCGGTAGGCATCTGAAAGACACCACAAAAGTTGTTGTACCTGCTTTCTGGGCTGAGATGGGGAACCGCTGAATTTTGGAGTCGGCCGGTGACAAAATGTTCCAAATACACCCCATGCACAACTCCACCGGGGAAGGTGCCAGACAGGAGTTCTCTTAATAGTTTTTACACTACCTTGGTAGGCATCTGAAAGACACCACAAAAGTTGTTCTTCCTGCTTTCTGGGCTGAGATGGGGAACCGCTGAATTTTGGAGTCGGCCGGTGACAAAATGTTCCAAACACACCCCATGCACAACTCCACCGGGGAAGGTGCCAGACAGGACTTCTCTTAATAGTTTTTACACTACCTTGGTAGGCATCTGAAAGGCACCACAAAAGTTGTTCTACCTGCTTTCTGGGCTGAGATGGGGAATCGCTGAATTTTGGAGTCGGCCGGTGACAAAATGTTCCAAAGACACCCCATGCACAACTCCACCGGGGAAGGTGCCAGGCAGGAGTTCTCTTGGTAGTTTTTACACTACCTTGGTAGGCAGCTGAAAGGCACCACAAAAGTTGTTCTACCTGCTTTCTGGGCTGAGATGGGGAACCGCTGAATTTTGGAGTCGGCCGGTGACAAAATGTTCCAAACACACCCCATGCACAACTCCACCGGGGAAGGTGCCAGACAGGAGTTCTCCTGGTAGTTTTTACATTGCTCCGGTAGGCATCTGAAAGACACCACAAAGGTTGTTCTACCTGCTTTCTGGGCTGAGATGGGGAACCGCTGAATTTTGGAGTCGGCCGGTGACAAAATGTTCCAAACACACCCCATGCACAACTCCACCGGGGAAGGTGCCAGACAGGAGTTCTCTTAGTAGTTTTTACACTACCTTGGTAGGCAGCTGAAAGGCACCACAAAAGTTGTTCTACCTGCTTTCTGGGCTGAGATGGGGAACCGCTGAATTTTGGACTCGGCCGGTGACAAAATGTTCCAAACACACCCCATGCACAACTCCACTAGCGAAGGTGCCAGGGACGAGTTCTGTTGGTAGTTTTTACATTGCTCCGGTAGGCACCAAAAGGACACCACAAAAGTTGTTCTTCCTGCTTTCTGGGCTGAGATGGGGAATCGCTGAATTTTGGACTCGGCCGGTGACAAAATGTTCCAAAGACACCCCATGCACAACTCCACCGGGGAAGGTGCCAGACAGGAGTTCTCTTGATAGTTTTTACACTACCTTGGTAGGCAGCTGAAAGGCACCACAAAAGTTGTTCTACCTGCTTTCTGGGCTGAGATGGGGAACCGCTGAATTTTGGACTCGGCCGGTGACAAAATGTTCCAAACACACCCCATGCACAACTCCACCGGGGAAGGTGCCAGACAGGAGTTCTCTTGATAGTTTTTACACTACCTTGGTAGGCATTTGAAAGGCACCACAAAAGTTGTTCTACCTGCTTTCTGGGCTGAGATGGGGAACAGCTGAATTTTGGACTCGGCTGGTGACAAAATTTTAATAAATACACCCCATGCACAACTCCACTAGCGAAGGTGCCAGGAACGAATTCTGTTGGTAGTTTTTACATTGCTCCGGTAGGCATCTGAAAGACACCACAAAAGTTGTTCTACCTGATTTCTGGGCTGAGATGGGGAAACGCTGAATTTTGGACTCGGCTGGTGACAAAATGTTCCAAAGACACCCCATGCACAACTCCACCGGGGAAGGTGCCAGACAGGAGTTCTCCTGGTAGTTTTTACATTGCTCCGGTAGGCATCTGAAAGACACCACAAAAGTTGTTCTACCTGCTTTCTGGGCTGAGATGGGGAACCGCTGAATTTTGGAGTCGGCCGGTGACAAAATGTTCCAAACACACCCCATGCACAACTCCACCGGGGAAGGTGCCAGAAAGGAGTTCTCCTGGTAGTTTTTACATTGCTCCGGTAGGCATCTGAAAGACACCACAAAAGTTGTTGTACCTGCTTTCTGGGCTGAGATGGGGAACCGCTGAATTTTGGAGTCGGCCGGTGACAAAATGTTCCAAACACACCCCATGCACAACTCCACCGGGGAAGGTGCCATACAGGAGTTCTCTTAATAGTTTTTACACTACCTTGGTAGGCATCTGAAAGACACCACAAAAGTTGTTCTACCTGCTTTCTGGGCTGAGATGGGGAACCGCTGAATTTTGGACTCGGCCGGTGACAAAATGTTCCAAACACACCCCATGCACAACTCCACCGGGGAAGGTGCCAGACAGGAGTTCTCTTAATAGTTTTTACACTACCTTGGTAGGCATCAAAAGGACACCAAAAAAGTTGTTTTACCTGCTTTCTGGGCTGAGATGGGGAATCGCTGAATTTTGGAGTCGGCCGGTGAAAAAATGTTCCAAACACACCCCATGCACAACTCCACTAGCGAAGGTGCCAGGGACGAGTTCTGTTGGTAGTTTTTACATTGCTCCGGTAGGCATCAAAAGGACACCACAAAAGTTGTTCTTCCTGCTTTCTGGGCTGAGATGGGGAATCGCTGAATTTTGGACTCGGCCGGTGACAAAATGTTCCAAAGACACCCCCTGCACAACTCCACCGGGGAAGGTGCCAGGCAGGAGTTCTCTTGGTAGTTTTTACACTACCTTGGTAGGCAGCTGAAAGGCACCACAAAAGTTGTTGTACCTTCTTTCTGGGCTGAGATGGGGAACCGCTGAATTTTGGACTCGGCCGGTGACAAAATGTTCCAAACACACCCCATGCACAACTCCACTAGCGAAGGTGCCAGGGACAAGTTCTGTTGGTAGTTTTTACATTGCTCCGGTAGGCACCAAAAGGACACCACAAAAGTTGTTCTTCCTGCTTTCTGGGCTGAGATGGGGAATCGCTGAATTTTGGACTCGGCCGGTGACAAAATGTTCCAAAGACACCCCATGCACAACTCCACCGGGGAAGGTGCCAGACAGGAGTTCTCTTGGTAGTTTTTACACTACCTTGGTAGGCAGCTGAAAGGCACCACAAAAGTTGTTCTACCTGCTTTCTGGGCTGAGATGGGGAACCGCTGAATTTTGGACTCGGCCGGTGACAAAATGTTCCAAACACACCCCATGCACAACTCCACCGGGGAAGGTGCCAGACAGGAGTTCTCTTGATAGTTTTTACACTACCTTGGTAGGCATTTGAAAGGCACCACAAAAGTTGTTCTACCTGCTTTCTGGGCTGAGATGGGGAACAGCTGAATTTTGGACTCGGCTGGTGACAAAATTTTAATAAATACACCCCATGCACAACTCCACCGGGGAAGGTGCCAGGAACGAATTCTGTTGGTAGTTTTTACATTGCTCCGGTAGGCATCTGAAAGACACCACAAAAGTTGTTCTACCTGATTTCTGGGCTGAGATGGGGAAACGCTGAATTTTGGACTCGGCTGGTGACAAAATGTTCCAAAGACACCCCATGCACAACTCCACCGGGGAAGGTGCCAGACAGGAGTTCTCCTGGTAGTTTTTACATTGCTCCGGTAGGCATCTGAAAGACACCACAAAAGTTGTTCTACCTGCTTTCTGGGCTGAGATGGGGAACCGCTGAATTTTGGAGTCGGCCGGTGACAAAATGTTCCAAACACACCCCATGCACAACTCCACCGGGGAAGGTGCCAGAAAGGAGTTCTCCTGGTAGTTTTTACATTGCTCCGGTAGGCATCTGAAAGACACCACAAAAGTTGTTGTACCTGCTTTCTGGGCTGAGATGGGGAACCGCTGAATTTTGGAGTCGGCCGGTGACAAAATGTTCCAAACACACCCCATGCACAACTCCACCGGGGAAGGTGCCAGACAGGAGTTCTCTTAATAGTTTTTACACTACCTTGGTAGGCATCTGAAAGACACCACAAAAGTTGTTCTACCTGCTTTCTGGGCTGAGATGGGGAACCGCTGAATTTTGGACTCGGCCGGTGACAAAATGTTCCAAACACACCCCATGCACAACTCCACCGGGGAAGGTGCCAGACAGGAGTTCTCTTAATAGTTTTTACACTACCTTGGTAGGCATCAAAAGGACACCAAAAAAGTTGTTTTACCTGCTTTCTGGGCTGAGATGGGGAATCGCTGAATTTTGGAGTCGGCCGGTGAAAAAATGTTCCAAACACACCCCATGCACAACTCCACTAGCGAAGGTGCCAGGGACGAGTTCTGTTGGTAGTTTTTACATTGCTCCGGTAGGCATCAAAAGGACACCACAAAAGTTGTTCTTCCTGCTTTCTGGGCTGAGATGGGGAATCGCTGAATTTTGGACTCGGCCGGTGACAAAATGTTCCAAAGACACCCCCTGCACAACTCCACCGGGGAAGGTGCCAGGCAGGAGTTCTCTTGGTAGTTTTTACACTACCTTGGTAGGCAGCTGAAAGGCACGACAAAAGTTGTTCTTCCTGCTTTCTGGGCTGAGATGGGGAACCGCTGAATTTTGGACTCGGCCGGTGACAAAATGTTCCAAAGACACCCCATGCACAACTCCACCGGGGAAGGTGCCAGACAGGAGTTCTCCTGGTAGTTTTTACATTGCTCCGGTAGGCATCTGAAAGACACCACAAAAGTTGTTCTACCTGCTTTCTGGGCTGAGATGGGGAACCGCTGAATTTTGGAGTCGGCCGGTGACAAAATGTTCCAAACACACCCCATGCACAACTCCACCGGGGAAGGTGCCAGAAAGGAGTTCTCCTGGTAGTTTTTACATTGCTCCGGTAGGCATCTGAAAGACACCACAAAAGTTGTTGTACCTGCTTTCTGGGCTGAGATGGGGAACCGCTGAATTTTGGAGTCGGCCGGTGACAAAATGTTCCAAACACACCCCATGCACAACTCCACCGGGGAAGGTGCCAGACAGGAGTTCTCTTAATAGTTTTTACACTACCTTGGTAGGCATCTGAAAGACACCACAAAAGTTGTTCGACCTGCTTTCTGGGCTGAGATGGGGAACCGCTGAATTTTGGACTCGGCCGGTGACAAAATGTTCCAAACACACCCCATGCACAACTCCACCGGGGAAGGTGCCAGACAGGAGTTCTCTTAATAGTTTTTACACTACCTTGGTAGGCATCAAAAGGACACCAAAAAAGTTGTTTTACCTGCTTTCTGGGCTGATATGGGGAATCGCTGAATTTTGGAGTCGGCCGGTGAAAAAATGTTCCAAACACACCCCATGCACAACTCCACTAGCGAAGGTGCCAGGGACGAGTTCTGTTGGTAGTTTTTACATTGCTCCGGTAGGCATCAAAAGGACACCACAAAAGTTGTTCTTCCTGCTTTCTGGGCTGAGATGGGGAATCGCTGAATTTTGGACTCGGCCGGTGACAAAATGTTCCAAAGACACCCCCTGCACAACTCCACCGGGGAAGGTGCCAGGCAGGAGTTCTCTTGGTAGTTTTTACACTACCTTGGTAGGCAGCTGAAAGGCACCACAAAAGTTGTTGTACCTTCTTTCTGGGCTGAGATGGGGAACCGCTGAATTTTGGACTCGGCCGGTGACAAAATGTTCCAAACACACCCCATGCACAACTCCACTAGCGAAGGTGCCAGGGACGAGTTCTCCTGGTAGTTTTTACATTGCTCCGGTAGGCATCAAAAGGACACCACAAAAGTTGTTCTTCCTGCTTTCTGGGCTGAGATGGGGAATCGCTGAATTTTGGACTCGGCCGGTGACAAAATGTTCCAAAGACACCCCATGCACAACTCCACCGGGGAAGGTGCCAGACAGGAGTTCTCTTGGTAGTTTTTACACTACCTTGGTAGGCAGCTGAAAGGCACCACAAAAGTTGTTCTACCTGCTTTCTGGGCTGAGATGGGGAACCGCTGAATTTTGGAGTCGGCCGGTGACAAAATGTTCCAAACACACCCCATGCACAACTCCACCGGGGAAGGTGCCAGACAGGAGTTCTCTTGATAGTTTTTACACTACCTTGGTAGGCATTTGAAAGGCACCACAAAAGTTGTTCTACCTGCTTTCTGGGCTGAGATGGGGAACAGCTGAATTTTGGACTCGGCTGGTGACAAAATTTTAATAAATACACCCCATGCACAACTCCACTAGCGAAGGTGCCAGGAACGAATTCTGTTGGTAGTTTTTACATTGCTCCGGTAGGCATCTGAAAGACACCACAAAAGTTGTTCTACCTGATTTCTGGGCTGAGATGGGGAAACGCTGAATTTTGGACTCGGCTGGTGACAAAATGTTCCAAAGACACCCCATGCACAACTCCACCGGGGAAGGTGCCAGACAGGAGTTCTCCTGGTAGTTTTTACATTGCTCCGGTAGGCATCTGAAAGACACCACAAAAGTTGTTCTACCTGCTTTCTGGGCTGAGATGGGGAACCGCTGAATTTTGGAGTCGGCCGGTGACAAAATGTTCCAAACACACCCCATGCACAACTCCACCGGGGAAGGTGCCAGAAAGGAGTTCTCCTGGTAGTTTTTACATTGCTCCGGTAGGCATCTGAAAGACACCACAAAAGTTGTTGTACCTGCTTTCTGGGCTGAGATGGGGAACCGCTGAATTTTGGAGTCGGCCGGTGACAAAATGTTCCAAACACACCCCATGCACAACTCCACCGGGGAAGGTGCCAGACAGGAGTTCTCTTAATAGTTTTTACACTACCTTGGTAGGCATCTGAAAGACACCACAAAAGTTGTTCTACCTGCTTTCTGGGCTGAGATGGGGAACCGCTGAATTTTGGACTCGGCCGGTGACAAAATGTTCCAAACACACCCCATGCACAACTCCACCGGGGAAGGTGCCAGACAGGAGTTCTCTTAATAGTTTTTACACTACCTTGGTAGGCATCAAAAGGACACCAAAAAAGTTGTTTTACCTGCTTTCTGGGCTGAGATGGGGAATCGCTGAATTTTGG
Organism: Falco cherrug; assembly: GCF_023634085.1. Taxonomy (NCBI): domain Eukaryota; kingdom Metazoa; phylum Chordata; class Aves; order Falconiformes; family Falconidae; genus Falco; species Falco cherrug. The sequence goes on along the minus strand of NW_026599299.1, from coordinate 80,417 downwards.
AGTCGGCCGGTGAAAAAATGTTCCAAACACACCCCATGCACAACTCCACTAGCGAAGGTGCCAGGGACGAGTTCTGTTGGTAGTTTTTACATTGCTCCGGTAGGCATCAAAAGGACACCACAAAAGTTGTTCTTCCTGCTTTCTGGGCTGAGATGGGGAATCGCTGAATTTTGGACTCGGCCGGTGACAAAATGTTCCAAAGACACCCCCTGCACAACTCCACCGGGGAAGGTGCCAGGCAGGAGTTCTCTTGGTAGTTTTTACACTACCTTGGTAGGCAGCTGAAAGGCACGACAAAAGTTGTTCTTCCTGCTTTCTGGGCTGAGATGGGGAACCGCTGAATTTTGGAGTCGGCCGGTGACAAAATGTTCCAAATACACCCCATGCACAACTCCACTAGCGAAGGTGCCAGGAACGAATTCTGTTGGTAGTTTTTACATTGCTCCGGTAGGCATCTGAAAGACACCACAAAAGTTGTTCTACCTGATTTCTGGGCTGAGATGGGGAAACGCTGAATTTTGGACTCGGCTGGTGACAAAATGTTCCAAACACACCCCATGCACAACTCCACCGGGGAAGGTGCCAGACAGGAGTTCTCCTGGTAGTTTTTACATTGCTCCGGTAGGCATCTGAAAGACACCACAAAAGTTGTTCTACCTGCTTTCTGGGCTGAGATGGGGAACCGCTGAATTTTGGAGTCGGCCGGTGACAAAATGTTCCAAACACACCCCATGCACAACTCCACCGGGGAAGGTGCCAGAAAGGAGTTCTCCTGGTAGTTTTTACATTGCTCCGGTAGGCATCTGAAAGACACCACAAAAGTTGTTGTACCTGCTTTCTGGGCTGAGATGGGGAACCGCTGACTTTTGGAGTCGGCCGGTGACAAAATGTTCCAAACACACCCCATGCACAACTCCACTAGCGAAGGTGCCAGGGATGAGTTCTGTTGGTAGTTTTTACATTGCTCCGGTAGGCATCAAAAGGACACCACAAAAGTTGTTGTACCTGCTTTCTGGGCTGAGATGGGGAACCGCTGAATTTTGGAGTCGGCCGGTGACAAAATGTTCCAAACACACCCCATGCACAACTCCACCGGGGAAGGTGCCAGGCAGGAGTTCTCTTGGTAGTTTTTACACTACCTTGGTAGGCAGCTGAAAGGCACCACAAAAGTTGTTCTACCTGCTTTCTGGGCTGAGATGGGGAACCGCTGTATTTTGGAGTCGGCCGGTGACAAAATGTTCCAAAGACACCCCATGCACAACTCCACCGGGGAAGGTGCCAGACAGGAGTTCTCTTAATAGTTTTTACACTACCTTGGTAGGCATCTGAAAGACACCACAAAAGTTGTTCTACCTGCTTTCTGGGCTGAGATGGGGAACCGCTGAATTTTGGACTCGGATGGTGACAAAATGTTCCAAATACACCCCATGCACAACTCCACCGGAGAAGGTGCCAGACAGGAGTTCTCCTGGTAGTTTTTACGTTGCTCCGGTAGGCATCTGAAAGACACCACAAAGATTGTTCTACCTGCTTTCTGGGCTGAGATGGGGAACCGCTGAATTTTGGAGTCGGCCGGTGACAAAATGTTCCAAAGACACCCCATGCACAACTCCACCGGGGAAGGTGCCAGACAGGAGTTCTCTTAGTAGTTTTTACACTACCTTGGTAGGCAGCTGAAAGGCACCACAAAAGTTGTTTTACCTGCTTTCTGGGCTGAGATGGGGAACCGCTGAATTTTGGACTCGGCCGGTGACAAAATGTTCCAAACACACCCCATGCACAACTCCACTAGCGAAGGTGCCAGGGACGAGTTCTGTTGGTAGTTTTTACATTGCTCCGGTAGGCACCAAAAGGACACCACAAAAGTTGTTCTTCCTGCTTTCTGGGCTGAGATGGGGAATCGCTGAATTTTGGACTCGGCCGGTGACAAAATGTTCCAAAGACACCCCATGCACAACTCCACCGGGGAAGGTGCCAGGCAGGAGTTCTCTTGGTAGTTTTTACACTACCTTGGTAGGCAGCTGAAAGGCACCACAAAAGTTGTTCTACCTGCTTTCTGGGCTGAGATGGGGAACCGCTGAATTTTGGACTCGGCCGGTGACAAAATGTTCCAAACACACCCCATGCACAACTCCACCGGGGAAGGTGCCAGACAGGAGTTCTCTTGATAGTTTTTACACTACCTTGGTAGGCATTTGAAAGGCACCACAAAAGTTGTTCTACCTGCTTTCTGGGCTGAGATGGGGAACCGCTGAATTTTGGACTCGGCTGGTGACAAAATTTTAATAAATACACCCCATGCACAACTCCACTAGCGAAGGTGCCAGGAACGAATTCTGTTGGTAGTTTTTACATTGCTCCGGTAGGCATCTGAAAGACACCACAAAAGTTGTTCTACCTGCTTTCTGGGCTGAGATGGGGAACCGCTGAATTTTGGAGTCGGCCGGTGACAAAATGTTCCAAACACACCCCATGCACAACTCCACCGGGGAAGGTGCCAGAAAGGAGTTCTCCTGGTAGTTTTTACATTGCTCCGGTAGGCATCTGAAAGACACCACAAAAGTTGTTGTACCTGCTTTCTGGGCTGAGATGGGGAACCGCTGAATTTTGGAGTCGGCCGGTGACAAAATGTTCCAAACACACCCCATGCACAACTCCACCGGGGAAGGTGCCAGACAGGAGTTCTCTTAATAGTTTTTACACTACCTTGGTAGGCATCTGAAAGACACCACAAAAGTTGTTCTTCCTGCTTTCTGGGCTGAGATGGGGAACCGCTGAATTTTGGAGTCGGCCGGTGACAAAATGTTCCAAACACACCCCATGCACAACTCCACCGGGGAAGGTGCCAGACAGGACTTCTCTTAATAGTTTTTACACTACCTTGGTAGGCATCTGAAAGGCACCACAAAAGTTGTTCTACCTGCTTTCTGGGCTGAGATGGGGAACCGCTGAATTTTGGAGTCGGCCGGTGACAAAATGTTCCAAAGACACCCCATGCACAACTCCACCGGGGAAGGTGCCAGACAGGAGTTCTCTTAGTAGTTTTTACATTGCTACCTTGGTAGGCAGCTGAAAGGCACCACAAAAGTTGTTTTACCTGCTTTCTGGGCTGAGATGGGGAACCGCTGAATTTTGGACTCGGCCGGTGACAAAATGTTCCAAACACACCCCATGCACAACTCCACTAGCGAAGGTGCCAGGGACGAGTTCTGTTGGTAGTTTTTACATTGCTCCGGTAGGCACCAAAAGGACACCACAAAAGTTGTTCTTCCTGCTTTCTGGGCTGAGATGGGGAATCGCTGAATTTTGGACTCGGCCGGTGACAAAATGTTCCAAAGACACCCCATGCACAACTCCACCGGGGAAGGTGCCAGGCAGGAGTTCTCTTGGTAGTTTTTACACTACCTTGGTAGGCAGCTGAAAGGCACCACAAAAGTTGTTCTACCTGCTTTCTGGGCTGAGATGGGGAACCGCTGAATTTTGGACTCGGCCGGTGACAAAATGTTCCAAACACACCCCATGCACAACTCCACCGGGGAAGGTGCCAGACAGGAGTTCTCTTGATAGTTTTTACACTACCTTGGTAGGCATTTGAAAGGCACCACAAAAGTTGTTCTACCTGCTTTCTGGGCTGAGATGGGGAACCGCTGAATTTTGGACTCGGCTGGTGACAAAATTTTAATAAATACACCCCATGCACAACTCCACTAGCGAAGGTGCCAGGAACGAATTCTGTTGGTAGTTTTTACATTGCTCCGGTAGGCATCTGAAAGACACCACAAAAGTTGTTCTACCTGATTTCTGGGCTGAGATGGGGAAACGCTGAATTTTGGACTCGGCTGGTGACAAAATGTTCCAAAGACACCCCATGCACAACTCCACCGGGGAAGGTGCCAGACAGGAGTTCTCCTGGTAGTTTTTACATTGCTCCGGTAGGCATCTGAAAGACACCACAAAAGTTGTTCTACCTGATTTCTGGGCTGAGATGGGGAAACGCTGAATTTTGGAGTCGGCCGGTGACAAAATGTTCCAAACACACCCCATGCACAACTCCACCGGGGAAGGTGCCAGAAAGGAGTTCTCCTGGTAGTTTTTACATTGCTCCGGTAGGCATCTGAAAGACACCACAAAAGTTGTTGTACCTGCTTTCTGGGCTGAGATGGGGAACCGCTGAATTTTGGAGTCGGCCGGTGACAAAATGTTCCAAACACACCCCATGCACAACTCCACCGGGGAAGGTGCCAGACAGGAGTTCTCTTAATAGTTTTTACACTACCTTGGTAGGCATCTGAAAGACACCACAAAAGTTGTTCTTCCTGCTTTCTGGGCTGAGATGGGGAACCGCTGAATTTTGGAGTCGGCCGGTGACAAAATGTTCCAAACACACCCCATGCACAACTCCACCGGGGAAGGTGCCAGACAGGACTTCTCTTAATAGTTTTTACACTACCTTGGTAGGCATCTGAAAGGCACCACAAAAGTTGTTCTACCTGCTTTCTGGGCTGAGATGGGGAATCGCTGAATTTTGGAGTCGGCCGGTGACAAAATGTTCCAAAGACACCCCATGCACAACTCCACCGGGGAAGGTGCCAGGCAGGAGTTCTCTTGGTAGTTTTTACACTACCTTGGTAGGCAGCTGAAAGGCACCACAAAAGTTGTTCTACCTGCTTTCTGGGCTGAGATGGGGAACCGCTGAATTTTGGAGTCGGCCGGTGACAAAATGTTCCAAACACACCCCATGCACAACTCCACCGGGGAAGGTGCCAGACAGGAGTTCTCTTAGTAGTTTTTACATTGCTCCGGTAGGCATCTGAAAGACACCACAAAAGTTGTTCTACCTGCTTTCTGGGCTGAGATGGGGAACCGCTGAATTTTGGAGTCGGCCGGTGACAAAATGTTCCAAAGACACCCCATGCACAACTCCACCGGGGAAGGTGCCAGACAGGAGTTCTCCTGGTAGTTTTTACACTACCTTGGTAGGCATCTGAAAGACACCACAAAAGTTGTTTTACCTGCTTTCTGGGCTGAGATGGGGAACCGCTGAATTTTGGAGTCGGCCGGTGACAAAATGTTCCAAAGACACCCCATGCACAACTCCACCGGGGAAGGTGCCAGACAGGACTTCTCTTAATAGTTTTTACACTTCCTTGGTAGGCAGCTGAAAGGCACCACAAAAGTTGTTGTACCTGCTTTCTGGGCTGAGATGGGGAATCGCTGAATTTTGGAGTCGGCCGGTGACAAAATGTTCCAAACACACCCCATGCACAACTCCACCGGGGAAGGTGCCAGGCAGGAGTTCTCTTGGTAGTTTTTACACTACCTTGGTAGGCATCTGAAAGGCACCACAAAGGTTGTTCTACCTGCTTTCTGGGCTGAGATGGGGAATCGCTGAATTTTGGAGTCGGCCGGTGACAAAATGTTCCAAACACACCCCATGCACAACTCCACCGGGGAAGGTGCCAGACAGGAGTTCTCTTGATAGTTTTTACACTACCTTGGTAGGCATTTGAAAGGCACCACAAAAGTTGTTCTACCTGCTTTCTGGGCTGAGATGGGGAACAGCTGAATTTTGGACTCGGCTGGTGACAAAATGTTCCAAACACACCCCCTGCACAACTCCACCGGGGAAGGTGCCAGGCAGGAGTTCTGTTGCTAGTTTTTACATTGCTCCGGTAGGCATCAAAAAGACACTACAAAAGTTGTTCTTCCTGCTTTCTGGGCTGAGATGGGGAACCGCTGAATTTTGGAGTCGGCCGGTGACAAAATGTTCCAAACACACCCCATGCACAACTCCACCGGGGAAGGTGCCAGGCAGGAGTTCTCCTGGTAGTTTTTACATTGCTCCGGTAGGCATCAAAAGGACACCACAAAAGTTGTTCTTCCTGCTTTCTGGGCTGAGATGGGGAATCGCTGAATTTCGGAGTCGGCCGGTGACAAAATGTTCCAAACACACCCCATGCACAACTCCACCGGGGAAGGTGCCAGGCAGGAGTTCTCTTGGTAGTTTTTACACTACCTTGGTAGGCATTTGAAAGGCACCACAAAAGTTGTTCTACCTGCTTTCTGGGCTGAGATGGGGAACCGCTGAATTTTGGACTCGGCCGGTGACAAAATGTTCCAAACACACCCCATGCACAACTCCACTAGCGAAGGTGCCAGGGACGAGTTCTGTTGGTAGTTTTTACATTGCTCCGGTAGGCATCAAAAGGACACCACAAAAGTTGTTCTTCCTGCTTTCTGGGCTGAGATGGGGAATCGCTGAATTTTGGACTCGGCCAGTGACAAAATGTTCCAAAGACACCCCATGCACAACTCCACCGGGGAAGGTGCCAGGCAGGAGTTCTCTTGGTAGTTTTTACACTACCTTGGTAGGCAGCTGAAAGGCACCACAAAAGTTGTTCTTCCTGCTTTCTGGGCTGAGATGGGGAACCGCTGAATTTTGGACTCGGCCGGTGACAAAATGTTCCAAACACACCCCATGCACAACTCCACCGGGGAAGGTGCCAGGGACGAGTTCTGTTGGTAGTTTTTACATTGCTCCGGTAGGCAGCAAAAGGACACCACAAAAGTTGTTCTTCCTGCTTTCTGGGCTGAGATGGGGAACCGCTGAATTTTGGACTCGGCCGGTGACAAAATGTTCCAAAGACACCCCATGCACAACTCCACCGGGGAAGGTGCCAGGCAGGAGTTCTCTTGGTAGTTTTTACACTACCTTGGTAGGCAGCTGAAAGGCACCACAAAAGTTGTTCTACCTGCTTTCTGGGCTGAGATGGGGAACCGCTGTATTTTGGACTCGGCCGGTGACAAAATGTTCCAAAGACACCCCATGCACAACTCCACCGGGGAAGGTGCCAGACAGGAGTTCTCTTAGTAGTTTTTACACTACCTTGGTAGGCAGCTGAAAGGCACCACAAAAGTTGTTCTTCCTGCTTTCTGGGCTGAGATGGGGAACCGCTGAATTTTCGACTCGGCTGGTGACAAAATGTTCCAAACACACCCCATGCACAACTCCACCGGGGAAGGTGCCAGGCAGGAGTTCTGTTGCTAGTTTTTACATTGCTCCGGTAGGCATCAAAAGGACACCACAAAAGTTGTTGTACCTTCTTTCTGGGCTGAGATGGGGAACCGCTGAATTTTGGAGTCGGCCGGTGACAAAATGTTCCAAAGACACCCCATGCACAACTCCACCGGGGAAGGTGCCAGGCAGGAGTTCTCTTGGTAGTTTTTACATTGCTCCGGTAGGCATCTGAAAGACACCACAAAAGTTGTTCTACCTGCTTTCTGGGCTGAGATGGGGAACCGCTGAATTTTGGAGTCGGCCGGTGAAAAAATGTTCCAAAGACACCCCATGCACAACTCCACCGGGGAAGGTGCCAGGCAGGAGTTCTCTCGGTAGTTTTTACATTGCTCCGGTAGGCATCAAAAGGACACCACAAAAGTTGTTCTTCCTGCTTTCTGGGCTGAGATGGGGAACCGCTGAATTTTGGACTCGGCCGGTGACAAAATGTTCCAAATACACCCCATGCACAACTCCACCGGGGAAGGTGCCAGAAAGGAGTTCTCTTGATAGTTTTTACACTACCTTGGTAGGCATTTGAAAGGCACCACAAAAGTTGTTCTACCTGATTTCTGGGCTGAGATGGGGAACAGCTGAATTTTGGACTCGGCTGGTGACAAAATTTTAATAAATACACCCCATGCACAACTCCACTAGCGAAGGTGCCAGGAACGAATTCTGTTGGTAGTTTTTACATTGCTCCGGTAGGCATCTGAAAGACACCACAAAAGTTGTTCTACCTGATTTCTGGGCTGAGATGGGGAAACGCTGAATTTTGGAGTCGGCTGGTGACAAAATGTTCCAAAGACACCCCATGCACAACTCCACCGGGGAAGGTGCCAGGCAGGAGTTCTCCTGGTAGTTTTTACATTGCTCCGGTAGGCATCTGAAAGACACCACAAAAGTTGTTCTACCTGCTTTCTGGGCTGAGATGGGGAACCGCTGAATTTTGGAGTCGGCCGGTGACAAAATGTTCCAAACACACCCCATGCACAACTCCACCGGGGAAGGTGCCAGAAAGGAGTTCTCCTGGTAGTTTTTACATTGCTCCGGTAGGCATCTGAAAGACACCACAAAAGTTGTTCTACCTGCTTTCTGGGCTGAGATGGGGAACCGCTGAATTTTGGAGTCGGCCGGTGACAAAATGTTCCAAATACACCCCATGCACAACTCCACCGGGGAAGGTGCCAGACAGGAGTTCTCTTGATAGTTTTTACACTACCTTGGTAGGCAGCTGAAAGGCACAAGAAAAGTTGTTCTTCCTGCTTTCTGGGCTGAGATGGGGAACCGCTGAATTTTGGAGTCGGCCGGTGACAAAATGTTCCAAAGACACCCCATGCACAACTCCACCGGGGAAGGTGCCAGACAGGAGTTCTCTTAATAGTTTTTACACTACCTTGGTAGGCATCTGAAAGACACCACAAAAGTTGTTTTACCTGCTTTCTGGGCTGAGATGGGGAACGGCTGAATTTTGGAGTCGGCCGGTGACAAAATGTTCCAAACACACCCCATGCACAACTCCACCGGGGAAGGTGCCAGACAGGACTTCTCTTAATAGTTTTTACACTTCCTTGGTAGGCATCTGAAAGGCACCACAAAAGTTGTTCTACCTGCTTTCTGGGCTGAGATGGGGAATCGCTGAATTTTGGAGTCGGCCGGTGACAAAATGTTCCAAACACACCCCATGCACAACTCCACCGGGGAAGGTGCCAGGCAGGAGTTCTCTTGGTAGTTTTTACACTACCTTGGTAGGCAGCTGAAAGGCACCACAAAAGTTGTTCTACCTGCTTTCTGGGCTGAGATGGGGAATCGCTGAATTTTGGAGTCGGCCGGTGACAAAATGTTCCAAACACACCCCATGCACAACTCCACCGGGGAAGGTGCCAGACAGGAGTTCTCTTGATAGTTTTTACACTACCTTGGTAGGCATTTGAAAGGCACCACAAAAGTTGTTCTACCTGCTTTCTGGGCTGAGATGGGGAACAGCTGAATTTTGGACTCGGCTGGTGACAAAATTTTAATAAATACACCCCATGCACAACTCCACTAGCGAAGGTGCCAGGAACAAATTCTGTTGGTAGTTTTTACGTTGCTCCTGTGGCATCAAAAAGACACTACAAAAGTTGTTCTTCCTGCTTTCTGGGCTGAGATGGGGAACCGCTGAATTTTGGACTCGGCCGGTGACAAAATGTTCCAAACACACCCCATGCACAACTCCACCGGGGAAGGTGCCAGGCAGGAGTTCTCCTGGTAGTTTTTACATTGCTCCGGTAGGCATCAAAAGGACACCACAAAAGTTGTTCTTCCTGCTTTCTGGGCTGAGATGGGGAATCGCTGAATTTCGGAGTCGGCCGGTGACAAAATGTTCCAAACACACCCCATGCACAACTCCACCGGGGAAGGTGCCAGGCAGGAGTTCTCTTGGTAGTTTTTACACTACCTTGGTAGGCATTTGAAAGGCACCACAAAAGTTGTTCTTCCTGCTTTCTGGGCTGAGATGGGGAACCGCTGAATTTTGGACTCGGCCGGTGACAAAATGTTCCAAACACACCCCATGCACAACTCCACTAGCGAAGGTGCCAGGGACGAGTTCTGTTGGTAGTTTTTACATTGCTCCGGTAGGCATCAAAAGGACACCACAAAAGTTGTTCTTCCTGCTTTCTGGGCTGAGATGGGGAATCGCTGAATTTTGGACTCGGCCGGTGACAAAATGTTCCAAAGACACCCCATGCACAACTCCACCGGGGAAGGTGCCAGGCAGGAGTTCTCTTGGTAGTTTTTACACTACCTTGGTAGGCAGCTGAAAGGCACCACAAAAGTTGTTCTTCCTGCTTTCTGGGCTGAGATGGGGAACCGCTGAATTTTGGACTCGGCCGGTGACAAAATGTTCCAAACACACCCCATGCACAACTCCACCGGGGAAGGTGCCAGGGACGAGTTCTGTTGGTAGTTTTTACATTGCTCCGGTAGGCAGCAAAAGGACACCACAAAAGTTGTTCTTCCTGCTTTCTGGGCTGAGATGGGGAACCGCTGAATTTTGGACTCGGCCGGTGACAAAATGTTCCAAAGACACCCCATGCACAACTCCACCGGGGAAGGTGCCAGGCAGGAGTTCTCTTGGTAGTTTTTACACTACCTTGGTAGGCAGCTGAAAGGCACAAGAAAAGTTGTTGTACCTGCTTTCTGGGCTGAGATGGGGAACCGCTGAATTTTGGACTCGGCCGGTGACAAAATGTTCCAAAGACACCCCATGCACAACTCCACCGGGGAAGGTGCCAGACAGGAGTTCTCTTAGTAGTTTTTACACTACCTTGGTAGGCAGCTGAAAGGCACCACAAAAGTTGTTCTTCCTGCTTTCTGGGCTGAGATGGGGAACCGCTGAATTTTCGACTCGGCTGGTGACAAAATGTTCCAAACACACCCCATGCACAACTCCACCGGGGAAGGTGCCAGGCAGGAGTTCTGTTGCTAGTTTTTACATTGCTCCGGTAGGCATCAAAAGGACACCACAAAAGTTGTTGTACCTTCTTTCTGGGCTGAGATGGGGAACCGCTGAATTTTGGAGTTGGCCGGTGACAAAATGTTCCAAAGACACCCCATGCACAACTCCACCGGGGAAGGTGCCAGGCAGGAGTTCTCTTGGTAGTTTTTACATTGCTCCGGTAGGCATCTGAAAGACACCACAAAAGTTGTTCTACCTGCTTTCTGGGCTGAGATGGGGAACCGCTGAATTTTGGAGTCGGCCGGTGAAAAAATGTTCCAAAGACACCCCATGCACAACTCCACCGGGGAAGGTGCCAGGCAGGAGTTCTCTCGGTAGTTTTTACATTGCTCCGGTAGGCATCAAAAGGACACCACAAAAGTTGTTCTTCCTGCTTTCTGGGCTGAGATGGGGAACCGCTGAATTTTGGAGTCGGCCGGTGACAAAATGTTCCAAATACACCCCATGCACAACTCCACCGGGGAAGGTGCCAGAAAGGAGTTCTCTTGATAGTTTTTACACTACCTTGGTAGGCATTTGAAAGGCACCACAAAAGTTGTTCTACCTGATTTCTGGGCTGAGATGGGGAACAGCTGAATTTTGGACTCGGCTGGTGACAAAATTTTAATAAATACACCCCATGCACAACTCCACTAGCGAAGGTGCCAGGAACGAATTCTGTTGGTAGTTTTTACATTGCTCCGGTAGGCATCTGAAAGACACCACAAAAGTTGTTCTACCTGATTTCTGGGCTGAGATGGGGAAACGCTGAATTTTGGAGTCGGCTGGTGACAAAATGTTCCAAAGACACCCCATGCACAACTCCACCGGGGAAGGTGCCAGACAGGAGTTCTCCTGGTAGTTTTTACATTGCTCCGGTAGGCATCTGAAAGACACCACAAAAGTTGTTCTACCTGCTTTCTGGGCTGAGATGGGGAACCGCTGAATTTTGGAGTCGGCCGGTGACAAAATGTTCCAAACACACCCCATGCACAACTCCACCGGGGAAGGTGCCAGAAAGGAGTTCTCCTGGTAGTTTTTACATTGCTCCGGTAGGCATCTGAAAGACACCACAAAAGTTGTTCTACCTGCTTTCTGGGCTGAGATGGGGAACCGCTGAATTTTGGAGTCGGCCGGTGACAAAATGTTCCAAATACACCCCATGCACAACTCCACCGGGGAAGGTGCCAGACAGGAGTTCTCTTGATAGTTTTTACACTACCTTGGTAGGCATCTGAAAGACACCACAAAAGTTGTTCTTCCTGCTTTCTGGGCTGAGATGGGGAACCGCTGAATTTTGGAGTCGGCCGGTGACAAAATGTTCCAAAGACACCCCATGCACAACTCCACCGGGGAAGGTGCCAGACAGGAGTTCTCTTAATAGTTTTTACACTACCTTGGTAGGCATCTGAAAGACACCACAAAAGTTGTTTTACCTGCTTTCTGGGGTGAGATGGGGAACGGCTGAATTTTGGAGTCGGCCGGTGACAAAATGTTCCAAACACACCCCATGCACAACTCCACCGGGGAAGGTGCCAGACAGGACTTCTCTTAATAGTTTTTACACTTCCTTGGTAGGCATCTGAAAGGCACCACAAAAGTTGTTCTACCTGCTTTCTGGGCTGAGATGGGGAATCGCTGAATTTTGGAGTCGGCCGGTGACAAAATGTTCCAAACACACCCCATGCACAACTCCACCGGGGAAGGTGCCAGGCAGGAGTTCTCTTGGTAGTTTTTACACTACCTTGGTAGGCAGCTGAAAGGCACCACAAAAGTTGTTCTACCTGCTTTCTGGGCTGAGATGGGGAATCGCTGAATTTTGGAGTCGGCCGGTGACAAAATGTTCCAAACACACCCCATGCACAACTCCACCGGGGAAGGTGCCAGACAGGAGTTCTCTTGATAGTTTTTACACTACCTTGGTAGGCATTTGAAAGGCACCACAAAAGTTGTTCTACCTGCTTTCTGGGCTGAGATGGGGAACAGCTGAATTTTGGACTCGGCTGGTGACAAAATTTTAATAAATACACCCCATGCACAACTCCACTAGCGAAGGTGCCAGGAACAAATTCTGTTGGTAGTTTTTACGTTGCTCCTGTGGCATCAAAAAGACACTACAAAAGTTGTTCTTCCTGCTTTCTGGGCTGAGATGGGGAACCGCTGAATTTTGGACTCGGCTGGTGACAAAATGTTCCAAACACACCCCATGCACAACTCCACCGGGGAAGGTGCCAGGCAGGAGTTCTGTTGCTAGTTTTTACATTGCTCCGGTAGGCATCAAAAGGACACCACAAAAGTTGTTCTTCCTGCTTTCTGGGCTGAGATGGGGAACCGCTGAATTTTGGAGTCGGCCGGTGACAAAATGTTCCAAAGACACCCCATGCACAACTCCACTAGGGAAGGTGCCAGACAGGAGTTCTCTTAATAGTTTTTACACTACCTTGGTAGGCAGCTGAAAGACACCACAAAAGTTGTTCTTCCTGCTTTCTGGGCTGAAATGGGGAACCGCTGAATTTTGGACTCGGCCGGTGACAAAATGTTCCAAACACACCCCATGCACAACTCCACTAGCGAAGGTGCCAGGGACGAGTTCTGTTGGTAGTTTTTACATTGCTCCGGTAGGCATCAAAAGGACACCACAAAAGTTGTTCTTCCTGCTTTCTGGGCTGAGATGGGGAATCGCTGAATTTTGGACTCGGCCGGTGACAAAATGTTCCAAAGACACCCCATGCACAACTCCACCGGGGAAGGTGCCAGACAGGAGTTCTCTTGGTAGTTTTTACACTACCTTGGTAGGCAGCTGAAAGGCACCACAAAAGTTGTTCTTCCTGCTTTCTGGGCTGAGATGGGGAACCGCTGAATTTTGGAGTCGGCCGGTGACAAAATGTTCCAAACACACCCCATGCACAACTCCACCGGGGAAGGTGCCAGGCAGGAGTTCTGTTGCTAGTTTTTTACATTGCTCCGGTAGGCAGCAAAAGGACACCACAAAAGTTGTTGTACCTGCTTTGTGGGCTGAGATGGGGAACCGCTGAATTTTGGAGTCGGCCGGTGACAAAATGTTCCAAAGACACCCCATGCACAACTCCACCGGGGAAGGTGCCAGGCAGGAGTTCTCTTGGTAGTTTTTACATTGCTCCGGTAGGCATCTGAAAGACACCACAAAAGTTGTTCTACCTGCTTTCTGGGCTGAGATGGGGAACCGCTGAATTTTGGAGTCGGCCGGTGAAAAAATGTTCCAAAGACACCCCATGCACAACTCCACCGGGGAAGGTGCCCGGCAGGAGTTCTCTTGGTAGTTTTTACATTGCTCCGGTAGGCATCAAAAGGACACCACAAAAGTTGTTCTTCCTGCTTTCTGGGCTGAGATGGGGAATCGCTGAATTTTGGAGTCGGCCGGTGACAAAATGTTCCAAAGACACCCCATGCACAACTCCACTAGGGAAGGTGCCAGACAGGAGTTCTCTTAGTAGTTTTTACACTACCTTGGTAGGCATTTGAAAGGCACCACAAAAGTTGTTCTTCCTGCTTTCTGGGCTGAGATGGGGAACCGCTGAATTTTGGAGTCGGCCGGTGACAAAATGTTCCAAAGACACCCCATGCACAACTCCACCGGGGAAGGTGCCAGGAAGGAGTTCTCTTGATAGTTTTTACACTACCTTGGTAGGCAGCTGAAAGGCACCACAAAAGTTGTTCTTCCTGCTTTCTGGGCTGAGATGGGGAACCGCTGAATTTTGGACTCGGCCGGTGACAAAATGTTCCAAACACACCCCATGCACAACTCCACTAGCGAAGGTGCCAGGGACGAGTATTGTTGGTAGTTTTTACATTGCTCCGGTAGGCATCAAAAGGACACCACAAAAGTTGTTCTTCCTGCTTTCTGGGCTGAGATGGGGAATCGCTGAATTTTGGAGTCGGCCGGTGACAAAATATTCCAAAGACACCCCATGCACAACTCCACCGGGGAAGGTGCCAGGCAGGAGTTCTCTTGGTAGTTTTTACACTACCTTGGTAGGCAGCTGAAAGGCACCACAAAAGTTGTTCTACCTGCTTTCTGGGCTGAGATGGGGAACAGCTGAATTTTGGACTCGGCCGGTGACAAAATGTTCCAAACACACCCCATGCACAACTCCACCGGGGAAGGTGCCAGACAGGACTTCTCTTAATAGTTTTTACACTACCTTGGTAGGCATCTGAAAGGCACCACAAAAGTTGTTGTACCTGCTTTCTGGGCTGAGATGGGGAATCGCTGAATTTTGGACTCGGCCGGTGACAAAATGTTCCAAACACACCCCATGCACAACTCCACTAGCGAAGGTGCCAGGGACGAGTTCTCCTGGTAGTTTTTACATTGCTCCGGTAGGCAGCAAAAGGACACCACAAAAGTTGTTCTTCCTGCTTTCTGGGCTGAGATGGGGAACCGCTGAATTTTGGAGTCGGCCGGTGACAAAATGTTCCAAAGACACCCCATGCACAACTCCACCGGGGAAGGTGCCAGGCAGGAGTTCTCTTCGTAGTTTTTACACTACCTTGGTAGGCAGCTGAAAGGCACCACAAAAGTTGTTCTTCCTGCTTTCTGGGCTGAGATGGGGAACCGCTGAATTTTGGAGTCGGCCGGTGACAAAATGTTCCAAAGACACCCCATGCACAACTCCACCGGGGAAGGTGCCAGGCAGGAGTTCTGTTGCTAGTTTTTACATTGCTCCGGTAGGCATCAAAAGGACACCACAAAAGTTGTTGTACCTTCTTTCTGGGCTGAGATGGGGAACCGCTGAATTTTGGAGTCAGCCGGTGACAAAATGTTCCAAAGACACCCCATGCACAACTCCACCGGGGAAGGTGCCAGGCAGGAGTTCTCTTGGTAGTTTTTACATTGCTCCGGTAGGCATCAAAAGGACACCACAAAAGTTGTTCTTCCTGCTTTCTGGGCTGAGATGGGGAATCGCTGAATTTTGGACTCGGCCGGGGACAAAATGTTCCAAAGACACCCCATGCACAACTCCACTAGGGAAGGTGCCAGACAGGAGTTCTCTTAGTAGTTTTTACACTACCTTGGTAGGCATTTGAAAGGCACCACAAAAGTTGTTCTTCCTGCTTTCTGGGCTGAGATGGGGAACCGCTGAATTTTGGAGTCGGCCGGTGACAAAATGTTCCAAAGACACCCCATGCACAACTCCACTAGGGAAGGTGCCAGACAGGAGTTCTCTTAGTAGTTTTTACACTACCTTGGTAGGCATTTGAAAGACACCACAAAAGTTGTTCTTCCTGCTTTCTGGGCTGAGATGGGGAACCGCTGAATTTTGGACTCGGCCGGTGACAAAATGTTCCAAAGACACCCCATGCACAACTCCACTAGCGAAGGTGCCAGGGACGAGTTCTGTTGGTAGTTTTTACATTGCTCCGGTAGGCACCAAAAGGACACCACAAAAGTTGTTCTTCCTGCTTTCTGGGCTGAGATGGGGAACCGCTGAATGTTGGAGTCGGCCGGTGACAATATGTTCCAAACACACACCCTGCACAACTCCACCGGGGAAGGTGCCAGACAGGACTTCTCTTAATAGTTTTTACACTACCTTGGTAGGCATCTGAAAGACACCACAAAAGTTGTTCTACCTGCTTTCTGGGCTGAGATGGGGAACCGCTGAATTTTGGACTCGGCCGGTGGCAAAATGTTCCAAAGACACCCCATGCACAACTCCACTAGCGAAGGTGCCAGGGACGAGTTCTGTTGGTAGTTTTTACATTGCTCCAGTAGGCATTAAAAGGACACCACAAAAGTTGTTCTTCCTGCTTTCTGGGCTGAGATGGGGAACCGCTGAATTTTGGACTCGGCCGGTGACAAAATATTCCAAAGACACCCCATGCACAACTCCACCGGGGAAGGTGCCAGGCAGGAGTTCTCTTGGTAGTTTTTACACTACCTTGGTAGGCAGCTGAAAGGCACCACAAAAGTTGTTCTTCCTGCTTTCTGGGCTGAGATGGGGAACCACTGAATTTTGGACTCGGCCGGTGAAAAAATGTTCCAAACACACCCCATGCACAACTCCACTAGCGAAGGTGCCAGGGACGAGTTCTGTTGGTAGTTTTTACATTGCTCCGGTAGGCAGCAAAAGGACACCACAAAAGTTGTTCTTCCTGCTTTCTGGGCTGAGATGGGGAACCGCTGAATTTTGGACTCGGCCGGTGACAAAATGTTCCAAAGACACCCCATGCACAACTCCACCGGGGAAGGTGCCAGGCAGGAGTTCTCTTGGTAGTTTTTACACTACCTTGGTAGGCAGCTGAAAGGCACCACAAAAGTTGTTCTACCTGCTTTCTGGGCTGAGATGGGGAACCGCTGAATTTTGGACTTGGCCGGTGACAAAATGTTCCAAAGACACCCCATGCACAACTCCACCGGGGAAGGTGCCAGGCAGGAGTTCTCTTAGTAGTTTTTACACTACCTTGGTAGGCAGCTGAAAGGCACCACAAAAGTTGTTCTTCCTGCTTTCTGGGCTGAGATGGGGAACCGCTGAATTTTGGACTCGGCCGGTGACAAAATGTTCCAAACACACCCCATGCACAACTCCACCGGGGAAGGTGCCAGGCAGGAGTTCTGTTGCTAGTTTTTACATTGCTCCGGTAGGCATCAAAAGGACACCACAAAAGTTGTTGTACCTTCTTTCTGGGCTGAGATGGGGAACCGCTGAATTTTGGAGTCGGCCGGTGACAAAATGTTCCAAAGACACCCCATGCACAACTCCACCGGGGAAGGTGCCAGGCAGGAGTTCTCTTGGTAGTTTTTACATTGCTCCGGTAGGCATCTGAAAGACACCACAAAAGTTGTTCTACCTGCTTTCTGGGCTGAGATGGGGAACCGCTGAATTTTGGAGTCGGCCGGTGAAAAAATGTTCCAAAGACACCCCATGCACAACTCCACCGGGGAAGGTGCCAGGCAGGAGTTCTCTTGGTAGTTTTTACATTGCTCCGGTAGGCATCAAAAGGACACCACAAAAGTTGTTCTTCCTGCTTTCTGGGCTGAGATGGGGAATCGCTGAATTTTGGACTCGGCCGGTGACAAAATGTTCCAAAGACACCCCATGCACAACTCCACTAGGGAAGGTGCCAGACAGGAGTTCTCTTAGTAGTTTTTACACTACCTTGGTAGGCATTTGAAAGGCACCACAAAAGTTGTTTTACCTGCTTTCTGGGCTGAGATGGGGAACCGCTGAATTTTGGAGTCGGCCGGTGACAAAATGTTCCAAAGACACCCCATGCACAACTCCACCGGGGAAGGTGCCAGGCAGGAGTTCTCTTGGTAGTTTTTACACTACCTTGGTAGGCAGCTGAAAGGCACCACAAAAGTTGTTCTTCCTGCTTTCTGGGCTGAGATGGGGAACCGCTGAATTTTGGACTCGGCCGGTGACAAAATGTTCCAAACACACCCCATGCACAACTCCACTAGCGAAGGTGCCAGGGACGAGTATTGTTGATAGTTTTTACATTGCTCCGGTAGGCATCAAAAGGACACCACAAAAGTTGTTGTACCTGCTTTCTGGGCTGAGATGGGGAATCGCTGAATTTTGGACTCGGCCGGTGACAAAATATTCCAAAGACACCCCATGCACAACTCCACCGGGGAAGGTGCCAGGCAGGAGTTCTCTTGGTAGTTTTTACACTACCTTGGTAGGCAGCTGAAAGGCACCACAAAAGTTGTTCTACCTGCTTTCTGGGCTGAGATGGGGAACAGCTGAATTTTGGACTCGGCCGGTGACAAAATGTTCCAAACACACCCCATGCACAACTCCACCGGGGAAGGTGCCAGACAGGACTTCTCTTAATAGTTTTTACACTACCTTGGTAGGCATCTGAAAGGCACCACAAAAGTTGTTGTACCTGCTTTCTGGGCTGAGATGGGGAATCGCTGAATTTTGGAGTCGGCCGGTGACAAAATGTTCCAAAGACACCCCATGCACAACTCCACTAGGGAAGGTGCCAGACAGGAGTTCTCTTGGTAGTTTTTACACTACCTTGGTAGGCATTTGAAAGGCACCACAAAAGTTGTTCTTCCTGCTTTCTGGGCTGAGATGGGGAACCGCTGAATTTTGGACTCGGCCGGTGAAAAAATGTTCCAAAGACACCCCATGCACAACTCCACTAGCGAAGGTGCCAGGCAGGAGTTCTGTTGCTAGTTTTTACATTGCTCCGGTAGGCATCAAAAGGACACCACAAAAGTTGTTCTTCCTGCTTTCTGGGCTGAGATGGGGAATCGCTGAATTTTGGACTCGGCCGGTGACAAAATATTCCAAAGACACCCCATGCACAACTCCACCGGGGAAGGTGCCAGGCAGGAGTTCTCTTGGTAGTTTTTACACTACCTTGGTAGGCAGCTGAAAGGCACCACAAAAGTTGTTGTACCTGCTTTCTGGGCTGAGATGGGGAACCGCTGAATTTTGGACTCGGCCGGTGACAAAATGTTCCAAACACACCCCATGCACAACTCCACTAGCAAAGGTGCCAGGGACGAGTTCTGTTGGTAGTTTTTACATTGCTCCGGTAGGCAGCAAAAGGACACCACAAAAGTTGTTCTTCCTGCTTTCTGGGCTGAGATGGGGAACCGCTGAATTTTGGACTCGGCCGGTGACAAAATGTTCCAAAGACACCCCATGCACAACTCCACTAGCGAAGGTGCCAGGCAGGAGTTCTCTTAATAGTTTTTACACTACCTTGGTAGGCATTTGAAAGGCACCACAAAAGTTGTTCTACCTGCTTTCTGGGCTGAGATGGGGAACCGCTGAATTTTGGAGTCGGCCGGTGACAAAATGTTCCAAAGACACCCCATGCACAACTCCACTAGGGAAGGTGCCAGACAGGAGTTCTCTTAGTAGTTTTTACACTACCTTGGTAGGCATTTGAAAGACACCACAAAAGTTGTTCTTCCTGCTTTCTGGGCTGAGATGGGGAACCGCTGAATTTTGGACTCGGCCGGTGACAAAATGTTCCAAAGACACCCCATGCACAACTCCACTAGCGAAGGTGCCAGGGACGAGTTCTGTTGGTAGTTTTTACATTGCTCCGGTAGGCACCAAAAGGACACCACAAAAGTTGTTCTTCCTGCTTTCTGGGCTGAGATGGGGAACCGCTGAATGTTGGAGTCGGCCGGTGACAATATGTTCCAAACACACACCCTGCACAACTCCACCGGGGAAGGTGCCAGACAGGACTTCTCTTAATAGTTTTTACACTACCTTGGTAGGCATCTGAAAGACACCACAAAAGTTGTTCTACCTGCTTTCTGGGCTGAGATGGGGAACCGCTGAATTTTGGACTCGGCCGGTGGCAAAATGTTCCAAAGACACCCCATGCACAACTCCACTAGCGAAGGTGCCAGGGACGAGTTCTGTTGGTAGTTTTTACATTGCTCCAGTAGGCATTAAAAGGACACCACAAAAGTTGTTCTTCCTGCTTTCTGGGCTGAGATGGGGAACCGCTGAATTTTGGACTCGGCCGGTGACAAAATATTCCAAAGACACCCCATGCACAACTCCACCGGGGAAGGTGCCAGGCAGGAGTTCTCTTGGTAGTTTTTACACTACCTTGGTAGGCAGCTGAAAGGCACCACAAAAGTTGTTCTTCCTGCTTTCTGGGCTGAGATGGGGAACCACTGAATTTTGGACTCGGCCGGTGAAAAAATGTTCCAAACACACCCCATGCACAACTCCACTAGCGAAGGTGCCAGGGACGAGTTCTGTTGGTAGTTTTTACATTGCTCCGGTAGGCAGCAAAAGGACACCACAAAAGTTGTTCTTCCTGCTTTCTGGGCTGAGATGGGGAACCGCTGAATTTTGGACTCGGCCGGTGACAAAATGTTCCAAAGACACCCCATGCACAACTCCACCGGGGAAGGTGCCAGGCAGGAGTTCTCTTGGTAGTTTTTACACTACCTTGGTAGGCAGCTGAAAGGCACCACAAAAGTTGTTCTACCTGCTTTCTGGGCTGAGATGGGGAACCGCTGAATTTTGGACTTGGCCGGTGACAAAATGTTCCAAAGACACCCCATGCACAACTCCACCGGGGAAGGTGCCAGGCAGGAGTTCTCTTAGTAGTTTTTACACTACCTTGGTAGGCAGCTGAAAGGCACCACAAAAGTTGTTCTTCCTGCTTTCTGGGCTGAGATGGGGAACCGCTGAATTTTGGACTCGGCCGGTGACAAAATGTTCCAAACACACCCCATGCACAACTCCACCGGGGAAGGTGCCAGGCAGGAGTTCTGTTGCTAGTTTTTACATTGCTCCGGTAGGCATCAAAAGGACACCACAAAAGTTGTTGTACCTTCTTTCTGGGCTGAGATGGGGAACCGCTGAATTTTGGAGTCGGCCGGTGACAAAATGTTCCAAAGACACCCCATGCACAACTCCACCGGGGAAGGTGCCAGGCAGGAGTTCTCTTGGTAGTTTTTACATTGCTCCGGTAGGCATCTGAAAGACACCACAAAAGTTGTTCTACCTGCTTTCTGGGCTGAGATGGGGAACCGCTGAATTTTGGAGTCGGCCGGTGAAAAAATGTTCCAAAGACACCCCATGCACAACTCCACCGGGGAAGGTGCCAGGCAGGAGTTCTCTTGGTAGTTTTTACATTGCTCCGGTAGGCATCAAAAGGACACCACAAAAGTTGTTCTTCCTGCTTTCTGGGCTGAGATGGGGAATCGCTGAATTTTGGACTCGGCCGGTGACAAAATGTTCCAAAGACACCCCATGCACAACTCCACTAGGGAAGGTGCCAGACAGGAGTTCTCTTAGTAGTTTTTACACTACCTTGGTAGGCATTTGAAAGGCACCACAAAAGTTGTTTTACCTGCTTTCTGGGCTGAGATGGGGAACCGCTGAATTTTGGAGTCGGCCGGTGACAAAATGTTCCAAAGACACCCCATGCACAACTCCACCGGGGAAGGTGCCAGGCAGGAGTTCTCTTGGTAGTTTTTACACTACCTTGGTAGGCAGCTGAAAGGCACCACAAAAGTTGTTCTTCCTGCTTTCTGGGCTGAGATGGGGAACCGCTGAATTTTGGACTCGGCCGGTGACAAAATGTTCCAAACACACCCCATGCACAACTCCACTAGCGAAGGTGCCAGGGACGAGTATTGTTGATAGTTTTTACATTGCTCCGGTAGGCATCAAAAGGACACCACAAAAGTTGTTGTACCTGCTTTCTGGGCTGAGATGGGGAATCGCTGAATTTTGGACTCGGCCGGTGACAAAATATTCCAAAGACACCCCATGCACAACTCCACCGGGGAAGGTGCCAGGCAGGAGTTCTCTTGGTAGTTTTTACACTACCTTGGTAGGCAGCTGAAAGGCACCACAAAAGTTGTTCTACCTGCTTTCTGGGCTGAGATGGGGAACAGCTGAATTTTGGACTCGGCCGGTGACAAAATGTTCCAAACACACCCCATGCACAACTCCACCGGGGAAGGTGCCAGACAGGACTTCTCTTAATAGTTTTTACACTACCTTGGTAGGCATCTGAAAGGCACCACAAAAGTTGTTGTACCTGCTTTCTGGGCTGAGATGGGGAATCGCTGAATTTTGGAGTCGGCCGGTGACAAAATGTTCCAAAGACACCCCATGCACAACTCCACTAGGGAAGGTGCCAGACAGGAGTTCTCTTGGTAGTTTTTACACTACCTTGGTAGGCATTTGAAAGGCACCACAAAAGTTGTTCTTCCTGCTTTCTGGGCTGAGATGGGGAACCGCTGAATTTTGGACTCGGCCGGTGAAAAAATGTTCCAAAGACACCCCATGCACAACTCCACTAGCGAAGGTGCCAGGCAGGAGTTCTGTTGCTAGTTTTTACATTGCTCCGGTAGGCATCAAAAGGACACCACAAAAGTTGTTCTTCCTGCTTTCTGGGCTGAGATGGGGAATCGCTGAATTTTGGACTCGGCCGGTGACAAAATATTCCAAAGACACCCCATGCACAACTCCACCGGGGAAGGTGCCAGGCAGGAGTTCTCTTGGTAGTTTTTACACTACCTTGGTAGGCAGCTGAAAGGCACCACAAAAGTTGTTGTACCTGCTTTCTGGGCTGAGATGGGGAACCGCTGAATTTTGGACTCGGCCGGTGACAAAATGTTCCAAACACACCCCATGCACAACTCCACTAGCAAAGGTGCCAGGGACGAGTTCTGTTGGTAGTTTTTACATTGCTCCGGTAGGCAGCAAAAGGACACCACAAAAGTTGTTCTTCCTGCTTTCTGGGCTGAGATGGGGAACCGCTGAATTTTGGACTCGGCCGGTGACAAAATGTTCCAAAGACACCCCATGCACAACTCCACTAGCGAAGGTGCCAGGCAGGAGTTCTCTTAATAGTTTTTACACTACCTTGGTAGGCATTTGAAAGGCACCACAAAAGTTGTTCTACCTGCTTTCTGGGCTGAGATGGGGAACCGCTGAATTTTGGACTCGGCCGGTGACAAAATGTTCCAAAGACACCCCATGCACAACTCCACCGGGGAAGGTGCCAGGCAGGAGTTCTCTTGGTAGTTTTTACACTACCTTGGTAGGCAGCTGAAAGGCACAAGAAAAGTTCTTCTACCTGCTTTCTGGGCTGAGATGGGGAACCGCTGAATTTTGGAGTCAGCCGGTGACAAATTGTTCCAAACACACCCCATGCACAACTCCACTGGGGAAGGTGCTAGGCAGGAGTTCTCCTGGTAGTTTTTACATTGCTCCGGTAGGCATCTGAAAGACACCACAAAAGTTGTTTTACCTGCTTTCTGGGCTGAGATGGGGAACCGCTGAATTTTGGACTCGGCCGGTGACAAAATGTTCCAAAGACACCCCATGCACAACTCCACTAGCGAAGGTGCCAGGGACGAGTTCTGTTGGTAGTTTTTACATTGCTCCGGTAGGCACCAAAAGGACACCACAAAAGTTGTTCTTCCTGCTTTCTGGGCTGAGATGGGGAATCGCTGAATTTTGGAGTCGGCCGGTGACAAAATGTTCCAAAGACACCCCATGCACAACTCCACTAGGGAAGGTGCCAGACAGGAGTTCTCTTGGTAGTTTTTACACTACCTTGGTAGGCATTTGAAAGGCACCACAAAAGTTGTTCTTCCTGCTTTCTGGGCTGAGATGGGGAACCGCTGAATTTTGGACTCGGCCGGTGAAAAAATGTTCCAAAGACACCCCATGCACAACTCCACTAGGGAAGGTGCCAGGCAGGAGTTCTGTTGCTAGTTTTTACATTGCTCCGGTAGGCATCAAAAGGACACCACAAAAGTTGTTTTACCTGCTTTCTGGGCTGAGATGGGGAATCGCTGAATTTTGGACTCGGCCGGTGACAAAATATTCCAAAGACACCCCATGCACAACTCCACCGGGGAAGGTGCCAGGCAGGAGTTCTCTTGGTAGTTTTTACACTACCTTGGTAGGCATTTGAAAGGCACCACAAAAGTTGTTCTTCCTGCTTTCTGGGCTGAGATGGGGAACCGCTGAATTTTGGAGTCGGCCGGTGACAAAATGTTCCAAACACACCCCATGCACAACTCCACTAGGGAAGGTGCCAGGGACGAGTTCTGTTGGTAGTTTTTACATTGCTCCGGTAGGCAGCAAAAGGAGACCACAAAAGTTGTTCTTCCTGCTTTCTGGGCTGAGATGGGGAACCGCTGAATTTTGGAGTCGGCCGGTGACAAAATGTTCCAAAGACACCCCATGCACAACTCCACCGGGGAAGGTGCCAGGCAGGAGTTCTCTTGGTAGTTTTTACACTACCTTGGTAGGCAGCTGAAAGGCACCACAAAAGTTGTTCTACCTGCTTTCTGGGCTGAGATGGGGAACCGCTGAATTTTGGAGTCGGCCGGTGACAAAATGTTCCAAACACACCCCATGCACAACTCCACCGGGGAAGGTGCCAGGCAGGAGTTCTGTTGCTAGTTTTTACATTGCTCCGGTAGGCATCAAAAGGACACCACAAAAGTTGTTGTACCTTCTTTCTGGGCTGAGATGGGGAACCGCTGAATTTTGTACTCAGCCGGTGACAAAATGTTCCAAAGACACCCCATGCACAACTCCACCGGGGAAGGTGCCAGGCAGGAGTTCTCTTGGTAGTTTTTACATTGCTCCGGTAGGCATCAAAAGGACACCACAAAAGTTGTTCTTCCTGCTTTCTGGGCTGAGATGGGGAACCGCTGAATTTTGGAGTCGGCTGGTGACAAAATGTTCCAAAGACACCCCATGCACAACTCCACTAGGGAAGGTGCCAGACAGGAGTTCTCTTAGTAGTTTTTACACTACCTTGGTAGGCATTTGAAAGGCACCACAAAAGTTGTTCTTCCTGCTTTCTGGGCTGAGATGGGGAACCGCTGAATTTTGGACTCGGCCGGTGAAAAAATGTTCCAAACACACCCCATGCACAACTCCACTAGCGAAGGTGCCAGGGACGAGTTCTGTTGGTAGTTTTTACATTGCTCCGGTAGGCACCAAAAGGACACCACAAAAGTTGTTCTTCCTGCTTTCTGGGCTGAGATGGGGAATCGCTGAATTTTGGACTCGGCCGGTGACAAAATGTTCCAAAGACACCCCATGCACAACTCCACCGGGGAAGGTGCCAGGCAGGAGTTCTCTTGGTAGTTTTTACACTACCTTGGTAGGCAGCTGAAAGGCACCACAAAAGTTGTTCTTCCTGCTTTCTGGGCTGAGATGGGGAACCGCTGAATTTTGGACTCGGCCGGTGACAAAATGTTCCAAACACACCCCATGCACAACTCCACTAGCGAAGGTGCCAGGGACGAGTTCTGTTGGTAGTTTTTACATTGCTCCGGTAGGCATCAAAAGGACACCACAAAAGTTGTTCTTCCTGCTTTCTGCGCTGAGATGTGGAATCGCTGAATTTTGGAGTCGGCCGGTGACAAAATGTTCCAAAGACACCCCATGCACAACTCCACCGGGGAAGGTGCCAGGCAGGAGTTCTCTTGGTAGTTTTTACACTACCTTGGTAGGCAGTTGAAAGGCACCACAAAAGTTGTTCTTCCTGCTTTCTGGGCTGAGATGGGGAACCACTGAATTTTGGACTCGGCCGGTGAAAAAATGTTCCAAACACACCCCATGCACAACTCCACTAGCGAAGGTGCCAGGGACGAGTTCTGTTGGTAGTTTTTACATTGCTCCGGTAGGCAGCAAAAGGACACCACAAAAGTTGTTCTTCCTGCTTTCTGGGCTGAGATGGGGAACCGCTGAATTTTGGAGTCGGCCGGTGACAAAATGTTCCAAAGACACCCCATGCACAACTCCACCGGGGAAGGTGCCAGACAGGAGTTCTGTTGGTAGTTTTTACACTACCTTGGTAGGCATCTGAAAGGCACCACAAAAGTTGTTCTTCCTGCTTTCTGGGCTGAGATGGGGAACCGCTGAATTTTGGAGTCGGCCGGTGACAAAATGTTCCAAAGACACCCCATGCACAACTCCACTAGCGAAGGTGCCAGGGATGAGTTCTGTTGGTAGTTTTTACATTGCTCCGGTAGGCATCAAAAGGACACCACAAAAGTTGTTCTTCCTGCTTTCTGGGCTGAGATGGGGAATCGCTGAATTTTGGACTCGGCCGGTGACAAAATGTTCCAAAGACACCCCATGCACAACTCCACTAGGGAAGGTGCCAGGCAGGAGTTCTGTTGCTAGTTTTTACATTGCTCCGGTAGGCATCAAAAGGACACCACAAAAGTTGTTTTACCTGCTTTCTGGGCTGAGATGGGGAATCGCTGAATTTTGGACTCGGCCGGTGACAAAATATTCCAAAGACACCCCATGCACAACTCCACCGGGGAAGGTGCCAGGCAGGAGTTCTCTTGGTAGTTTTTACACTACCTTGGTAGGCAGCTGAAAGGCACCACAAAAGTTCTTCTTCCTGCTTTCTGGGCTGAGATGGGGAACCGCTGAATTTTGGACTCGGCCGGTGACAAAATGTTCCAAACACACCCCATGCACAACTCCACTAGGGAAGGTGCCAGGGACGAGTTCTGTTGGTAGTTTTTACATTGCTCCGGTAGGCAGCAAAAGGAGACCACAAAAGTTGTTCTTCCTGCTTTCTGGGCTGAGATGGGGAACCGCTGAATTTTGGAGTCGGCCGGTGACAAAATGTTCCAAAGACACCCCATGCACAACTCCACCGGGGAAGGTGCCAGGCAGGAGTTCTCTTGGTAGTTTTTACACTACCTTGGTAGGCAGCTGAAAGGCACCACAAAAGTTGTTCTACCTGCTTTCTGGGCTGAGATGGGGAACCGCTGAATTTTGGAGTCGGCCGGTGACAAAATGTTCCAAACACACCCCATGCACAACTCCACCGGGGAAGGTGCCAGGCAGGAGTTCTGTTGCTAGTTTTTACATTGCTCCGGTAGGCATCAAAAGGACACCACAAAAGTTGTTGTACCTTCTTTCTGGGCTGAGATGGGGAACCGCTGAATTTTGGAGTCAGCCGGTGACAAAATGTTCCAAAGACACCCCATGCACAACTCCACCGGGGAAGGTGCCAGGCAGGAGTTCTCTTGGTAGTTTTTACATTGCTCCGGTAGGCATCAAAAGGACACCACAAAAGTTGTTCTTCCTGCTTTCTGGGCTGAGATGGGGAACCGCTGAATTTTGGAGTCGGCTGGTGACAAAATGTTCCAAAGACACCCCATGCACAACTCCACTAGGGAAGGTGCCAGACAGGAGTTCTCTTAGTAGTTTTTACACTACCTTGGTATGCATTTGAAAGGCACCACAAAAGTTGTTCTTCCTGCTTTCTGGGCTGAGATGGGGAACCGCTGAATTTTGGACTCGGCCGGTGAAAAAATGTTCCAAACACACCCCATGCACAACTCCACTAGCGAAGGTGCCAGGGACGAGTTCTGTTGGTAGTTTTTACATTGCTCCGGTAGGCACCAAAAGGACACCACAAAAGTTGTTCTTCCTGCTTTCTGGGCTGAGATGGGGAATCGCTGAATTTTGGACTCGGCCGGTGACAAAATGTTCCAAACACACCCCCTGCACAACTCCACCGGGGAAGGTGCCAGGCAGGAGTTCTGTTGCTAGTTTTTACATTGCTCTGGTAGGCATCAAAAGAACACCACAAAAGTTGTTGTACCTTCTTTCTGGGCTGAGATGGGGAACCGCTGAATTTTGGAGTCAGCCGGTGACAAAATGTTCCAAAGACACCCCATGCACAACTCCACCGGGGAAGGTGCCAGGCAGGAGTTCTCTTGGTAGTTTTTACATTGCTCCGGTAGGCATCAAAAGGACACCACAAAAGTTGTTCTTCCTGCTTTCTGGGCTGAGATGGGGAATAGCTGAATTTTGGACTCGGCCGGTGACAAAATGTTCCAAAGACACCCCATGCACAACTCCACTAGGGAAGGTGCCAGACAGGAGTTCTCTTAGTAGTTTTTACACTACCTTGGTAGGCATTTGAAAGGCACCACAAAAGTTGTTCTTCCTGCTTTCTGGGCTGAGATGGGGAACCGCTGAATTTTGGAGTCGGCCGGTGACAAAATGTTCCAAAGACACCCCATGCACAACTCCACCGGGGAAGGTGCCAGAAAGGAGTTCTCTTAGTAGTTTTTACACTACCTTGGTAGGCATTTGAAAGGCACCACAAAAGTTGTTTTACCTGCTTTCTGGGCTGAGATGGGGAACCGCTGAATTTTGGACTCGGCCGGTGACAAAATGTTCCAAACACACCCCATGCACAACTCCACTAGCGAAGGTGCCAGGCAGGAGTTCTGTTGGTAGTTTTTACATTGCTCCGGTAGGCATCAAAAGGACACCACAAAAGTTGTTCTTCCTGCTTTCTGGGCTGAGATGGGGAATAGCTGAATTTTGGAGTCGGCCGGTGACAAAATGTTCCAAAGACACCCCATGCACAACTCCACCGGGGAAGGTGCCAGACAGGAGTTCTCTTGGTAGTTTTTACACTACCTTGGTAGGCAGCTGAAAGGCACCACAAAAGTTGTTCTACCTGCTTTCTGGGCTGAGATGGGGAACCGCTGAATTTTGGACTCGGCCGGTGACAAAATGTTCCAAACACACCCCATGCACAACTCCACTAGCGAAGGTGCCAGGGACGAGTTCTGTTGGTAGTTTTTACATTGCTCTGGTAGGCATCAAAAGGACACCACAAAAGTTGTTCTTCCTGCTTTCTGGGCTGAGATGGGGAATCGCTGAATTTTGGACTCGGCCGGTGACAAAATATTCCAAAGACACCCCATGCACAACTCCACCGGGGAAGGTGCCAGGCAGGAGTTCTCTTGGTAGTTTTTACACTACCTTGGTAGGCAGCTGAAAGGCACAAGAAAAGTTGTTCTACCTTCTTTCTGGGCTGAGATGGGGAACCGCTGAATTTTGGAGTCGGCCGGTGACAAAATGTTCCAAACACACCCCATGCACAACTCCACCGGGGAAGGTGCCAGACAGGAGTTCTCTTAGTAGTTTTTACACTACCTTGGTAGGCATTTGAAAGGCACCACAAAAGTTGTTCTTCCTGCTTTCTGGGCTGAGATGGGGAACCGCTGAATTTTGGACTCGGCCGGTGACAAAATGTTCCAAACACACCCCATGCACAACTCCACTAGCGAAGGTGCCAGGGACGAGTTCTGTTGGTAGTTTTTACATTGCTCTGGTAGGCATCAAAAGGACACCACAAAAGTTGTTCTTCCTGCTTTCTGGGCTGAGATGGGGAATCCCTGAGTTTTGGACTCGGCTGGTGACAAAATGTTCCAAACACACCCCATGCACAACTCCACCGGGGAAGGTGCCAGACAGGAGTTCTCCTGGTAGTTTTTACACTACCTTGGTAGGCATTTGAAAGGCACCACAAAAGTTGTTCTACCTGCTTTCTGGGCTGAGATGGGGAACCGCTGACTTTTGGAGTCGGCCGGTGACAAAATGTTCCAAAGACACCCCATGCACAACTCCACCGGGGAAGGTGCCAGGCAGGAGTTCTCCTGGTAGTTTTTACACTACCTTGGTAGGCATTTGAAAGGCACCACAAAAGTTGTTGTACCTGCTTTCTGGGCTGAGATGGGGAACCGCTGAATTTTGGAGTCGGCCGGTGACAAAATGTTCCAAACACACCCCATGCACAACTCCACCGGGGAAGGTGCCAGGCAGGAGTTCTCCTGGTAGTTTTTACACTACCTTGGTAGGCATTTGAAAGGCACCACAAAAGTTGTTCTTCCTGCTTTCTGGGCTGAGATGGGGAACCGCTGAATTTTGGACTCGGCCGGTGACAAAATGTTCCAAAGACACCCCATGCACAACTCCACTAGCGAAGGTGCCAGGGACGAGTTCTGTTGGTAGTTTTTACATTGCTCCGGTAGGCATCAAAAGGACACCACAAAAGTTGTTCTTCCTGCTTTCTGGGCTGAGATGGGGAACCGCTGAATTTTGGACTCGGCTGGTGACAAAATGTTCCAAAGACACCCCATGCACAACTCCACCGGGGAAGGTGCCAGGCAGGAGTTCTCTTGGTAGTTTTTACACTACCTTGGTAGGCAGCTGAAAGGCACAAGAAAAGTTGTTGTACCTTCTTTCTGGGCTGAGATGGGGAACCGCTGAATTTTGGAGTCGGCCGGTGACAAAATGTTCCAAAGACACCCCATGCACAACTCCACCGGGGAAGGTGCCAGAAAGGAGTTCTCTTAGTAGTTTTTACACTACCTTGGTAGGCATTTGAAAGGCACCACAAAAGTTGTTCTTCCTGCTTTCTGGGCTGAGATGGGGAACCGCTGAATTTTGGACTCGGCCGGTGACAAAATGTTCCAAACACAGCCCATGCACAACTCCACTAGCGAAGGTGCCAGGGACGAGTTCTGTTGGTAGTTTTTACATTGCTCTGGTAGGCATCAAAAGGACACCACAAAAGTTGTTCTTCCTGCTTTCTGGGCTGAGATGGGGAATCGCTGAATTTTGGACTCGGCCGGTGACAAAATATTCCAAAGACACCCCATGCACAACTCCACCGGGGAAGGTGCCAGGCAGGAGTTCTCTTGGTAGTTTTTACACTACCTTGGTAGGCAGCTGAAAGGCACCACAAAAGTTGTTCTACCTGCTTTCTGGGCTGAGATGGGGAACCGCTGAATTTTGGACTCGGCTGGTGACAAAATGTTCCAAAGACACCCCATGCACAACTCCACTAGCGAAGGTGCCAGGGACGAGTTCTGTTGGTAGTTTTTACATTGCTCCGGTAGGCATCAAAAGGACACCACAAAAGTTGTTCTTCCTGCTTTCTGGGCTGAGATGGGGAATCGCTGAATTTTGGACTCGGCCGGTGACAAAATGTTCCAAAGACACCCCATGCACAACTCCACCGGGGAAGGTGCCAGGCAGGAGTTCTCTTGGTAGTTTTTACACTACCTTGGTAGGCAGCTGAAAGGCACCACAAAAGTTGTTCTACCTGCTTTCTGGGCTGAGATGGGGAACCGCTGACTTTTGGAGTCGGCCGGTGACAAAATGTTCCAAAGACACCCCATGCACAACTCCACCGGGGAAGGTGCCAGGCAGGAGTTCTCCTGGTAGTTTTTACACTACCTTGGTAGGCATTTGAAAGGCACCACAAAAGTTGTTCTTCCTGCTTTCTGGGCTGAGATGGGGAACCGCTGAATTTTGGAGTCGGCCGGTGACAAAATGTTCCAAACACACCCCATGCACAACTCCACTAGCGAAGGTGCCAGGGACGAGTTCTCCTGGTAGTTTTTACACTACCTTGGTAGGCATTTGAAAGGCACCACAAAAGTTGTTCTTCCTGCTTTCTGGGCTGAGATCGGGAATAGCTGAATTTTGGAGTCGGCCGGTGACAAAATGCTCCAAACACACCCCATGCACAACTCCACCGGGGAAGGTGCCAGGCAGGAGTTCTCTTGGTAGTTTTTACACTACCTTGGTAGGCATTTGAAAGGCACCACAAAAGTTGTTCTTCCTGCTTTCTGGGCTGAGATGGGGAACCGCTGAATTTTGGACTCGGATGGTGACAAAATGTTCCAAAGACACCCCATGCACAACTCCACTAGCGAAGGTGCCAGGGACGAGTTCTGTTGGTAGATTTTACATTGCTCTGGTAGGCATCAAAAGGACACCACAAAAGTTGTTCTTCCTGCTTTCTGGGCTGAGATGGGGAATCGCTGAATTTTGGACTCGGCCGGTGACAAAATATTCCAAAGACACCCCATGCACAACTCCACCGGGGAAGGTGCCAGGCAGGAGTTCTGTTGGTAGTTTTTACATTGCTCCGGTAGGCATCAAAAGGACACCACAAAAGTTGTTCTTCCTGCTTTCTGGGCTGAGATGGGGAACCGCTGACTTTTGGAGTCGGCCGGTGACAAAATGTTCCAAAGACACCCCATGCACAACTCCACCGGGGAAGGTGCCAGGCAGGAGTTCTCTTGGTAGTTTTTACACTACCTTGGTAGGCAGCTGAAAGGCACAAGAAAAGTTGTTGTACCTTCTTTCTGGGCTGAGATGGGGAACCGCTGAATTTTGGAGTCGGCCGGTGACAAAATGTTCCAAAGACACCCCATGCACAACTCCACCGGGGAAGGTGCCAGGCAGGAGTTCTCTTGGTAGTTTTTACACTACCTTGGTAGGCAGCTGAAAGGCACCACAAAAGTTGTTCTTCCTGCTTTCTGGGCTGAGATGGGGAACCGCTGAATTTTGGACTCGGCCGGTGACAAAATGTTCCAAACACACCCCATGCACAACTCCACTAGCGAAGGTGCAAGGGACGAATTCTGTTGGTAGTTTTTACATTGCTCCGGTAGGCATCTGAAAGACACCACAAAAGTTGTTTTACCTGCTTTCTGGGCTGAGATGGGGAACCGCTGAATTTTGGACTCGGCCGGTGACAAAATGTTCCAAACACACCCCATGCACAACTCCACTAGCGAAGGTGCCAGGGACGAGTTCTGTTGGTAGTTTTTACATTGCTCCGGTAGGCACCAAAAGGACACCACAAAAGTTGTTCTTCCTGCTTTCTGGGCTGAGATGGGGAACAGCTGAATTTTGGACTCGGCCGGTGACAAAATGTTCCAAAGACACCCCATGCACAACTCCACCGGGGAAGGTGCCAGACAGGAGTTCTCTTGGTAGTTTTTACACTACCTTGGTAGGCAGCTGAAAGGCACCACAAAAGTTGTTCTTCCTGCTTTCTGGGCTGAGATGGGGAACCGCTGAATTTTGGACTCGGCCGGTGACAAAATGTTCCAAACACACCCCATGCACAACTCCACTAGCGAAGGTGCCAGGGACGAGTTCTGTTGGTAGTTTTTACATTGCTCTGGTAGGCATCAAAAGGACACCACAAAAGTTGTTCTTCCTGCTTTCTGGGCTGAGATGGGGAATCGCTGAATTTTGGAGTCGGCCGGTGACAAAATGTTCCAAAGACACCCCATGCACAACTCCACCGGGGAAGGTGCCAGGCAGGAGTTCTGTTGCTAGTTTTTACACTACCTTGGTAGGCAGCTGAAAGGCACAAGAAAAGTTGTTGTACCTTCTTTCTGGGCTGAGATGGGGAACCGCTGAATTTTGGAGTCGGCCGGTGACAAAATGTTCCAAACACACCCCATGCACAACTCCACCGGGGAAGGTGCCAGAAAGGAGTTCTCTTAGTAGTTTTTACACTACCTTGGTAGGCATTTGAAAGGCACCACAAAAGTTGTTCTTCCTGCTTTCTGGGCTGAGATGGGGAACCGCTGAATTTTGGACTCGGCCGGTGACAAAATGTTCCAAACACACCCCATGCACAACTCCACTAGCGAAGGTGCCAGGGACGAGTTCTGTTGGTAGTTTTTACATTGCTCCGGTAGGCACCAAAAGGACACGACAAAAGTTGTTCTTCCTGCTTTCTGGGCTGAGATCGGGAATAGCTGAATTTTGGAGTCGGCCGGTGACAAAATGCTCCAAACACACCCCATGCACAACTCCACCGGGGAAGGTGCCAGGCAGGAGTTCTCTTGGTAGTTTTTACACTACCTTGGTAGGCATTTGAAAGGCACCACAAAAGTTGTTCTTCCTGCTTTCTGGGCTGAGATGGGGAACCGCTGAATTTTGGACTCGGATGGTGACAAAATGTTCCAAAGACACCCCATGCACAACTCCACTAGCGAAGGTGCCAGGGACGAGTTCTGTTGGTAGTTTTTACATTGCTCCGGTAGGCAGCAAAAGGACACCACAAAAGTTGTTCTTCCTGCTTTCTGGGCTGAGATGGGGAATCGCTGAATTTTGGACTCGGCCGGTGACAAAATATTCCAAAGACACCCCATGCACAACTCCACCGGGGAAGGTGCCAGGCAGGAGTTCTGTTGGTAGTTTTTACATTGCTCCGGTAGGCATCAAAAGGACACCACAAAAGTTGTTCTTCCTGCTTTCTGGGCTGAGATGGGGAACCGCTGACTTTTGGAGTCGGCCGGTGACAAAATGTTCCAAAGACACCCCATGCACAACTCCACCGGGGAAGGTGCCAGGCAGGAGTTCTCTTGGTAGTTTTTACACTACCTTGGTAGGCAGCTGAAAGGCACAAGAAAAGTTGTTGTACCTTCTTTCTGGGCTGAGATGGGGAACCGCTGAATTTTGGAGTCGGCCGGTGACAAAATGTTCCAAAGACACCCCATGCACAACTCCACCGGGGAAGGTGCCAGGCAGGAGTTCTCTTAATAGTTTTTACACTACCTTGGTAGGCATTTGAAAGGCACCACAAAAGTTGTTCTTCCTGCTTTCTGGGCTGAGATGGGGAACCGCTGAATTTTGGACTCGGCCGGTGACAAAATGTTCCAAACACACCCCATGCACAACTCCACTAGCGAAGGTGCCAGGGACGAGTTCTGTTGGTAGTTTTTACATTGCTCCGGTAGGCACCAAAAGGACACCACAAAAGTTGTTCTTCCTGCTTTCTGGGCTGAGATGGGGAATAGCTGAATTTTGGACTCGGCCGGTGACAAAATGTTCCAAAGACACCCCATGCACAACTCCACCGGGGAAGGTGCCAGGCAGGAGTTCTGTTGGTAGTTTTTACACTACCTTGGTAGGCAGCTGAAAGGCACAAGAAAAGCTGTTGTACCTTCTTTCTGGGCTGAGATGGGGAACCGCTGAATTTTGGAGTCGGCCGGTGACAAAATGTTCCAAAGACACCCCATGCACAACTCCACCGGGGAAGGTGCCAGGCAGGAGTTCTCTTGGTAGTTTTTACACTACCTTGGTAGGCAGCTGAAAGGCACCACAAAAGTTGTTCTACCTGCTTTCTGGGCTGAGATGGGGAACCGCTGAATTTTGGACTCGGCCGGTGACAAAATGTTCCAAAGACACCCCATGCACAACTCCACTAGCGAAGGTGCCAGGGACGAGTTCTGTTGGTAGTTTTTACATTGCTCCGGTAGGCACCAAAAGGACACCACAAAAGTTGTTCTTCCTGCTTTCTGGGCTGAGATGGGGAACCGCTGAATTTTGGAGTCGGCCGGTGACAAAATGTTCCAAACACACCCCATGCACAACTCCACCGGGGAAGGTGCCAGGCAGGAGTTCTCTTGGTAGTTTTTACACTACCTTGGTAGGCAGCTGAAAGACACCACAAAAGTTGTTCTTCCTGCTTTCTGGGCTGA
Organism: Falco cherrug; assembly: GCF_023634085.1. NCBI lineage: Eukaryota > Metazoa > Chordata > Aves > Falconiformes > Falconidae > Falco > Falco cherrug. The sequence goes on along the minus strand of NW_026599299.1, from coordinate 45,284 downwards.
GATGGGGAACCGCTGAATTTTGGACTCGGCCGGTGACAAAATGTTCCAAAGACACCCCATGCACAACTCCACTAGCGAAGGTGCCAGGGACGAGTTCTGTTGGTAGTTTTTACATTGCTCCGGTAGGCACCAAAAGGACACCACAAAAGTTGTTCTTCCTGCTTTCTGGGCTGAGATGGGGAACCGCTGACTTTTGGAGTCGGCCGGTGACAAAATGTTCCAAAGACACCCCATGCACAACTCCACCGGGGAAGGTGCCAGGCAGGAGTTCTGTTGCTAGTTTTTACACTACCTTGGTAGGCAGCTGAAAGGCACAAGAAAAGTTGTTGTACCTTCTTTCTGGGCTGAGATGGGGAACCGCTGAATTTTGGAGTCGGCCGGTGACAAAATGTTCCAAAGACACCCCATGCACAACTCCACCGGGGAAGGTGCCAGAAAGGAGTTCTCTTAGTAGTTTTTACACTACCTTGGTAGGCATTTGAAAGGCACCACAAAAGTTGTTCTTCCTGCTTTCTGGGCTGAGATGGGGAACCGCTGAATTTTGGACTCGGCCGGTGACAAAATGTTCCAAACACACCCCATGCACAACTCCACTAGCGAAGGTGCCAGGGACGAGTTCTGTTGGTAGTTTTTACATTGCTCCGGTAGGCACCAAAAGGACACCACAAAAGTTGTTCTTCCTGCTTTCTGGGCTGAGATCGGGAATAGCTGAATTTTGGACTCGGCCGGTGACAAAATGTTCCAAACACACCCCATGCACAACTCCACCGGGGAAGGTGCCAGGCAGGAGTTCTCTTGGTAGTTTTTACACTACCTTGGTAGGCATTTGAAAGGCACCACAAAAGTTGTTCTTCCTGCTTTCTGGGCTGAGATGGGGAACCGCTGAATTTTGGACTCGGATGGTGACAAAATGTTCCAAACACACCCCATGCACAACTCCACTAGCGAAGGTGCCAGGGACGAGTTCTGTTGGTAGATTTTACATTGCTCTGGTAGGCATCAAAAGGACACCACAAAAGTTGTTCTTCCTGCTTTCTGGGCTGAGATGGGGAATCGCTGAATTTTGGACTCGGCCGGTGACAAAATATTCCAAAGACACCCCATGCACAACTCCACCGGGGAAGGTGCCAGGCAGGAGTTCTGTTGGTAGTTTTTACATTGCTCCGGTAGGCATCAAAAGGACACCACAAAAGTTGTTCTTCCTGCTTTCTGGGCTGAGATGGGGAACCGCTGAATTTTGGAGTCGGCCGGTGACAAAATGTTCCAAAGACACCCCATGCACAACTCCACCGGGGAAGGTGCCAGGCAGGAGTTCTGTTGCTAGTTTTTACACTACCTTGGTAGGCAGCTGAAAGGCACCACAAAAGTTGTTCTACCTGCTTTCTGGGCTGAGATGGGGAACCGCTGAATTTTGGAGTCGGCCGGTGACAAAATGTTCCAAACACACCCCCTGCACAACTCCACCGGGGAAGGTGCCAGGCAGGAGTTCTGTTGGTAGTTTTTACACTACCTTGGTAGGCATTTGAAAGGCACCACAAAAGTTGTTCTTCCTGCTTTCTGGGCTGAGATGGGGAACCGCTGAATTTTGGAGTCGGCCGGTGAAAAAATGTTCCAAACACACCCCATGCACAACTCCACTAGCGAAGGTGCCAGGGACGAGTTCTGTTGGTAGTTTTTACATTGCTCCGGTAGGCAGCAAAAGGACACCACAAAAGTTGTTCTTCCTGCTTTCTGGGCTGAGATGGGGAACCGCTGAATTTTGGACTCGGCCGGTGACAAAATGTTCCAAACACACCCCATGCACAACTCCACCGGGGAAGGTGCCAGGCAGGAGTTCTCTTGGTAGTTTTTACACTACCTTGGTAGGCAGCTGAAAGGCACCACAAAAGTTGTTCTACCTGCTTTCTGGGCTGAGATGGGGAACCGCTGAATTTTGGAGTCGGCCGGTGACAAAATGTTCCAAAGACACCCCATGCACAACTCCACCGGGGAAGGTGCCAGCCAGGAGTTCTCTTGGTAGTTTTTACATTGCTCCGGTAGGCAGCAAAAGGACACCACAAAAGTTGTTCTTCCTGCTTTCTGGGCTGAGATGGGGAACCGCTGAATTTTGGACTCGGCTGGTGACAAAATGTTCCAAACACACCCCATGCACAACTCCACCGGGGAAGGTGCCAGACAGGAGTTCTGTTGGTAGTTTTTACACTACCTTGGTCGGCATTTGAAAGGCACCACAAAAGTTGTTCTTCCTGCTTTCTGGGCTGAGATGGGGAACCGCTGAATTTTGGAGTCGGCCGGTGACAAAATGTTCCAAACACACCCCATGCACAACTCCACTAGCGAAGGTGCCAGGGACGAATTCTGTTGGTAGTTTTTACATTGCTCCGGTAGGCATCAAAAGGACACCACAAAAGTTGTTCTTCCTGCTTTCTGGGCTGAGATGGGGAACCGCTGTATTTTGGAGTCGGCCGGTGACAAAATGTTCCAAAGACACCCCATGCACAACTCCACCGGGGAAGGTGCCAGGCAGGAGTTCTCTTAGTAGTTTTTACACTACCTTGGTAGGCATTTGAAAGGCACCACAAAAGTTGTTCTACCTGCTTTCTGGGCTGAGATGGGGAACCGCTGAATTTTGGACTCGGCCGGTGACAAAATGTTCCAAACACACCCCATGCACAACTCCACTAGCGAAGGTGCCAGGGACGAGTTCTGTTGGTAGTTTTTACATTGCTCCGGTAGGCACCAAAAGGACACCACAAAAGTTGTTCTTCCTGCTTTCTTGGCTGAGATGGGGAACCGCTGAATTTTGGACTCGGCCGGTGACAAAATGTTCCAAAGACACCCCATGCACAACTCCACCGGGGAAGGTGCCAGGCAGGAGTTCTCTTGGTAGTTTTTACACTACCTTGGTAGGCAGCTGAAAGGCACCACAAAAGTTGTTCTTCCTGCTTTCTGGGCTGAGATGGGGAACCGCTGAATTTTGGACTCGGCCGGTGACAAAATGTTCCAAAGACACCCCATGCACAACTCCACCGGGGAAGGTGCCAGAAAGGAGTTCTCTTAGTAGTTTTTACACTACCTTGGTAGGCATTTGAAAGGCACCACAAAAGTTGTTCTTCCTGCTTTCTGGGCTGAGATGGGGAACCGCTGAATTTTGGAGTCGGCCGGTGACAAAATGTTCCAAACACACCCCATGCACAACTCCACTAGCGAAGGTGCCAGGGACGAGTTCTGTTGGTAGTTTTTACATTGCTCCGGTAGGCACCAAAAGGACACCACAAAAGTTGTTCTTCCTGCTTTCTGGGCTGAGATCGGGAATAGCTGAATTTTGGACTCGGCCGGTGACAAAATGTTCCAAACACACCCCATGCACAACTCCACCGGGGAAGGTGCCAGGCAGGAGTTCTCTTGGTAGTTTTTACACTACCTTGGTAGGCATTTGAAAGGCACCACAAAAGTTGTTCTTCCTGCTTTCTGGGCTGAGATGGGGAACCGCTGAATTTTGGACTCGGATGGTGACAAAATGTTCCAAACACACCCCATGCACAACTCCACTAGCGAAGGTGCCAGGGACGAGTTCTGTTGGTAGATTTTACATTGCTCTGGTAGGCATCAAAAGGACACCACAAAAGTTGTTCTTCCTGCTTTCTGGGCTGAGATGGGGAATCGCTGAATTTTGGACTCGGCCGGTGACAAAATATTCCAAAGACACCCCATGCACAACTCCACCGGGGAAGGTGCCAGACAGGAGTTCTCTTAGTAGTTTTTACATTGCTCCGGTAGGCATCAAAAGGACACCACAAAAGTTGTTCTTCCTGCTTTCTGGGCTGAGATGGGGAACCGCTGACTTTTGGAGTCGGCCGGTGACAAAATGTTCCAAAGACACCCCATGCACAACTCCACCGGGGAAGGTGCCAGGCAGGAGTTCTCTTGGTAGTTTTTACACTACCTTGGTAGGCAGCTGAAAGGCACCACAAAAGTTGTTCTACCTGCTTTCTGGGCTGAGATGGGGAACCGCTGAATTTTGGAGTCGGCCGGTGACAAAATGTTCCAAACACACCCCCTGCACAACTCCACCGGGGAAGGTGCCAGGCAGGAGTTCTGTTGGTAGTTTTTACACTACCTTGGTAGGCATTTGAAAGGCACCACAAAAGTTGTTCTTCCTGCTTTCTGGGCTGAGATGGGGAACCGCTGAATTTTGGAGTCGGCCGGTGAAAAAATGTTCCAAACACACCCCATGCACAACTCCACTAGCGAAGGTGCCAGGGACGAGTTCTGTTGGTAGTTTTTACATTGCTCCGGTAGGCAGCAAAAGGACACCACAAAAGTTGTTCTTCCTGCTTTCTGGGCTGAGATGGGGAACCGCTGAATTTTGGAGTCGGCCGGTGACAAAATGTTCCAAACACACCCCATGCACAACTCCACCGGGGAAGGTGCCAGGCAGGAGTTCTGTTGGTAGTTTTTACACTACCTTGGTAGGCAGCTGAAAGGCACAAGAAAAGCTGTTGTACCTTCTTTCTGGGCTGAGATGGGGAACCGCTGAATTTTGGAGTCGGCCGGTGACAAAATGTTCCAAAGACACCCCATGCACAACTCCACCGGGGAAGGTGCCAGGCAGGAGTTCTCTTGGTAGTTTTTACACTACCTTGGTAGGCAGCTGAAAGGCACCACAAAAGTTGTTCTTCCTGCTTTCTGGGCTGAGATGGGGAACCGCTGAATTTTGGAGTCGGCCGGTGACAAAATGTTCCAAACACACCCCATGCACAACTCCACTAGCGAAGGTGCCAGGGACGAGTTCTGTTGGTAGTTTTTACATTGCTCCGGTAGGCATCAAAAGGACACCACAAAAGTTGTTCTTCCTGCTTTCTGGGCTGAGATGGGGAACCGCTGAATTTTGGACTCGGCCGGTGACAAAATGTTCCAAAGACACCCCATGCACAACTCCACCGGGGAAGGTGCCAGGCAGGAGTTCTCTTGGTAGTTTTTACACTACCTTGGTAGGCAGCTGAAAGACACCACAAAAGTTGTTCTTCCTGCTTTCTGGGCTGAGATGGGGAACCGCTGAATTTTGGACTCGGCCGGTGACAAAATGTTCCAAACACACCCCATGCACAACTCCACTAGCGAAGGTGCCAGGGACGAGTTCTGTTGGTAGTTTTTACATTGCTCCGGTAGGCATCAAAAGGACACCACAAAAGTTGTTCTTCCTGCTTTCTTGGCTGAGATGGGGAACCGCTGAATTTTGGACTCGGCCGGTGACAAAATGTTCCAAAGACACCCCATGCACAATTCCACCGGGGAAGGTGCCAGGCAGGAGTTCTCTTGGTAGTTTTTACACTACCTTGGTAGGCAGCTGAAAGGCACCACAAAAGTTGTTCTTCCTGCTTTCTGGGCTGAGATGGGGAACCGCTGACTTTTGGAGTCGGCCGGTGACAAAATGTTCCAAACACACCCCATGCACAACTCCACTAGCGAAGGTGCCAGGGATGAGTTCTGTTGGTAGTTTTTACATTGCTCCGGTAGGCATCAAAAGGACACCACAAAAGTTGTTGTACCTGCTTTCTGGGCTGAGATGGGGAATCGCTGAATTTTGGACTCGGCCGGTGACAAAATGTTCCAAACACACCCCATGCACAACTCCACCGGGGAAGGTGCCAGGCAGGAGTTCTGTTGGTAGTTTTTACATTGCTCCGGTAGGCATCAAAAGGACACCACAAAAGTTGTTCTTCCTGCTTTCTGGGCTGAGATGGGGAACCGCTGACTTTTGGAGTCGGCCGGTGACAAAATGTTCCAAAGACACCCCATGCACAACTCCACCGGGGAAGGTGCCAGGCAGGAGTTCTCTTGGTAGTTTTTACACTACCTTGGTAGGCAGCTGAAAGGCACCACAAAAGTTGTTCTACCTGCTTTCTGGGCTGAGATGGGGAACCGCTGACTTTTGGAGTCGGCCGGTGACAAAATGTTCCAAAGACACCCCATGCACAACTCCACCGGGGAAGGTGCCAGGCAGGAGTTCTGTTGGTAGTTTTTACACTACCTTGGTAGGCATTTGAAAGGCACCACAAAAGTTGTTCTTCCTGCTTTCTGGGCTGAGATGGGGAACCGCTGAATTTTGGAGTCGGCCGGTGAAAAAATGTTCCAAACACACCCCATGCACAACTCCACTAGCGAAGGTGCCAGGGACGAGTTCTGTTGGTAGTTTTTACATTGCTCCGGTAGGCAGCAAAAGGACACCACAAAAGTTGTTCTTCCTGCTTTCTGGGCTGAGATGGGGAACCGCTGAATTTTGGAGTCGGCCGGTGACAAAATGTTCCAAACACACCCCATGCACAACTCCACCGGGGAAGGTGCCAGGCAGGAGTTCTGTTGGTAGTTTTTACACTACCTTGGTAGGCAGCTGAAAGGCACAAGAAAAGCTGTTGTACCTTCTTTCTGGGCTGAGATGGGGAACCGCTGAATATTGGAGTCGGCCGGTGACAAAATGTTCCAAAGACACCCCATGCACAACTCCACCGGGGAAGGTGCCAGGCAGGAGTTCTCTTGGTAGTTTTTACACTACCTTGGTAGGCAGCTGAAAGGCACCACAAAAGTTGTTCTTCCTGCTTTCTGGGCTGAGATGGGGAACCGCTGAATTTTGGACTCGGATGGTGACAAAATGTTCCAAACACACCCCATGCACAACTCCACTAGCGAAGGTGCCAGGGACGAGTTCTGTTGGTAGATTTTACATTGCTCTGGTAGGCATCAAAAGGACACCACAAAAGTTGTTCTTCCTGCTTTCTGGGCTGAGATGGGGAATCGCTGAATTTTGGACTCGGCCGGTGACAAAATATTCCAAAGACACCCCATGCACAACTCCACCGGGGAAGGTGCCAGGCAGGAGTTCTGTTGGTAGTTTTTACATTGCTCCGGTAGGCATCAAAAGGACACCACAAAAGTTGTTCTTCCTGCTTTCTGGGCTGAGATGGGGAACCGCTGACTTTTGGAGTCGGCCGGTGACAAAATGTTCCAAAGACACCCCATGCACAACTCCACCGGGGAAGGTGCCAGGCAGGAGTTCTCTTGGTAGTTTTTACACTACCTTGGTAGGCAGCTGAAAGGCACCACAAAAGTTGTTCTACCTGCTTTCTGGGCTGAGATGGGGAACCGCTGAATTTTGGAGTCGGCCGGTGACAAAATGTTCCAAACACACCCCCTGCACAACTCCACCGGGGAAGGTGCCAGGCAGGAGTTCTGTTGGTAGTTTTTACACTACCTTGGTAGGCATTTGAAAGGCACCACAAAAGTTGTTCTTCCTGCTTTCTGGGCTGAGATGGGGAACCGCTGAATTTTGGAGTCGGCCGGTGAAAAAATGTTCCAAACACACCCCATGCACAACTCCACTAGCGAAGGTGCCAGGGACGAGTTCTGTTGGTAGTTTTTACATTGCTCCGGTAGGCAGCAAAAGGACACCACAAAAGTTGTTCTTCCTGCTTTCTGGGCTGAGATGGGGAACCGCTGAATTTTGGAGTCGGCCGGTGACAAAATGTTCCAAACACACCCCATGCACAACTCCACCGGGGAAGGTGCCAGGCAGGAGTTCTGTTGGTAGTTTTTACACTACCTTGGTAGGCAGCTGAAAGGCACAAGAAAAGCTGTTGTACCTTCTTTCTGGGCTGAGATGGGGAACCGCTGAATTTTGGAGTCGGCCGGTGACAAAATGTTCCAAAGACACCCCATGCACAACTCCACCGGGGAAGGTGCCAGGCAGGAGTTCTCTTGGTAGTTTTTACACTACCTTGGTAGGCAGCTGAAAGGCACCACAAAAGTTGTTCTTCCTGCTTTCTGGGCTGAGATGGGGAACCGCTGAATTTTGGACTCGGCTGGTGACAAAATGTTCCAAACACACCCCATGCACAACTCCACTAGCGAAGGTGCCAGGGACGAGTTCTGTTGGTACTTTTTACATTGCTCCGGTAGGCATCAAAAGGACACCACAAAAGTTGTTCTTCCTGCTTTCTGGGCTGAGATGGGGAATCGCTGAATTTTGGACTCGGCCGGTGACAAAATGTTCCAAAGACACCCCATGCACAACTCCACCGGGGAAGGTGCCAGGCAGGAGTTCTCTTGGTAGTTTTTACACTACCTTGGTAGGCAGCTGAAAGGCACCACAAAAGTTGTTCTACCTGCTTTCTGGGCTGAGATGGGGAACCGCTGAATTTTGGAGTCGGCCGGTGACAAAATGTTCCAAAGACACCCCATGCACAACTCCACTAGCGAAGGTGCCAGGGACGAGTTCTGTTGGTAGTTTTTACATTGCTCCGGTAGGCATCAAAAGGACACCACAAAAGTTGTTCTTCCTGCTTTCTGGGCTGAGATGGGGAACCGCTGAATTTTGGAGTCGGCCGGTGACAAAATGTTCCAAACACACCCCATGCACAACTCCACCGGGGAAGGTGCCAGGCAGGAGTTCTCTTGGTAGTTTTTACACTACCTTGGTAGGCAGCTGAAAGACACCACAAAAGTTGTTCTTCCTGCTTTCTGGGCTGAGATGGGGAACCGCTGAATTTTGGACTCGGCCGGTGACAAAATGTTCCAAACACACCCCATGCACAACTCCACTAGCGAAGGTGCCAGGGACGAGTTCTGTTGGTAGTTTTTACATTGCTCCGGTAGGCATCAAAAGGACACCACAAAAGTTGTTCTTCCTGCTTTCTTGGCTGAGATGGGGAACCGCTGAATTTTGGACTCGGCCGGTGACAAAATGTTCCAAAGACACCCCATGCACAATTCCACCGGGGAAGGTGCCAGGCAGGAGTTCTCTTGGTAGTTTTTACACTACCTTGGTAGGCAGCTGAAAGGCACCACAAAAGTTGTTCTTCCTGCTTTCTGGGCTGAGATGGGGAACCGCTGACTTTTGGAGTCGGCCGGTGACAAAATGTTCCAAACACACCCCATGCACAACTCCACTAGCGAAGGTGCCAGGGATGAGTTCTGTTGGTAGTTTTTACATTGCTCCGGTAGGCATCAAAAGGACACCACAAAAGTTGTTGTACCTGCTTTCTGGGCTGAGATGGGGAATCGCTGAATTTTGGACTCGGCCGGTGACAAAATGTTCCAAACACACCCCATGCACAACTCCACCGGGGAAGGTGCCAGGCAGGAGTTCTGTTGGTAGTTTTTACATTGCTCCGGTAGGCATCAAAAGGACACCACAAAAGTTGTTCTTCCTGCTTTCTGGGCTGAGATGGGGAACCGCTGACTTTTGGAGTCGGCCGGTGACAAAATGTTCCAAAGACACCCCATGCACAACTCCACCGGGGAAGGTGCCAGGCAGGAGTTCTCTTGGTAGTTTTTACACTACCTTGGTAGGCAGCTGAAAGGCACCACAAAAGTTGTTCTACCTGCTTTCTGGGCTGAGATGGGGAACCGCTGACTTTTGGAGTCGGCCGGTGACAAAATGTTCCAAAGACACCCCATGCACAACTCCACCGGGGAAGGTGCCAGGCAGGAGTTCTGTTGGTAGTTTTTACACTACCTTGGTAGGCATTTGAAAGGCACCACAAAAGTTGTTCTTCCTGCTTTCTGGGCTGAGATGGGGAACCGCTGAATTTTGGAGTCGGCCGGTGAAAAAATGTTCCAAACACACCCCATGCACAACTCCACTAGCGAAGGTGCCAGGGACGAGTTCTGTTGGTAGTTTTTACATTGCTCCGGTAGGCAGCAAAAGGACACCACAAAAGTTGTTCTTCCTGCTTTCTGGGCTGAGATGGGGAACCGCTGAATTTTGGAGTCGGCCGGTGACAAAATGTTCCAAAGACACCCCATGCACAACTCCACCGGGGAAGGTGCCAGGCAGGAGTTCTGTTGGTAGTTTTTACACTACCTTGGTAGGCAGCTGAAAGGCACAAGAAAAGCTGTTGTACCTTCTTTCTGGGCTGAGATGGGGAACCGCTGAATATTGGAGTCGGCCGGTGACAAAATGTTCCAAAGACACCCCATGCACAACTCCACCGGGGAAGGTGCCAGGCAGGAGTTCTCTTGGTAGTTTTTACACTACCTTGGTAGGCAGCTGAAAGGCACCACAAAAGTTGTTCTTCCTGCTTTCTGGGCTGAGATGGGGAACCGCTGAATTTTGGACTCGGCTGGTGACAAAATGTTCCAAACACACCCCATGCACAACTCCACTAGCGAAGGTGCCAGGGACGAGTTCTGTTGGTACTTTTTACATTGCTCCGGTAGGCATCAAAAGGACACCACAAAAGTTGTTCTTCCTGCTTTCTGGGCTGAGATGGGGAATCGCTGAATTTTGGACTCGGCCGGTGACAAAATGTTCCAAAGACACCCCATGCACAACTCCACCGGGGAAGGTGCCAGGCAGGAGTTCTCTTGGTAGTTTTTACACTACCTTGGTAGGCAGCTGAAAGGCACCACAAAAGTTGTTCTACCTGCTTTCTGGGCTGAGATGGGGAACCGCTGAATTTTGGAGTCGGCCGGTGACAAAATGTTCCAAAGACACCCCATGCACAACTCCACTAGCGAAGGTGCCAGGGACGAGTTCTGTTGGTAGTTTTTACATTGCTCCGGTAGGCATCAAAAGGACACCACAAAAGTTGTTCTTCCTGCTTTCTGGGCTGAGATGGGGAACCGCTGAATTTTGGAGTCGGCCGGTGACAAAATGTTCCAAACACACCCCATGCACAACTCCACCGGGGAAGGAGCCAGGCAGGAGTTCTCTTGGTAGTTTTTACACTACCTTGGTAGGCAGCTGAAAGGCACCACAAAAGTTGTTCTTCCTGCTTTCTGGGCTGAGATGGGGAACCGCTGAATTTTGGACTCGGCCGGTGACAAAATGTTCCAAACACACCCCATGCACAACTCCACTAGCGAAGGTGCCAGGGACGAGTTCTGTTGGTAGTTTTTACATTGCTCCGGTAGGCATCAAAAGGACACCACAAAAGTTGTTCTTCCTGATTTCTGGGCTGAGATGGGGAACCGCTGAATTTTGGAGTCGGCCGGTGACAAAATGTTCCAAAGACACCCCATGCACAACTCCACCGGGGAAGGTGCCAGGCAGGAGTTCTGTTGGTAGTTTTTACACTACCTTGGTAGGCAGCTGAAAGGCACAAGAAAAGCTGTTGTACCTTCTTTCTGGGCTGAGATGGGGAACCGCTGAATATTGGAGTCGGCCGGTGACAAAATGTTCCAAAGACACCCCATGCACAACTCCACCGGGGAAGGTGCCAGGCAGGAGTTCTCTTGGTAGTTTTTACACTACCTTGGTAGGCATTTGAAAGGCACCACAAAAGTTGTTCTTCCTGCTTTCTGGGCTGAGATGGGGAACCGCTGAATTTTGGACTCGGCTGGTGACAAAATGTTCCAAACACACCCCATGCACAACTCCACTAGCGAAGGTGCCAGGGACGAGTTCTGTTGGTACTTTTTACATTGCTCCGGTAGGCATCAAAAGGACACCACAAAAGTTGTTCTTCCTGCTTTCTGGGCTGAGATGGGGAATCGCTGAATTTTGGACTCGGCCGGTGACAAAATGTTCCAAAGACACCCCATGCACAACTCCACCGGGGAAGGTGCCAGGCAGGAGTTCTCTTGGTAGTTTTTACACTACCTTGGTAGGCAGCTGAAAGGCACCACAAAAGTTGTTCTACCTGCTTTCTGGGCTGAGATGGGGAACCGCTGAATTTTGGAGTCGGCCGGTGACAAAATGTTCCAAAGACACCCCATGCACAACTCCACTAGCGAAGGTGCCAGGGACGAGTTCTGTTGGTAGTTTTTACATTGCTCCGGTAGGCATCAAAAGGACACCACAAAAGTTGTTCTTCCTGCTTTCTGGGCTGAGATGGGGAACCGCTGAATTTTGGAGTCGGCCGGTGACAAAATGTTCCAAACACACCCCATGCACAACTCCACCGGGGAAGGAGCCAGGCAGGAGTTCTCTTGGTAGTTTTTACACTACCTTGGTAGGCAGCTGAAAGACACCACAAAAGTTGTTCTTCCTGCTTTCTGGGCTGAGATGGGGAACCGCTGAATTTTGGACTCGGCCGGTGACAAAATGTTCCAAACACACCCCATGCACAACTCCACTAGCGAAGGTGCCAGGGACGAGTTCTGTTGGTAGTTTTTACATTGCTCCGGTAGGCATCAAAAGGACACCACAAAAGTTGTTCTTCCTGATTTCTGGGCTGAGATGGGGAACCGCTGAATTTTGGAGTCGGCCGGTGACAAAATGTTCCAAAGACACCCCATGCACAACTCCACCGGGGAAGGTGCCAGACAGGAGTTCTCTTGGTAGTTTTTACACTACCTTGGTAGGCAGCTGAAAGGCACAAGAAAAGTTGTTGTACCTTCTTTCTGGGCTGAGATGGGGAACCGCTGAATTTTGGAGTCGGCAGGTGACAAAATGTTCCAAAGACACCCCATGCACAACTCCACCGGGGAAGGTGCCAGAAAGGAGTTCTCTTAGTAGTTTTTACACTACCTTGGTAGGCATTTGAAAGGCACCACAAAAGTTGTTCTACCTGCTTTCTGGGCTGAGATGGGGAACCGCTGAATTTTGGACTCGGCCGGTGACAAAATGTTCCAAACACACCCCATGCACAAGTCCACTAGCGAAGGTGCCAGGGACGAGTTCTGTTGGTAGTTTTTACATTGCTCCGGTAGGCACCAAAAGGACACCACAAAAGTTGTTCTTCCTGCTTTCTTGGCTGAGATGGGGAACCGCTGAATTTTGGACTCGGCCGGTGACAAAATGTTCCAAAGACACCCCATGCACAACTCCACCGGGGAAGGTGCCAGGCAGGAGTTCTCTTGGTAGTTTTTACACTACCTTGGTAGGCAGCTGAAAGGCACCACAAAAGTTGTTCTTCCTGCTTTCTGGGCTGAGATGGGGAACCGCTGACTTTTGGACTCGGCCGGTGACAAAATGTTCCAAACACACCCCATGCACAACTCCACTAGCGAAGGTGCCAGGGATGAGTTCTGTTGGTAGTTTTTACATTGCTCCGGTAGGCATCAAAAGGACACCACAAAAGTTGTTGTACCTGCTTTCTGGGCTGAGATGGGGAATCGCTGAATTTTGGACTCGGCCGGTGACAAAATATTCCAAAGACACCCCATGCACAACTCCACCGGGGAAGGTGCCAGGCAGGAGTTCTCTTGGTAGTTTTTACACTACCTTGGTAGGCAGCTGAAAGGCACAAGAAAAGTTGTTGTACCTTCGTTCTGGGCTGAGATGGGGAACCGCTGAATTTTGGAGTCGGCCGGTGACAAAATGTTCCAAAGACACCCCATGCACAACTCCACTAGCGAAGGTGCCAGGGACGAGTTCTGTTGGTAGTTTTTACATTGCTCCGGTAGGCATCAAAAGGACACCACAAAAGTTGTTCTTCCTGCTTTCTGGGCTGAGATGGGGAATCGCTGAATTTTGGACTCGGCCGGTGACAAAATGTTCCAAAGACACCCCATGCACAACTCCACCGGGGAAGGTGCCAGGCAGGAGTTCTCTTGGTAGTTTTTACACTACCTTGGTAGGCAGCTGAAAGGCACCACAAAAGTTGTTCTACCTGCTTTCTGGGCTGAGATGGGGAACCGCTGAATTTTGGAGTCGGCCGGTGACAAAATGTTCCAAACACACCCCATGCACAACTCCACCGGGGAAGGTGCCAGCCAGGAGTTCTCTTGGTAGTTTTTACATTGCTCCGGTAGGCAGCAAAAGGACACCACAAAAGTTGTTCTTCCTGCTTTCTGGGCTGAGATGGGGAATCGCTGAATTTTGGACTCGGCTGGTGACAAAATGTTCCAAACACACCCCATGCACAACTCCACCGGGGAAGGCGCCAGACAGGAGTTCTCCTGGTAGTTTTTACACTACCTTGGTAGGCATTTGAAAGGCACCACAAAAGTTGTTCTTCCTGCTTTCTGGGCTGAGATGGGGAACCGCTGAATTTTGGACTCGGCCGGTGACAAAATGTTCCAAACACACCCCATGCACAACTCCACTAGCGAAGGTGCCAGGGACGAGTTCTGTTGGTAGTTTTTACATTGCTCCGGTAGGCATCAAAAGGACACCACAAAAGTTGTTCTTCCTGCTTTCTGGGCTGAGATGGGGAACCGCTGACTTTTGGAGTCGGCCGGTGACAAAATGTTCCAAAGACACCCCATGCACAACTCCACCGGGGAAGGTGCCAGGCAGGAGTTCTCTTAGTAGTTTTTACACTACCTTGGTAGGCATTTGAAAGGCACCACAAAAGTTGTTCTTCCTGCTTTCTGGGCTGAGATGGGGAACCGCTGAATTTTGGACTCGGCCGGTGACAAAATGTTCCAAAGACACCCCATGCACAACTCCACCGGGGAAGGTGCCAGGCAGGAGTTCTCTTGGTAGTTTTTACACTACCTTGGTAGGCAGCTGAAAGGCACAAGAAAAGTTCTTCTACCTGCTTTCTGGGCTGAGATGGGGAACCGCTGAATTTTGGAGTCGGCCGGTGACAAAATGTTCCAAAGACACCCCATGGACAACTCCACCGGGGAAGGTGCCAGAAAGGAGTTCTCTTAGTAGTTTTTACACTACCTTGGTAGGCATTTGAAAGGCACCACAAAAGTTGTTCTTCCTGCTTTCTGGGCTGAGATGGGGAACCGCTGAATTTTGGACTCGGCCGGTGACAAAATGTTCCAAACACACCCCATGCACAACTCCACTAGCGAAGGTGCCAGGCAGGAGTTCTCTTGGTAGTTTTTACACTACCTTGGTAGGCAGCTGAAAGGCACAAGAAAAGTTGTTGTACCTTCTTTCTGGGCTGAGATGGGGAACCGCTGAATTTTGGACTCGGCCGGTGACAAAATGTTCCAAACACACCCCATGCACAACTCCACTAGCGAAGGTGCCAGGGATGAGTTCTGTTGGTAGTTTTTACATTGCTCCGGTAGGCATCAAAAGGACACCACAAAAGTTGTTCTTCCTGCTTTCTGGGCTGAGATGGGGAATCCCTGAGTTTTGAACTCGGCTGGTGACAAAATGTTCCAAACACACCCCATGCACAACTCCACCGGGGAAGGTGCCAGGCAGGAGTTCTCCTGGTAGTTTTTACACTACCTTGGTAGGCATTTGAAAGGCACCACAAAAGTTGTTCTTCCTGCTTTCTGGGCTGAGATGGGGAACCGCTGAATTTTGGAGTCGGCCGGTGAAAAAATGTTCCAAAGACACCCCATGCACAACTCCACTAGCGAAGGTGCCAGGGACGAGTTCTGTTGGTAGTTTTTACATTGCTCTGGTAGGCATCAAAAGGACACCACAAAAGTTGTTCTTCCTGCTTTCTGGGCTGAGATGGGGAATCGCTGAATTTTGGAGTCGGCCGGTGACAAAATGTTCCAAAGACACCCCATGCACAACTCCACCGGGGAAGGTGCCAGGCAGGAGTTCTGTTGCTAGTTTTTACACTACCTTGGTAGGCAGCTGAAAGGCACAAGAAAAGTTGTTGTACCTTCTTTCTGGACTGAGATGGGGAACCGCTGAATTTTGGACTCGGCCGGTGACAAAATGTTCCAAAGACACCCCATGCACAACTCCACCGGGGAAGGTGCCAGAAAGGAGTTCTCTTAGTAGTTTTTACACTACCTTGGTAGGCATTTGAAAGGCACCACAAAAGTTGTTCTTCCTGCTTTCTGGGCTGAGATGGGGAACCGCTGAATTTTGGACTCGGCCGGTGACAAAATGTTCCAAACACACCCCATGCACAACTCCACCGGGGAAGGTGCCAGAAAGGAGTTCTCTTGGTAGTTTTTACACTACCTTGGTAGGCAGCTGAAAGGCACAAGAAAAGTTGTTGTACCTTCTTTCTGGGCTGAGATGGGGAACCGCTGAATTTTGGAGTCGGCCGGTGACAAAATGTTCCAAACACACCCCATGCACAACTCCACCGGGGAAGGTGCCAGAAAGGAGTTCTCTTAGTAGTTTTTACACTACCTTGGTAGGCATTTGAAAGGCACCACAAAAGTTGTTTTACCCTGCTTTCTGGGCTGAGATGGGGAACCGCTGAATTTTGGAGTCGGCCGGTGACAAAATGTTCCAAACACACCCCATGCACAACTCCACTAGCGAAGGTGCCAGGGACGAGTTCTCCTGGTAGTTTTTTACATTGCTCCGGTAGGCACCAAAAGGACACCACAAAAGTTGTTCTACCTGCTTTCTGGGCTGAGATGGGGAACCGCTGAATTTTGGAGTCGGCCGGTGACAAAATGTTCCAAAGACACCCCATGCACAACTCCACCGGGGAAGGTGCCAGACAGGAGTTCTCTTGGTAGTTTTTACACTACCTTGGTAGGCAGCTGAAAGGCACCACAGAAGTTGTTCTTCCAGCTTTCTGGGCTGAGATGGGGAAACCGCTGAATTTTGGACTCGGCCGGTGACAAAATGTTCCAAAGACACCCCATGCACAACTCCACTAGCGAAGGTGCCAGGGACGAGTTTCTCCTGGTAGTTTTTACATTGCTCTGGTAGGCAGCAAAAGGACACCACAAAAGTTGTTCTTCCTGCTTTCTGGGCTGAGATGGGGAATCGCTGAATTTTGGAGTTGGCCGGTGAAAAAATGTTCCAAAGACACCCCATGCACAACTCCACCGGGGAAGGTGCCAGGCAGGAGTTCTGTTGCTAGTTTTTACACTACCTTGGTAGGCAGCTGAAAGGCACAAGAAAAGTTGTTGTACCTTCTTTCTGGGCTGAGATGGGGAACCGCTGAATTTTGGAGTCGGCCGGGTGACAAAATGTTCCAAAGACACCCCATGCACAACTCCACCGGGGAAGGTGCCAGAAAGGAGTTCTCTTAGTAGTTTTTACACTACCTTGGTAGGCATTTGAAAGGCACCACAAAAGTTGTTCTTCCTGCTTTCTGGGCTGAGATGGGGAACCGCTGAATTTTGGACTCGGCCGGTGACAAAATGTTCCAAACACACCCCATGCACAACTCCACTAGCGAAGGTGCCAGGGACGAGTTCTGTTGGTAGTTTTTACATTGCTCCGGTAGGCACCAAAAGGACACCACAAAAGTTGTTCTTCCTGCTTTCTGGGCTGAGATGGGGAATAGCTGAATTTTGGACTCGGCCGGTGACAAAATGTTCCAAAGACACCCCATGCACAACTCCACCGGGGAAGGTGCCAGGCAGGAGTTCTCTTGGTAGTTTTTACACTACCTTGGTAGGCATTTGAAAGGCACCACAAAAGTTGTTCTTCCTGCTTTCTGGGCTGAGATGGGGAACCGCTGAATTTTGGACTCGGCCGGTGACAAAATGTTCCAAACACACCCCATGCACAACTCCACTAGCGAAGGTGCCAGGGACGAGTTCTGTTGGTAGTTTTTACATTGCTCTGGTAGGCATCAAAAGGACACCACAAAAGTTGTTCTTCCTGCTTTCTGGGCTGAGATGGGGAATCGCTGAATTTTGGACTCGGCCGGTGACAAAATATTCCAAAGACACCCCATGCACAACTCCACCGGGGAAGGTGCCAGGCAGGAGTTCTGTTGGTAGTTTTTACATTGCTCCGGTAGGCATCAAAAGGACACCACAAAAGTTGTTCTTCCTGCTTTCTGGGCTGAGATGGGGAACCGCTGACTTTTGGAGTCGGCCGGTGACAAAATGTTCCAAAGACACCCCATGCACAACTCCACCGGGGAAGGTGCCAGGCAGGAGTTCTCTTGGTAGTTTTTACACTACCTTGGTAGGCAGCTGAAAGGCACCACAAAAGTTGTTCTACCTGCTTTCTGGGCTGAGATGGGGAACCGCTGAATTTTGGAGTCGGCCGGTGACAAAATGTTCCAAACACACCCCATGCACAACTCCACCGGGGAAGGTGCCAGACAGGACTTCTCTTGGTAGTTTTTACACTACCTTGGTAGGCATTTGAAAGGCACCACAAAAGTTGTTCTTCCTGCTTTCTGGGCTGAGATGGGGAACCGCTGAATTTTGGAGTCGGCCGGTGAAAAAATGTTCCAAACACACCCCATGCACAACTCCACTAGCGAAGGTGCCAGGGACGAGTTCTGTTGGTAGTTTTTACATTGCTCCGGTAGGCAGCAAAAGGACACCACAAAAGTTGTTCTTCCTGCTTTCTGGGCTGAGATGGGGAACCGCTGAATTTTGGAGTCGGCTGGTGACAAAATGTTCCAAAGACACCCCATGCACAACTCCACCGGGGAAGGTGCCAGGCAGGAGTTCTGTTGGTAGTTTTTACACTACCTTGGTAGGCAGCTGAAAGGCACAAGAAAAGTTGTTGTACCTTCTTTCTGGGCTGAGATGGGGAACCGCTGAATTTTGGAGTCGGCCGGTGACAAAATGTTCCAAAGACACCCCATGCACAACTCCACCAGGGAAGGTGCCAGGCAGGAGTTCTCTTGGTAGTTTTTACACTACCTTGGTAGGCAGCTGAAAGGCACCACAAAAGTTGTTCTTCCTGCTTTCTGGGCTGAGATGGGGAACCGCTGAATTTTGGACTCGGCTGGTGACAAAATGTTCCAAAGACACCCCATGCACAACTCCACCGGGGAAGGTGCCAGGGACGAGTTCTGTTGGTAGTTTTTACATTGCTCCGGTAGGCATCAAAAGGACACCACAAAAGTTGTTCTTCCTGCTTTCTGGGCTGAGATGGGGAATCGCTGAATTTTGGACTCGGCCGGTGACAAAATGTTCCAAAGACACCCCATGCACAACTCCACCGGGGAAGGTGCCAGACAGGAGTTCTCTTGGTAGTTTTTACACTACCTTGGTAGGCAGCTGAAAGGCACCACAGAAGTTGTTCTTCCTGCTTTCTGGGCTGAGATGGGGAACCGCTGAATTTTGGACTCGGCCGGTGACAAAATGTTCCAAACACACCCCATGCACAACTCCACTAGCGAAGGTGCCAGGGACGAGTTCTGTTGGTAGTTTTTACATTGCTCTGGTAGGCATCAAAAGGACACCACAAAAGTTGTTCTTCCTGCTTTCTGGGCTGAGATGGGGAATCGCTGAATTTTGGAGTCGGCCGGTGACAAAATGTTCCAAAGACACCCCATGCACAACTCCACCGGGGAAGGTTCCAGGCAGGAGTTCTCTTAGTAGTTTTTACACTACCTTGGTAGGGAGCTGAAAGGCACAAGAAAAGTTGTTCTACCTTCTTTCTGGGCTGAGATGGGGAACCGCTGAATTTTGGAGTCGGCCGGTGACAAAATGTTCCAAAGACACCCCATGCACAACTCCACCGGGGAAGGTGCCAGAAAGGAGTTCTCTTAGTAGTTTTTACACTACCTTGGTAGGCATTTGAAAGGCACCACAAAAGTTGTTCTTCCTGCTTTCTGGGCTGAGATGGGGAACCGCTGAATTTTGGACTCGGCCGGTGACAAAATGTTCCAAACACACCCCCATGCACAACTCCACTAGCGAAGGTGCCAGGGACGAGTTCTGTTGGTAGTTTTTTACATTGCTCCGGTAGGCACCAAAAGGACACCACAAAAGTTGTTCTTCCTGCTTTCTGGGCTGAGATGGGGAATAGCTGAATTTTGGACTCGGCCGGTGACAAAATGTTCCAAAGACACCCCATGCACAACTCCACCGGGGAAGGTGCCAGGCAGGAGTTCTCTTGGTAGTTTCTACACTACCTTGGTAGGCATTTGAAAGGCACCACAAAAGTTGTTGTACCTTCTTTCTGGGCTGAGATGGGGAACCGCTGAATTTTGGAGTCGGCCGGTGACAAAATGTTCCCAAAGACACCCCATGCACAACTCCACTAGCGAAGGTGCCAGGGACGAGTTCTGTTGGTAGTTTTTACATTGCTCCGGTAGGCATCAAAAGGACACCACAAAAGTTGTTCTTCCTGCTTTCTGGGCTGAGATGGGGAATCGCTGAATTTTGGAGTCGGCCGGTGACAAAATGTTCCAAAGACACCCCATGCACAACTCCACCGGGGAAGGTGCCAGGCAGGAGTTCTCTTGGTAGTTTTTACACTACCTTGGTAGGCAGCTGAAAGGCACAAGAAAAGTTGTTGTACCTTCTTTCTGGTCTGAGATGGGGAACCGCTGAATTTTGGAGTCGGCCGGTGACAAAATGTTCCAAACACACCCCATGCACAACTCCACCGGGGAAGGTGCCAGGCAGGAGTTCTCTTGGTAGTTTTTTACACTACCTTGGTAGGCAGCTGAAAGGCACCACAAAAGTTGTTCTTCCTGCTTTCTGGGCTGAGATGGGGAACCGCTGAATTTTGGACTCGGCCGGTGACAAAATGTTCCAAAGACACCCCATGCACAACTCCACTAGCGAAGGTGCCAGGGACGAGTTCTGTTGGTAGTTTTTACATTGCTCCGGTAGGCATCAAAAGGACACCACAAAAGTTGTTCTTCCTGCTTTCTGGGCTGAGATGGGGAATCGCTGAATTTTGGACTCGGCCGGTGACAAAATGTTCCAAAGACACCCCATGCACAACTCCACCGGGGAAGGTGCCAGGCAGGAGTTCTCTTGGTAGTTTTTACACTACCTTGGTAGGCAGCTGAAAGGCACCACAAAAGTTGTTCTACCTGCTTTCTCTGCTGAGATGGGGAACCGCTGAATTTTGGAGTCGGCCGGTGACAAAATGTTCCAAAGACACCCCATGCACAACTCCACCGGGGAAGGTGCCAGCCAGGAGTTCTCTTGGTAGTTTTTACATTGCTCCGGTAGGCAGCAAAAGGACACCACAAAAGTTGTTCTTCCTGCTTTCTGGGCTGAGATGGGGAATCGCTGAATTTTGGACTCGGCTGGTGACAAAATGTTCCAAACACACCCCATGCACAACTCCACCGGGGAAGGTGCCAGACAGGAGTTCTCCTGGTAGTTTTTACACTACCTTGGTAGGCATTTGAAAGGCACCACAAAAGTTGTTTTACCTGCTTTCTGGGCTGAGATGGGGAACCGCTGAATTTTGGAGTCGGCCGGTGACAAAATGTTCCAAACACACCCCATGCACAACTCCACTAGCGAAGGTGCCAGGGACGAGTTCTGTTGGTAGTTTTTACATTGCTCCGGTAGGCAGCAAAAGGACACCACAAAAGTTGTTCTTCCTGCTTTCTGGGCTGAGATGGGGAACCGCTGTATTTTGGAGTCGGCCGGTGACAAAATGTTCCAAAGACACCCCATGCACAACTCCACCGGGGAAGGTGCCAGGCAGGAGTTCTCTTAGTAGTTTTTACACTACCTTGGTAGGCATTTGAAAGGCAACACAAAAGTTGTCCTTCCTGCTTTCTGGGCTGAGATGGGGAACCGCTGAATTTTGGACTCGGCCGGTGACAAAATGTTCCAAACACACCCCATGCACAACTCCACTAGCGAAGGTGCCAGGGACGAGTTCTGTTGGTAGTTTTTACATTGCTCCGGTAGGCATCAAAAGGACACCACAAAAGTTGTTCTTCCTGCTTTCTGGGCTGTGATGGGGAACCGCTGAATTTTGGAGTCGGCCGGTGACAAAATGTTCCAAACACACCCCATGCACAACTCCACTAGCGAAGGTGCCAGGGACGAGTTCTCCTGGTAGTTTTTACACTACCTTGGTAGGCAGCTGAAAGACACCACAAAAGTTGTTCTTCCTGCTTTCTGGGCTGAGATGGGGAACCGCTGAATTTTGGACTCGGCCGGTGACAAAATGTTCCAAAGACACCCCATGCACAACTCCACTAGCGAAGGTGCCAGGGACGAGTTCTGTTGGTAGTTTTTACATTGCTCCGGTAGGCATCAAAAGGACACCACAAAAGTTGTTCTTCCTGCTTTCTGGGCTGAGATGGGGAATCGCTGAATTTTGGACTCGGCCGGTGACAAAATGTTCAAAAGACACCCCATGCACAACTCCACCGGGGAAGGTGCCAGGCAGGAGTTCTCTTGGTAGTTTTTACACTACCTTGGTAGGCAGCTGAAAGGCACCACAAAAGTTGTTCTACCTGCTTTCTCTGCTGAGATGGGGAACCGCTGAATTTTGGAGTCGGCCGGTGACAAAATGTTCCAAAGACACCCCATGCACAACTCCACCGGGGAAGGTGCCAGCCAGGAGTTCTCTTGGTAGTTTTTACATTGCTCCGGTAGGCAGCAAAAGGACACCACAAAAGTTGTTCTTCCTGCTTTCTGGGCTGAGATGGGGAATCGCTGAATTTTGGACTCGGCTGGTGACAAAATGTTCCAAACACACCCCATGCACAACTCCACCGGGGAAGGTGCCAGACAGGAGTTCTCCTGGTAGTTTTTACACTACCTTGGTAGGCATTTGAAAGGCACCACAAAAGTTGTTCTTCCTGCTTTCTGGGCTGAGATGGGGAACCGCTGAATTTTGGAGTCGGCCGGTGACAAAATGTTCCAAACACACCCCATGCACAACTCCACCGGGGAAGGTGCCCGGCAGGAGTTCTCTTGGTAGTTTTTACATTGCTCCGGTAGGCATCAAAAGGACACCACAAAAGTTGTTCTTCCTGCTTTCTGGGCTGAGATGGGGAACCGCTGTATTTTGGAGTCGGCCGGTGACAAAATGTTCCAAAGACACCCCATGCACAACTCCACCGGGGAAGGTGCCAGGCAGGAGTTCTCTTGGTAGTTTTTACACTACCTTGGTAGGCATTTGAAAGGCAACACAAAAGTTGTCCTTCCTGCTTTCTGGGCTGAGATGGGGAACCGCTGAATTTTGGACTCGGCCGGTGACAAAATGTTCCAAAGACACCCCATGCACAACTCCACTAGCGAAGGTGCCAGGGACGAGTTCTGTTGGTAGTTTTTACATTGCTCCGGTAGGCATCAAAAGGACACCACAAAAGTTGTTCTTCCTGCTTTCTGGGCTGAGATGGGGAACCGCTGAATTTTGGAGTCGGCCGGTGACAAAATGTTCCAAACACACCCCATGCACAACTCCACCGGGGAAGGTGCCAGGCAGTTCTCTTGGTAGTTTTTACACTACCTTGGTAGGCAGCTGAAAGACACCACAAAAGTTGTTCTTCCTGCTTTCTGGGCTGAGATGGGGAACCGCTGAATTTTGGACTCGGCCGGTGACAAAATGTTCCAAAGACACCCCATGCACAACTCCACCGGGGAAGGTGCCAGACAGGAGTTCTCTTGGTAGTTTTTACACTACCTTGGTAGGCAGCTGAAAGGCACAAGAAAAGTTGTTGTACCTTCTTTCTGGGCTGAGATGGGGAACCGCTGAATTTTGGAGTCGGCAGGTGACAAAATGTTCCAAAGACACCCCATGCACAACTCCACCGGGGAAGGTGCCAGAAAGGAGTTCTCTTAGTAGTTTTTACACTACCTTGGTAGGCATTTGAAAGGCACCACAAAAGTTGTTCTTCCTGCTTTCTGGGCTGAGATGGGGAACCGCTGAATTTTGGACTCGGCCGGTGACAAAATGTTCCAAACACACCCCATGCACAACTCCACTAGCGAAGGTGCCAGGGACGAGTTCTGTTGGTAGTTTTTACATTGCTCCGGTAGGCACCAAAAGGACACCACAAAAGTTGTTCTTCCTGCTTTCTGGGCTGAGATGGGGAATAGCTGAATTTTGGACTCGGCCGGTGACAAAATGTTCCAAAGACACCCCATGCACAACTCCACCGGGGAAGGTGCCAGGCAGGAGTTCTCTTGGTAGTTTTTACACTACCTTGGTAGGCAGCTGAAAGGCACCACAAAAGTTGTTCTTCCTGCTTTCTGGGCTGAGATGGGGAACCGCTGACTTTTGGACTCGGCCGGTGACAAAATGTTCCAAACACACCCCATGCACAACTCCACTAGCGAAGGTGCCAGGGATGAGTTCTGTTGGTAGTTTTTACATTGCTCCGGTAGGCATCAAAAGGACACCACAAAAGTTGTTCTTGCTGCTTTCTGGGCTGAGATGGGGAATCGCTGAATTTTGGAGTCGGCCGGTGACAAAATATTCCAAAGACACCCCATGCACAACTCCACCGGGGAAGGTGCCAGGCAGGAGTTCTCTTGGTAGTTTTTACACTACCTTGGTAGGCAGCTGAAAGGCACAAGAAAAGTTGTTGTACCTTCTTTCTGGGCTGAGATGGGGAACCGCTGAATTTTGGAGTCGGCCGGTGACAAAATGTTCCAAAGACACCCCATGCACAACTCCTCCGGGGAAGGTGCCAGAAAGGAGTTCTCTTGGTAGTTTTTACACTACCTTGGTAGGCATTTGAAAGGCACCACAAAAGTTGTTCTTCCTGCTTTCTGGGCTGAGTTGGGGAACCGCTGAATTTTGGACTCGGCCGGTGACAAAATGTTCCAAACACACCCCATGTACAACTCCACTAGCGAAGGTGCCAGGGACGAGTTCTGTTGGTAGTTTTTACATTGCTCCGGTAGGCACCAAAAGGACACCACAAAAGTTGTTCTTCCTGCTTTCTGGGCTGAGATGGGGAATAGCTGAATTTTGGAGTCGGCCGGTGACAAAATGTTCCAAAGACACCCCATGCACAACTCCACCGGGGAAGGTGCCAGGCAGGAGTTCTCTTGGTAGTTTTTACACTACCTTGGTAGGCAGCTGAAAGGCACCACAAAAGTTGTTCTTCCTGCTTTCTGGGCTGAGATGAGGAACCGCTGAATTTTGGAGTCGGCCGGTGACAAAATGTTCCAAACACACCCCATGCACAACTCCACTAGCGAAGGTGCCAGGGACGAGTTCTGTTGGTAGTTTTTACATTGCTCCGGTAGGCATCAAAAGGACACCACAAAAGTTGTTCTTCCTGCTTTCTGGGCTGAGATGGGGAACTGCTGAATTTTGGACTCAACCGGTGACAAAATGTTCCAAACACACCCCATGCACAACTCCACCGGGGAAGGTGCCAGACAGGAGTTCTCCTGGTAGTTTTTACACTACCTTGGTAGGCATTTGAAAGGCACCACAAAAGTTGTTCTTCCTGCTTTCTGGGCTGAGATGGGGAACCGCTGAATTTTGGACTCGGCCGGTGACAAAATGTTCCAAACACACCCCATGCACAACTCCACTAGCGAAGGTGCCAGGGACGAGTTCTGTTGGTAGTTTTTACATTGCTCCAGTAGGCATCAAAAGGACACCACAAAAGTTGTTGTACCTTCTTTCTGGGCTGAGATGGGGAACCGCTGAATTTTGGAGTCGGCCGGTGACAAAATGTTCAAAAGACACCCCATGCACAACTCCACCGGGGAAGGTGCCAGAAAGTTCTCCTGGTAGTTTTTACATTGCTCCAGTAGGCAGCTGAAAGGCACCACAAAAGTTGTTCTTCCTGCTTTCTGGGCTGAGATGAGGAACCGCTGAATTTTGGAGTCGGCCGGTGACAAAATGTTCCAAACACACCCCATGCACAACTCCACTAGCGAAGGTGCCAGGGACGAGTTCTGTTGGTAGTTTTTACATTGCTCCGGTAGGCATCAAAAGGACACCACAAAAGTTGTTCTTCCTGCTTTCTGGGCTGAGATGGGGAACTGCTGAATTTTGGACTCAACCGGTGACAAAATGTTCCAAACACACCCCATGCACAACTCCACCGGGGAAGGTGCCAGACAGGAGTTCTCCTGGTAGTTTTTTACACTACCTTGGTAGGCATTTGAAAGGCACCACAAAAGTTGTTCTTCCTGCTTTCTGGGCTGAGATGGGGAACCGCTGAATTTTGGACTCGGCCGGTGACAAAATGTTCCAAACACACCCCATGCACAACTCCACTAGCGAAGGTGCCAGGGACGAGTTCTGTTGGTAGTTTTTACATTGCTCCAGTAGGCATCAAAAGGACACCACAAAAGTTGTTGTACCTTCTTTCTGGGCTGAGATGGGGAACCGCTGAATTTTGGAGTCGGCCGGTGACAAAATGTTCAAAAGACACCCCATGCACAACTCCACCGGGGAAGGTGCCAGAAAGTTCTCCTGGTAGTTTTTACATTGCTCCAGTAGGCATCTGAAAGACACCACAAAAGTTGTTCTACCTGCTTTCTGGGCTGAGATGGGGAACCGCTGAATTTTGGAGTCGGCCGGTGACAAAATGTTCCAAACACACCCCATGCACAACTCCACCGGGGAAGGTGCCAGGCAGGAGTTCTCTTGGTAGTTTTTACACTACCTTGGTAGGCAGCTGAAAGGCACCACAAAAGTTGTTCTTCCTGCTTTCTGGGCTGAGATGAGGAACCGCTGAATTTTGGAGTCGGCCGGTGACAAAATGTTCCAAACACACCCCATGCACAACTCCACTAGCGAAGGTGCCAGGGACGAGTTCTGTTGGTAGTTTTTACATTGCTCCGGTAGGCATCAAAAGGACACCACAAAAGTTGTTCTTCCTGCTTTCTGGGCTGAGATGGGGAACTGCTGAATTTTGGACTCAACCGGTGACAAAATGTTCCAAACACACCCCATGCACAACTCCACCGGGGAAGGTGCCAGACAGGAGTTCTCCTGGTAGTTTTTACACTACCTTGGTAGGCATTTGAAAGGCACCACAAAAGTTGTTCTTCCTGCTTTCTGGGCTGAGATGGGGAACCGCTGAATTTTGGAGTCGGCCGGTGACAAAATGTTCCAAACACACCCCATGCACAACTCCACTAGCGAAGGTGCCAGGGACGAGTTCTGTTGGTAGTTTTTACATTGCTCCAGTAGGCATCAAAAGGACACCACAAAAGTTGTTGTACCTTCTTTCTGGGCTGAGATGGGGAACCGCTGAATTTTGGAGTCGGCCGGTGACAAAATGTTCAAAAGACACCCCATGCACAACTCCACCGGGGAAGGTGCCAGAAAGTTCTCCTGGTAGTTTTTACATTGCTCCAGTAGGCATCTGAAAGACACCACAAAAGTTGTTCTACCTGCTTTCTGGGCTGAGATGGGGAACCGCTGAATTTTGGAGTCGGCCGGTGACAAAATGTTCCAAACACACCCCATGCACAACTCCACCGGGGAAGGTGCCAGACAGGACTTCTCTTAATAGTTTTTACACTACCTTGGTAGGCAGCTGAAAGACACCACAAAAGTTGTTTTACCTGCTTTCTGGGCTGAGATGGGGAACCGCTGAATTTTGGACTCGGCCGGTGACAAAATGTTCCAAACACACCCCATGCACAACTCCACTAGCGAAGGTGCCAGGGACGAGTTCTGTTGGTAGTTTTTACATTGCTCCGGTAGGCATCAAAAGGACACCACAAAAGTTGTTCTTCCTGCTTTCTGGGCTGAGATGGGGAATCGCTGAATTTTGGACTCGGCCGGTGACAAAATGTTCCAAAGACACCCCATGCACAACTCCACCGGGGAAGGTGCCAGACAGGAGTTCTCTTGGTAGTTTTTACACTACCTTGGTAGGCCGCTGAAAGGCACCACAAAAGTTGTTCTACCTGCTTTCTGGGCTGAGATGGGGAACCGCTGAATTTTGGAGTCAGCCGGTGACAAAATGTTCCAAACACACCCCATGCACAACTCCACCGGGGAAGGTTCCAGACAGGAGTTCTCTTAGTAGTTTTTACACTACCTTGGTAGGCATTTGAAAGGCACCACAAAAGTTGTTGTACCTGCTTTCTGGGCTGAGATGGGGAACCGCTGAATTTTGGAGTCGGCCGGTGACAAAATGTTCCAAAGACACCCCATGCACAACTCCACCGGGGAAGGTGCCAGACAGGAGTTCTCTTAATAGTTTTTACACTACCTTGGTAGGCATCTGAAAGGCACCACAAAAGTTGTTCTACCTGCTTTCTGGGCTGAGATGGGGAATAGCTGAATTTTGGAGTCGGCCGGTGACAAAATGTTCCAAAGACACCCCATGCACAACTCCACCGGGGAAGGTGCCAGGCAGGAGTTCTCTTGGTAGTTTTTACACTACCTTGGTAGGCAGCTGAAAGGCACCACAAAAGTTGTTCTTCCTGCTTTCTGGGCTGAGATGGGGAACCGCTGAATTTTGGACTCGGCCGGTGACAAAATGTTCCAAACACACCCCATGCACAACTCCACTAGCGAAGGTGCCAGGGATGAGTTCTGTTGGTAGTTTTTACATTGCTCCGGTAGGCATCAAAAGGACACCACAAAAGTTGTTCTTCCTGCTTTCTGGGCTGAGATGGGGAATCGCTGAATTTTGGACTCGGCCGGTGACAAAATATTCCAAAGACACCCCATGCACAAGTCCACCGGGGAAGGTGCCAGGCAGGAGTTCTCTTGGTAGTTTTTACACTACCTTGGTAGGCAGCTGAAAGGCACAAGAAAAGTTGTTGTACCTTCTTTCTGGGCTGAGATGGGGAACCGCTGAATTTTGGAGTCGGCCGGTGACAAAATGTTCCAAAGACACCCCATGCACAACTCCTCCGGGGGAGGTGCCAGAAAGGAGTTCTCTTAATAGTTTTTACACTACCTTGGTAGGCATTTGAAAGGCACCACAAAAGTTGTTCTTCCTGCTTTCTGGGCTGAGATGGGGAACCGCTGAATTTTGGACTCGGCCGGTGACAAAATGTTCCAAACACACCCCATGCACAACTCCACTAGCGAAGGTGCCAGGGACGAGTTCTGTTGGTAGTTTTTACATTGCTCCGGTAGGCACCAAAAGGACACCACAAAAGTTGTTCTTCCTGCTTTCTGGGCTGAGATGGGGAATAGCTGAATTTTGGACTCGGCCGGTGAAAAAATGTTCCAAAGACACCCCATGCACAACTCCACCGGGGAAGGTGCCAGGCAGGAGTTCTCTTGGTAGTTTTTACACTACCTTGGTAGGCAGCTGAAAGGCACCACAAAAGTTGTTCTTCCTGCTTTCTGGGCTGAGATGGGGAACCGCTGAATTTTGGACTCGGCCGGTGAAAAAATGTTCCAAACACACCCCATGCACAACTCCACCGGGGAAGGTGCCAGCCAGGAGTTCTCTTGGTAGTTTTTACATTGCTCCGGTAGGCATCAAAAGGACACCACAAAAGTTGTTCTTCCTGCTTTCTGGGCTGAGATGGGGAACTGCTGAATTTTGGACTCGGCCGGTGACAAAATGTTCCAAAGACACCCCATGCACAACTCCACCGGGGAAGGTGCCAGGCAGGAGTTCTCTTGGTAGTTTTTACACTACCTTGGTAGGCAGCTGAAAGGCACCACAAAAGTTGTTCTTCCTGCTTTCTGGGCTGAGATGGGGAACCGCTGAATATTGGAGTCGGCCGGTGACAAAATGTTCCAAACACACCCCATGCACAACTCCACCGGGGAAGGTGCCAGACAGGAGTTCTCTTGGTAGTTTTTACATTGCTCCGGTAGGCAGCAAAAGGACACCACAAAAGTTGTTCTTCCTGCTTTCTGGGCTGAGATGGGGAATCGCTGAATTTTGGACTCGGCTGGTGACAAAATGTTCCAAACACACCCCATGCACAACTCCACCGGGGAAGGTGCCAGACAGGAGTTCTCCTGGTAGTTTTTACACTACCTTGGTAGGCATTTGAAAGGCACCACAAAAGTTGTTCTTCCTGCTTTCTGGGCTGAGATGGGGAACCGCTGAATTTTGGACTCGGCCGGTGACAAAATGTTCCAAACACACCCCATGCACAACTCCACTAGCGAAGGTGCCAGGGACGAGTTCTGTTGGTAGTTTTTACATTGCTCCGGTAGGCATCAAAAGGACACCACAAAAGTTGTTGTACCTTCTTTCTGGGCTGAGATGGGGAACCGCTGAATTTTGGAGTCGGCCGGTGACAAAATGTTCCAAAGACACCCCATGCACAACTCCACCGGGGAAGGTGCCAGAAAGGAGTTCTCCTGGTAGTTTTTACATTGCTCCAGTAGGCATCTGAAAGACACCACAAAAGTTGTTCTTCCTGCTTTCTGGGCTGAGATGGGGAACCGCTGAATTTTGGAGTCGGCCGGTGACAAAATGTTCCAAACACACCCCATGCACAACTCCACCGGGGAAGGTGCCAGGGACGAGTTCTGTTGGTAGTTTTTACATTGCTCCGGTAGGCATCAAAAGGACACCACAAAAGTTGTTCTTCCTGCTTTCTGGGCTGAGATGGGGAACCGCTGAATTTTGGAGTCGGCCAGTGACAAAATGTTCCAAAGACACCCCATGCACAACTCCACCGGGGAAGGTGCCAGGCAGGAGTTCTCTTGGTAGTTTTTACACTACCTTGGTAGGCCGCTGAAAGGCACCACAAAAGTTGTTCTTCCTGCTTTCTGGGCTGAGATGGGGAACCGCTGAATTTTGGAGTCAGCCGGTGACAAAATGTTCCAAACACACCCCATGCACAACTCCACCGGGGAAGGTTCCAGACAGGAGTTCTCTTAGTAGTTTTTACACTACCTTGGTAGGCATCTGAAAGGCACCACAAAAGTTGTTGTACCTTCTTTCTGGGCTGAGATGGGGAACCGCTGAATTTTGGAGTCGGCCGGTGACAAAATGTTCCAAAGACACCCCCTGCACAACTCCACCGGGGAAGGTGCCAGACAGGAGTTCTCTTTATAGTTTTTACACTACCTTGGTAGGCATCTGAAAGGCACCACAAAAGTTGTTCTACCTCCTTTCTGGGCTGAGATGGGGAACGGCTGAATTTTGGAGTCGGCCGGTGACAAAATGTTCCAAACACACCCCATGCACAACTCCACTAGCGAAGGTGCCAGGGACGAATTCTCTTGGTAGTTTTTACATTGCTCCGGTAGGCAGCAAAAGGACACCACAAAAGTTGTTCTTCCTGCTTTCTGGGCTGAGATGGGGAATCGCTGAATTTTGGAGTCGGCCGGTGACAAAATGTTCCAAAGACACCCCATGCACAACTCCACTAGCAAAGGTGCCAGGCAGGAGTTCTCTTGGTAGTTTTTACATTGCTCCGGTAGGCATCAAAAGGACACCACAAAAGTTGTTCTTCCTGCTTTCTGGGCTGAGATGGGGAATCGCTGAATTTTGGACTCGGCCGGTGACAAAATGTTCCAAAGACACCCCATGCACAACTCCACCGGGGAAGGTGCCAGGCAGGAGTTCTCTTGGTAGTTTTTACACTACCTTGGTAGGCATTTGAAAGGCACCACAAAAGTTGTTCTTCCTGCTTTCTTGGCTGAGATGGGGAACCGCTGAATTTTGGAGTCGGCCGGTGACAAAATGTTCCAAACACACCCCATGCACAACTCCACTAGCGAAGGTGCCAGGGACGAGTTCTCCTGGTAGTTTTTACATTGCTCCGGTAGGCACCAAAAGGACACCACAAAAGTTGTTCTACCTGCTTTCTGGGCTGAGATGGGGAACCGCTGAATTTTGGAGTCGGCCGGTGACAAAATGTTCCAAACACACCCCATGCACAACTCCACCGGGGAAGGTGCCAGGCAGGAGTTCTCTTGGTAGTTTTTACACTACCTTGGTAGGCAGCTGAAAGGCACCACAAAAGTTGTTCTACCTGCTTTCTGGGCTGAGATGGGGAACCGCTGAATTTTGGACTCGGATGGTGACAAAATGTTCCAAATACACCCCATGCACAACTCCACCGGGGAAGGTGCCAGACAGGAGTTCTCCTGGTAGTTTTTACATTGCTCCGGTAGGCATCTGAAAGACACCACAAAGGTTGTTCTACCTGCTTTCTGGGCTGAGATGGGGAACCGCTGAATTTTGGAGTCGGCCGGTGACAAAATGTTCCAAAGACACCCCATGCACAACTCCACCGGGGAAGGTGCCAGACAGGAGTTCTCTTAGTAGTTTTTACACTACCTTGGTAGGGAGCTGAAAGGCACCACAAAAGTTGTTGTACCTTCTTTCTGGGCTGAGATGGGGAACCGCTGAATTTTGGAGTCGGCCGGTGACAAAATGTTCCAAACACACCCCATGCACAACTCCACTAGCGAAGGTGCCAGGGACGAGTTCTGTTGGTAGTTTTTACATTGCTCCGGTAGGCAGCAAAAGGACACCACAAAAGTTGTTCTTCCTGCTTTCTGGGCTGAGATGGGGAATCGCTGAATTTTGGAGTCGGCCGGTGACAAAATGTTCCAAAGACACCCCATGCACAACTCCACCGGGGAAGGTGCCAGGCAGGAGTTCTCTTGGTAGTTTTTACACTACCTTGGTAGGCATCTGAAAGGCACCACAAAAGTTGTTCTACCTGCTTTCTGGGCTGAGATGGGGAACCGCTGAATTTTGGACTCGGCTGGTGACAAAATGTTCCAAAGACACCCCATGCACAACTCCACCGGGGAAGGTGCCAGGCAGGAGTTCTCTTGGTAGTTTTTACATTGCTCCGGTAGGCATCTGAAAGGCACCACAAAAGTTGTTCTACCTGCTTTCTGGGCTGAGATGGGGAACCGCTGAATTTTGGAGTCGGCCGGTGACAAAATGTTCCAAAGACACCCCATGCACAACTCCACCGGGGAAGGTGCCAGGCAGGAGTTCTCTTGGTAGTTTTTACACTACCTTGGTAGGCAGCTGAAAGGCACCACAAAAGTTGTTCTTCCTGCTTTCTGGGCTGAGATGGGGAACCGCTGAATTTTGGACTCGGCCGGTGACAAAATGTTCCAAACACACCCCATGCACAACTCCACTAGCGAAGGTGCCAGGGACGAGTTCTGTTGGTAGTTTTTACATTGCTCCGGTAGGCATCAAAAGGACACCACAAAAGTTGTTCTTCCTGCTTTCTGGGCTGAGATGGGGAATCGCTGAATTTTGGACTCGGCCGGTGACAAAATGTTCCAAAGACACCCCATGCACAACTCCACCGGGGAAGGTGCCAGGCAGGAGTTCTCTTGGTAGTTTTTACACTACCTTGGTAGGCAGCTGAAAGGCACAAGAAAAGTTGTTCTACCTGCTTCCTGGGCTGAGATGGGGAACCGCTGAATTTTGGAGTCAGCCGGTGACAAAATGTTCCAAACACACCCCATGCACAACTCCACCGGGGAAGGTGCCAGGCAGGAGTTCTCCTGGTAGTTTTTACATTGCTCCGGTAGGCATATGAAAGACACCACAAAAGTTGTTTTACCTGCTTTCTGGGCTGAGATGGGGAACCGCTGAATTTTGGACTCGGCCGGTGACAAAATGTTCCAAACACACCCCATGCACAACTCCACTAGCGAAGGTGCCAGGGACGAGTTCTGTTGGTAGTTTTTACATTGCTCCGGTAGGCATCAAAAGGACACCACAAAAGTTGTTCTTCCTGCTTTCTGGGCTGAGATGGGGATCGCTGAATTTTGGAGTCGGCCGGTGACAAAATGTTCCAAAGACACCCCATGCACAACTCCACCGGGGAAGGTGCCAGGCAGGAGTTCTCTTGGTAGTTTTTACACTACCTTGGTAGGCATCTGAAAGGCACCACAAAAGTTGTTCTACCTGCTTTCTGGGCTGAGATGGGGAACCGCTGAATTTTGGAGTCGGCCGGTGACAAAATGTTCCAAAGACACCCCATGCACAACTCCACCGGGGAAGGTGCCAGGCAGGAGTTCTCCTGGTAGTTTTTACATTGCTCCGGTAGGCATCTGAAAGACACCACATAAGTTGTTCTTCCTGCTTTCTGGGCTGAGATGGGGAACCGCTGAATTTTGGAGTCGGCCGGTGACAAAATGTTCCAAAGACACCCCATGCACAACTCCACCGGGGAAGGTGCCAGACAGGAGTTCTCCTGGTAGTTTTTACATTGCTCCGGTAGGCATCTGAAAGACACCACAAAAGTTGTTCTACCTGCTTTCTGGGCTGAGATGGGGAACCGCTGAATTTTGGAGTCGGCCGGTGACAAAATGTTCCAAAGACACCCCATGCACAACTCCACCGGGGAAGGTGCCAGGCAGGAGTTCTCTTGGTAGTTTTTACACTACCTTGGTAGGCAGCTGAAAGGCTTCAAAAAAGTTGTTCTTCCTGCTTTCTGGGCTGAGATGGGGAACCGCTGAATTTTGGAGTCGGCCGGTGACAAAATGTTCCAAACACACCCCATGCACAACTCCACTAGCGAAGGTGCCAGGGACGAGTTCTGTTGGTAGTTTTTACATTGCTCCGGTAGGCAGCAAAAGGACACCACAAAAGTTGTTCTTCCTGCTTTCTGGGCTGAGATGGGGAATCGCTGAATTTTGGACTCGGCCGGTGACAAAATTTTCCAAAGACACCCCCTGCACAACTCCACCGGGGAAGGTGCCAGGCAGGAGTTCTCTTGGTAGTTTTTACACTACCTTGGTAGGCAGCTGAAAGGCACCACAAAAGTTGTTCTACCTGCTTTCTGGGCTGAGATGGGGAACCGCTGAATTTTGGAGTCGGCCGGTGACAAAATGTTCCAAAGACACCCCATGCACAACTCCACTAGCGAAGGTACCAGGGACGAGTTCTGTTGGTAGTTTTTACATTGCTCCGGTAGGCATCAAAAGGACACCACAAAAGTTGTTCTTCCTGCTTTCTGGGCTGAGATGGGGAATCGCTGAATTTTGGACTCGGCCGGTGACAAAATGTTCCAAAGACACCCCATGCACAACTCCACCGGGGAAGGTGCCAGGCAGGAGTTCTCTTGGTAGTTTTTACACTACCTTGGTAGGCAGCTGAAAGGCACCACAAAAGTTGTTCTTCCTGCTTTCTGGGCTGAGATGGGGAACCGCTGAATTTTGGACTCGGCCGGTGAAAAAATGTTCCAAACACACCCCATGCACAACTCCACTAGCGAAGGTGCCAGGGACGAGTTCTCCTGGTAGTTTTTACATTGCTCCGGTAGGCAGCAAAAGGACACCACAAAAGTTGTTCTACCTGCTTTCTG
The DNA here is from genome assembly GCF_023634085.1 of Falco cherrug. Lineage (NCBI taxonomy): Eukaryota > Metazoa > Chordata > Aves > Falconiformes > Falconidae > Falco > Falco cherrug. The sequence goes on along the minus strand of NW_026599299.1, from coordinate 10,667 downwards.
GGCTGAGATGGGGAACCGCTGAATTTTGGAGTCGGCCGGTGACAAAATGTTCCAAACACACCCCATGCACAACTCCACCGGGGAAGGTGCCAGGCAGGAGTTCTCTTGGTAGTTTTTACACTACCTTGGTAGGCATCTGAAAGGCACCACAAAATTTGTTGTACCTGCTTTCTGGGCTGAGATGGGGAACCGCTGAATTTTGGACTCGGATGGTGACAAAATGTTCCAAAGACACCCCATGCACAACTCCACCGGGGAAGGTGCCAGACAGGAGTTCTCCTGGTAGTTTTTACATTGCTCCGGTAGGCATCTGAAAGACACCACAAAGGTTGTTCTACCTGTTTTCTGGGTTGAGATGGGGAACCGCTGAATTTTGGAGTCGGCCGGTGACAAAATGTTCCAAACACACCCCATGCACAACTCCACCGGGGAAGGTGCCAGACAGGAGTTCTCTTAGTAGTTTTTACACTACCTTGGTAGGCAGCTGAAAGGCTTCAAAAAAGTTGTTCTTCCTGCTTTCTGGGCTGAGATGGGGAACCGCTGAATTTTGGAGTCGGCCGGTGACAAAATGTTCCAAACACACCCCATGCACAACTCCACTAGCGAAGGTGCCAGGGACGAGTTCTGTTGGTAGTTTTTACATTGCTCCGGTAGGCAGCAAAAGGACACCACAAAAGTTGTTCTTCCTGCTTTCTGGGCTGAGATGGGGAATCGCTGAATTTTGGACTCGGCCGGTGACAAAATTTTCCAAAGACACCCCCTGCACAACTCCACCGGGGAAGGTGCCAGGCAGGAGTTCTCTTGGTAGTTTTTACACTACCTTGGTAGGCAGCTGAAAGGCACCACAAAAGTTGTTCTACCTGCTTTCTGGGCTGAGATGGGGAACCGCTGAATTTTGGAGTCGGCCGGTGACAAAATGTTCCAAAGACACCCCATGCACAACTCCACTAGCGAAGGTACCAGGGACGAGTTCTGTTGGTAGTTTTTACATTGCTCCAGTAGGCATCAAAAGGACACCACAAAAGTTGTTCTTCCTGCTTTCTGGGCTGAGATGGGGAATCGCTGAATTTTGGACTCGGCCGGTGACAAAATGTTCCAAAGACACCCCATGCACAACTCCACCGGGGAAGGTGCCAGGCAGGAGTTCTCTTGGTAGTTTTTACACTACCTTGGTAGGCAGCTGAAAGGCACCACAAAAGTTGTTCTTCCTGCTTTCTGGGCTGAGATGGGGAACCGCTGAATTTTGGACTCGGCCGGTGAAAAAATGTTCCAAACACACCCCATGCACAACTCCACTAGCGAAGGTGCCAGGGACGAGTTCTCCTGGTAGTTTTTACATTGCTCCGGTAGGCAGCAAAAGGACACCACAAAAGTTGTTCTACCTGCTTTCTGGGCTGAGATGGGGAACCGCTGAATTTTGGAGTCGGCCGGTGACAAAATGTTCCAAACACACCCCATGCACAACTCCACCGGGGAAGGTGCCAGACAGGAGTTCTCTTAATAGTTTTTACACTACCTTGGTAGGCATCTGAAAGGCACCACAAAAGTTGTTGTACCTGCTTTCTGGGCTGAGATGGGGAACCGCTGAATTTTGGACTCGGATGGTGACAAAATGTTCCAAAGACACCCCATGCACAACTCCACCGGGGAAGGTGCCAGACAGGAGTTCTCCTGGTAGTTTTTACATTGCTCCGGTAGGCATCTGAAAGACACCACAAAGGTTGTTCTACCTGTTTTCTGGGCTGAGATGGGGAACCGCTGAATTTTGGACTCGGCCGGTGACAAAATGTTCCAAACACACCCCATGCACAACTCCACCGGGGAAGGTGCCAGACAGGAGTTCTCTTAGTAGTTTTTACACTACCTTGGTAGGCAGCTGAAAGGCACCACAAAAGTTGTTCTTCCTGCTTTCTGGGCTGAGATGGGGAACCGCTGAATTTTGGACTCGGCCGGTGAAAAAATGTTCCAAACACACCCCATGCACAACTCCACTAGCGAAGGTGCCAGGGACGAGTTCTGTTGGTAGTTTTTACATTGCTCCGGTAGGCACCAAAAGGACACCACAAAAGTTGTTCTTCCTGCTTTCTGGGCTGAGATCGGGAATAGCTGAATTTTGGACTCGGCCGGTGACAAAATGTTCCAAAGACACCCCATGCACAACTCCACCGGGGAAGGTGCCAGGCAGGAGTTCTCTTGGTAGTTTTTACACTACCTTGGTAGGCATCTGAAAGGCACCACAAAAGTTGTTCTTCCTGCTTTCTGGGCTGAGATGGGGAACCGCTGAATTTTGGACTCGGCCGGTGACAAAATGTTCCAAAGACACCCCATGCACAACTCCACCGGGGAAGGTGCCAGGCAGGAGTTCTCTTGGTAGTTTTTACACTACCTTGGTAGGCAGCTGAAAGGCACCACAAAAGTTGTTGTACCTTCTTTCTGGGCTGAGATGGGGAACCGCGTAATTTTGGACTCGGCCGGTGACAAAATGTTCCAAACACACCCCATGCACAACTCCACCGGGGAAGGTGCCAGGCAGGAGTTCTCCTGGTAGTTTTTACATTGCTCCGGTAGGCATCTGAAAGACACCACAAAAGTTGTTTTACCTGCTTTCTGGGCTGAGATGGGGAACCGCTGAATTTTGGAGTCGGCCGGTGACAAAATGTTCCAAAGACACCCCATGCACAACTCCACCGGGGAAGGTGCCAGGCAGGAGTTCTCTTGGTAGTTTTTACACTACCTTGGTAGGCAGCTGAAAGGCACCACAAAAGTTGTTCTACCTGCTTTCTGGGCTGAGATGGGGAACCGCTGAATTTTGGAGTCGGCCGGTGACAAAATGTTCCAAACACACCCCATGCACAACTCCACTAGCGAAGGTACCAGGGACGAGTTCTGTTGGTAGTTTTTACATTGCTCCGGTAGGCATCAAAAGGACACCACAAAAGTTGTTCTTCCTGCTTTCTGGGCTGAGATGGGGAATCGCTGAATTTTGGACTCGGCCGGTGACAAAATGTTCCAAAGACACCCCATGCACAACTCCACCGGGGAAGGTGCCAGGCAGGAGTTCTCTTGGTAGTTTTTACACTACCTTGGTAGGCAGCTGAAAGGCACCACAAAAGTTGTTCTTCCTGCTTTCTGGGCTGAGATGGGGAACCGCTGAATTTTGGAGTCGGCCGGTGACAAAATGTTCCAAACACACCCCATGCACAACTCCACTAGCGAAGGTGCCAGGGACGAGTTCTGTTGGTAGTTTTTACATTGCTCCGGTAGGCAGCAAAAGGACACCACAAAAGTTGTTCTTCCTGCTTTCTGGGCTGAGATGGGGAATCGCTGAATTTTGGAGTCGGCCGGTGACAAAATGTTCCAAAGACACCCCATGCACAACTCCACCGGGGAAGGTGCCAGGCAGGAGTTCTCTTGGTAGTTTTTACACTACCTTGGTAGGCATCTGAAAGGCACCACAAAAGTTGTTCTACCTGCTTTCTGGGCTGAGATGGGGAACCGCTGAATTTTGGAGTCGGCCGGTGACAAAATGTTCCAAAGACACCCCATGCACAACTCCACCGGGGAAGGTGCCAGGCAGGAGTTCTCCTGGTAGTTTTTACATTGCTCCGGTAGGCATCTGAAAGACACCACAAAAGTTGTTCTACCTGCTTTCTGGGCTGAGATGGGGAACCGCTGAATTTTGGACTCGGCCGGTGACAAAATGTTCCAAAGACACCCCATGCACAACTCCACCGGGGAAGGTGCCAGGCAGGAGTTCTCCTGGTAGTTTTTACATTGCTCCGGTAGGCATCTGAAAGACACCACAAAAGTTGTTGTACCTTCTTTCTGGGCTGAGATGGGGAACCGCTGAATTTTGGAGTCGGCCGGTGACAAAATGTTCCAAAGACACCCCATGCACAACTCCACCGGGGAAGGTGCCAGGCAGGAGTTCTCTTGGTAGTTTTTACACTACCTTGGTAGGCAGCTGAAAGGCACCACAAAAGTTGTTCTTCCTGCTTTCTGGGCTGAGATGGGGAACCGCTGAATTTTGGACTCGGCCGGTGACAAAATGTTCCAAAGACACCCCATGCACAACTCCACCGGGGAAGGTGCCAGGCAGGAGTTCTCTTGGTAGTTTTTACACTACCTTGGTAGGCAGCTGAAAGGCACCACAAAAGTTCTTCTTCCTGCTTTCTGGGCTGAGATGGGGAACCGCTGAATTTTGGAGTCGGCCGGTGACAAAATGTTCCAAACACACCCCATGCACAACTCCACTAGCGAAGGTGCCAGGGACGAGTTCTGTTGGTAGTTTTTACATTGCTCCGGTAGGCATCAAAAGGACACCACAAAAGTTGTTCTTCCTGCTTTCTGGGCTGAGATGGGGAACCGCTGAATTTTGGACTCGGCCGGTGACAAAATTTTCCAAAGACACCCCCTGCACAACTCCACCGGGGAAGGTGCCAGGCAGGAGTTCTCTTGGTAGTTTTTACACTACCTTGGTAGGCAGCTGAAAGGCACCACAAAAGTTGTTCTACCTGCTTTCTGGGCTGAGATGGGGAACCGCTGAATTTTGGAGTCGGCCGGTGACAAAATGTTCCAAAGACACCCCATGCACAACTCCACTAGCGAAGGTACCAGGGACGAGTTCTGTTGGTAGTTTTTACATTGCTCCGGTAGGCATCAAAAGGACACCACAAAAGTTGTTCTTCCTGCTTTCTGGGCTGAGATGGGGAATCGCTGAATTTTGGACTCGGCCGGTGACAAAATGTTCCAAAGACACCCCATGCACAACTCCACCGGGGAAGGTGCCAGACAGGAGTTCTCTTGGTAGTTTTTACACTACCTTGGTAGGCAGCTGAAAGGCACCACAAAAGTTGTTCTTCCTGCTTTCTGGGCTGAGATGGGGAACCGCTGAATTTTGGACTCGGCCGGTGACAAAATGTTCCAAACACACCCCATGCACAACTCCACTAGCGAAGGTGCCAGGCAGGAGTTCTCCTGGTAGTTTTTACATTGCTCCGGTAGGCAGCAAAAGGACACCACAAAAGTTGTTCTACCTGCTTTCTGGGCTGAGATGGGGAACCGCTGAATTTTGGAGTCGGCCGGTGACAAAATGTTCCAAACACACCCCATGCACAACTCCACCGGGGAAGGTGCCAGAAAGGAGTTCTCTTGGTAGTTTTTACACTACCTTGGTAGGCATCTGAAAGGCACAAGAAAAGTTGTTTTACCTGCTTTCTGGGCTGAGATGGGGAACCGCTGAATTTTGGACTCGGATGGTGACAAAATGTTCCAAATACACCCCATGCACAACTCCACCGGGGAAGGTGCCAGACAGGAGTTCTCCTGGTAGTTTTTACATTGCTCCGGTAGGCATCTGAAAGGCACAAGAAAAGTTGTTCTACCTGTTTTCTGGGCTGAGATGGGGAACCGCTGAATTTTGGAGTCGGCCGGTGACAAAATGTTCCAAACACACCCCATGCACAACTCCACCGGGGAAGGTGCCAGACAGGAGTTCTCTTAGTAGTTTTTACACTACCTTGGTAGGCATCTGAAAGGCACCACAAAAGTTGTTGTACCTTCTTTCTGGGCTGAGATGGGGAACCGCTGAATTTTGGACTCGGCCGGTGACAAAATGTTCCAAACACACCCCATGCACAACTCCACTAGCGAAGGTGCCAGGGACGAGTTCTGTTGGTAGTTTTTACATTGCTCCGGTAGGCATCAAAAGGACACCACAAAAGTTGTTCTTCCTGCTTTCTGGGCTGAGATGGGGAATCGCTGAATTTTGGAGTCGGCCGGTGACAAAATGTTCCAAAGACACCCCATGCACAACTCCACCGAGGAAGGTGCCAGGCAGGAGTTCTCTTGGTAGTTTTTACACTACCTTGGTAGGCATCTGAAAGGCACCACAAAAGTTGTTCTTCCTGCTTTCTGGGCTGAGATGGGGAACCGCTGAATTTTGGAGTCGGCCGGTGACAAAATGTTCCAAAGACACCCCATGCACAACTCCACCGGGGAAGGTGCCAGGCAGGAGTTCTCTTGGTAGTTTTTACACTACCTTGGTAGGCAGCTGAAAGGCACAAGAAAAGTTCTTCTACCTGCTTTCTGGGCTGAGATGGGGAACCGCTGAATTTTGGAGTCAGCCGGTGACAAAATGTTCCAAACACACCCCATGCACAACTCCACCGGGGAAGGTGCCAGGCAGGAGTTCTCCTGGTAGTTTTTACATTGCTCCGGTAGGCATCTGAAAGACACCACAAAAGTTGTTCTACCTGCTTTCTGGGCTGAGATGGGGAACCGCTGAATTTTGGAGTCGGCCGGTGACAAAATGTTCCAAAGACACCCCATGCACAACTCCACCGGGGAAGGTGCCAGGCAGGAGTTCTCTTGGTAGTTTTTACACTACCTTGGTAGGCATTTAAAAGGCACCACAAAAGTTGTTCTTCCTGCTTTCTGGGCTGAGATGGGGAACCGCTGAATTTTGGAGTCAGCCGGTGACAAAATGTTCCAAACACACCCCATGCACAACTCCACCGGGGAAGGTGCCAGGCAGGAGTTCTCCTGGTAGTTTTTACATTGCTCCGGTAGGCATCTGAAAGACACCACAAAAGTTGTTCTTCCTGCTTTCTGGGCTGAGATGGGGAACCGCTGAATTTTGGACTCGGCCGGTGACAAAATTTTCCAAAGACACCCCCTGCACAACTCCACCGGGGAAGGTGCCAGGCAGGAGTTCTCTTGGTAGTTTTTACACTACCTTGGTAGGCAGCTGAAAGGCACCACAAAAGTTGTTCTACCTGCTTTCTGGGCTGAGATGGGGAACCGCTGAATTTTGGAGTCGGCCGGTGACAAAATGTTCCAAAGACACCCCATGCACAACTCCACTAGCGAAGGTGCCAGGGACGAGTTCTGTTGGTAGTTTTTACATTGCTCCGGTAGGCATCAAAAGGACACCACAAAAGTTGTTCTTCCTGCTTTCTGGGCTGAGATGGGGAATCGCTGAATTTTGGACTCGGCCGGTGACAAAATGTTCCAAAGACACCCCATGCACAACTCCACCGGGGAAGGTGCCAGGCAGGAGTTCTCTTGGTAGTTTTTACACTACCTTGGTAGGCAGCTGAAAGGCACCACAAAAGTTGTTCTTCCTGCTTTCTGGGCTGAGATGGGGAACCGCTGAATTTTGGAGTCGGCCGGTGACAAAATGTTCCAAACACACCCCATGCACAACTCCACTAGCGAAGGTGCCAGGCAGGAGTTCTCCTGGTAGTTTTTACATTGCTCCGGTAGGCAGCAAAAGGACACCACAAAAGTTGTTCTACCTGCTTTCTGGGCTGAGATGGGGAACCGCTGAATTTTGGAGTCGGCCGGTGACAAAATGTTCCAAACACACCCCATGCACAACTCCACCGGGGAAGGTGCCAGAAAGGAGTTCTCTTGGTAGTTTTTACACTACCTTGGTAGGCATCTGAAAGGCACAAGAAAAGTTGTTTTACCTGCTTTCTGGGCTGAGATGGGGAACCGCTGAATTTTGGACTCGGATGGTGACAAAATGTTCCAAATACACCCCATGCACAACTCCACCGGGGAAGGTGCCAGACAGGAGTTCTCTTGGTAGTTTTTACACTACCTTGGTAGGCAGCTGAAAGGCACCACAAAAGTTGTTCTTCCTGCTTTCTGGGCTGAGATGGGGAACCGCTGAATTTTGGACTCGGCCGGTGACAAAATGTTCCAAACACACCCCATGCACAACTCCACTAGCGAAGGTGCCAGGCAGGAGTTCTCCTGGTAGTTTTTACATTGCTCCGGTAGGCAGCAAAAGGACACCACAAAAGTTGTTCTACCTGCTTTCTGGGCTGAGATGGGGAACCGCTGAATTTTGGAGTCGGCCGGTGACAAAATGTTCCAAACACACCCCATGCACAACTCCACCGGGGAAGGTGCCAGAAAGGAGTTCTCTTGGTAGTTTTTACACTACCTTGGTAGGCAGCTGAAAGGCACCACAAAAGTTGTTCTTCCTGCTTTCTGGGCTGAGATGGGGAACCGCTGAATTTTGGACTCGGATGGTGACAAAATGTTCCAAATACACCCCATGCACAACTCCACCGGGGAAGGTGCCAGACAGGAGTTCTCCTGGTAGTTTTTACATTGCTCCGGTAGGCATCTGAAAGACACCACAAAGGTTGTTCTACCTGTTTTCTGGGCTGAGATGGGGAACCGCTGAATTTTGGACTCGGCCGGTGACAAAATGTTCCAAAGACACCCCATGCACAACTCCACCGGGGAAGGTGCCAGACAGGAGTTCTCTTAGTAGTTTTTACACTACCTTGGTAGGCAGCTGAAAGGCACCACAAAAGTTGTTGTACCTTCTTTCTGGGCTGAGATGGGGAACCGCTGAATTTTGGACTCGGCCGGTGACAAAATGTTCCAAACACACCCCATGCACAACTCCACTAGCGAAGGTGCCAGGGACGAGTTCTGTTGGTAGTTTTTACATTGCTCCGGTAGGCAGCAAAAGGACACCACAAAAGTTGTTCTTCCTGCTTTCTGGGCTGAGATGGGGAATCGCTGAATTTTGGAGTCGGCCGGTGACAAAATGTTCCAAAGACACCCCATGCACAACTCCACCGGGGTAGGTGCCAGGCAGGAGTTCTCTTGGTAGTTTTTACACTACCTTGGTAGGCATCTGAAAGGCACCACAAAAGTTGTTCTTCCTGCTTTCTGGGCTGAGATGGGGAACCGCTGAATTTTGGAGTCGGCCGGTGACAAAATGTTCCAAAGACACCCCATGCACAACTCCACCGGGGAAGGTGCCAGGCAGGAGTTCTCTTGGTAGTTTTTACACTACCTTGGTAGGCAGCTGAAAGGCACAAGAAAAGTTCTTCTACCTGCTTTCTGGGCTGAGATGGGGAACCGCTGAATTTTGGAGTCAGCCGGTGACAAAATGTTCCAAAGACACCCCATGCACAACTCCACCGGGGAAGGTGCCAGGCAGGAGTTCTCCTGGTAGTTTTTACATTGCTCCGGTAGGCATCTGAAAGACACCACAAAAGTTGTTCTACCTGCTTTCTGGGCTGAGATGGGGAACCGCTGAATTTTGCAGTCGGCCGGTGACAAAATGTTCCAAAGACACCCCATGCACAACTCCACCGGGGAAGGTGCCAGGCAGGAGTTCTCTTGGTAGTTTTTACACTACCTTGGTAGGCATTTGAAAGGCACCACAAAAGTTGTTCTTCCTGCTTTCTGGGCTGAGATGGGGAACCGCTGAATTTTGGAGTCAGCCGGTGACAAAATGTTCCAAACACACCCCATGCACAACTCCACCGGGGAAGGTGCCAGGCAGGAGTTCTCCTGGTAGTTTTTACATTGCTCCGGTAGGCATCTGAAAGACACCACAAAAGTTGTTTTACCTGCTTTCTGGGCTGAGATGGGGAACCGCTGAATTTTGGAGTCGGCCGGTGACAAAATGTTCCAAACACACCCCATGCACAACTCCACTAGCGAAGGTGCCAGGGACGAGTTCTGTTGGTAGTTTTTACATTGCTCCGGTAGGCATCAAAAGGACACCACAAAAGTTGTTCTTCCTGCTTTCTGGGCTGAGATGGGGATCGCTGAATTTTGGAGTCGGCCGGTGACAAAATGTTCCAAAGACACCCCATGCACAACTCCACCGGGGAAGGTGCCAGAAAGGAATTCTCTTGGTAGTTTTTACACTACCTTGGTAGGCATCTGAAAGGCACCACAAAAGTTGTTCTACCTGCTTTCTGGGCTGAGATGGGGAACCGCTGAATTTTGGAGTCGGCCGGTGACAAAATGTTCCAAAGACACCCCATGCACAACTCCACCGGGGAAGGTGCCAGGCAGGAGTTCTCCTGGTAGTTTTTACATTGCTCCGGTAGGCATCTGAAAGACACCACAAAAGTTGTTCTACCTACTTTCTGGGCTGAGATGGGGAACCGCTGAATTTTGGAGTCGGCCGGTGACAAAATGTTCCAAAGACACCCCATGCACAACTCCACCGGGGAAGGTGCCAGGCAGGAGTTCTCCTGGTAGTTTTTACACTACCTTGGTAGGCAGCTGAAAGGCACCACAAAAGTTGTTCTTCCTGCTTTCTGGGCTGAGATGGGGAACCGCTGAATTTTGGACTCGGCCGGTGACAAAATGTTCCAAACACACCCCATGCACAACTCCACTAGCGAAGGTGCCAGGCAGGAGTTCTCCTGGTAGTTTTTACATTGCTCCGGTAGGCAGCAAAAGGACACCACAAAAGTTGTTCTACCTGCTTTCTGGGCTGAGATGGGGAACCGCTGAATTTTGGAGTCGGCCGGTGACAAAATGTTCCAAACACACCCCATGCACAACTCCACCGGGGAAGGTGCCAGAAAGGAGTTCTCTTGGTAGTTTTTACACTACCTTGGTAGGCAGCTGAAAGGCACCACAAAAGTTGTTCTTCCTGCTTTCTGGGCTGAGATGGGGAACCGCTGAATTTTGGACTCGGATGGTGACAAAATGTTCCAAATACACCCCATGCACAACTCCACCGGGGAAGGTGCCAGACAGGAGTTCTCCTGGTAGTTTTTACATTGCTCCGGTAGGCATCTGAAAGACACCACAAAGGTTGTTCTACCTGTTTTCTGGGCTGAGATGGGGAACCGCTGAATTTTGGACTCGGCCGGTGACAAAATGTTCCA